>NW_003852420.1:20964570-20966842 GCF_000181295.1 Otolemur garnettii | reverse complement strand
AACTTGTCTCTAAATGAAGATTAAGTTTTTTATTTATTCTTTCTATGTATTTTCTATGATGGCTATTCACTGGGGGCATTTTTTGTTGTTTGTTTATTTGTTTAGAGACAGAGTTTTACTTTGTCACCCTCGGTAGAGTGCCATGGTGTCATAGCTCACACCACCTTCATAAAGCCAGCCCATCCCACACTTCTAGGTGTGCTACATGTGAATCATGCCAGAGACAGATACTGTTGTCCAACCCTCAAAGTCTCCAAGGAAAATGACTCTACAGCTTTTCAGGGTCTTCAATAGCCATAAAAGATCTATTGGAGAGTGGCGCCTGTGGCTCAGTGTGTAAGGCGCTGGCCCCATATACCAAGGGTGGTGGGTTTGAACTTGGCCCCGGCCAAACTGCAACAAAAATATAGCAGGACATTGTGGCAGGCGTCTGTAGCCCCAGCTACTTGGGAGGCTGACGCAAGAGAATCGCCTAAGCCCAAGAGCTGGAGGTTGCTGTGAGCTGTGACCCCTCAGCACTCTACCGAAGGTGACAAAATGAGACTCTGTCTCTAAAATAAAAAGATCTATTGGAGTACAAAGTAAAAGCAAAAGTAAAAAACCCCCAATACCTGGTTTTGTGTGGCTTGCTCCATCTAGCTTCTCAGCTGCCAAAGTCACAGGTACCACGTCTGCCTTTAGCTCTTCCTTTCCATCCGTGCCCACGTTTTTCACTATGACGTTCACATTTATGGTCTGACCAGCCCTGGGTTTGGCTGCTGGATTAGCATGCTTCCAGAAACGCTGCTTCAAGGCTTCCAGTTCTAAACACAAACACCAACCACTATGTCAGTTTGCCACGTTCAAACTCCTTCCTTTGAGAATTATAAGTTAACCCTATTAGCTCAACCATGTTGAGGGGAAAAAAAACTCACACATAGAGAATTCAAATCCCCTCTGCTACTGAGTCCTACATCATACTGATATCACTTAACCCAAACCAATGGACTGCTGCAGCTGTTCTTTGTCAGTGTTTCAAAAAGCAGACTTTTAAAACAGAAATTTATACTTAAGTTTTTAAACATATGCCATTCTTTTAAAAAAGTATTAAACTGGTAGGAAGCTTTAAGTCTATGATACTGTAATTCACAACTATTCAAGGGCTTAATTTTTCATGGGTTTCAGTCTCCTTTTTTTAAATCCCCTATTTTGAACATTTCACTATTGGCAATCTTACCAAATATGGGGAAGGTCAATTTTTTAAAACAGTAAAAAAGAAAGTGACATACCAGTTAGTGACATAAATGAGCAACAGAACTGGAAAAAGTCTTGTGGTGAAACTGCTATGTTGGTACAGTTGGCAGAATGAGAAAGGAAATTCCACTTACAGAGTAGCACACACTCAATTTGTATACAAATGGGAATATTAATAATATAGGGTCACCATGAAGTTCCCTGGCAGTTTATTTCTTTTCTTTTTGGAGTGGCGTGGTCACAGCTCACAGCAACCTCCAACTCTTGGGCTTAAGCGATTCTCTTGCTTCAGCCTCCCAAGTAGCTGGGAGTACAGGCGCCCACTACAACTTGGCTAAAAATAGCTCGCTCGGCTATTTTTTTTGTTGTTGTAGTTGTCATTGCTGTTTAGCAGCCTTGGCTGGGTTGAAACCTGCCAGCCCTGGTGTATGTGGCCAGCGCCCTAACCACTGAGCTAGGGGCGCCGAGCCTTGTGTGCAGTTTAAAATAGCCAACTAGGCTCGGTGCTAGCCATGTACATCAGGGCTGGCAGGTTCAAACCTGGCCTGGGCCTGCCAAACAATGACAACTACAACAACAACAAAAAAAGAGTAGCCCGGCATTGTGGCGGGTGCTTGTAGTCCTAGCTACTTAGGAGGCTGAGTGAGGCAAGAGAATTGCTTAAGCCCAAGAGCTTGAGGTTGGTGTGAGCCACAGCACTCTACCCACGGAGACATTGTGAGACTCTGTCTTTAATAAAAAAAAAAAAAAAGCCAACTACTAGGAGCAGTAAGTGCAGCAGTCTAATGGCAATACAACCTTTCCCCTCTTCTGCTATAGCTTAGAATTTCCTTCTCCTTTCTCCCAGCCAGCTACTACCTGGCATTATCTCTTATTCATTCTGCTTAACATTTTACACCATAGTGGGAGCTGTGAGGACAGAGTTGGCAACTAGACAGACAGAGTAAGGAAAAGAAAAGGAGAAAAATTCCTTTGGATTTAAGGGACATATTTTCACATTGCTTCCTCTTCCATGGTAAAATATCTTTTTTTTTTTTTT
>NW_003852420.1:20955634-20964040 GCF_000181295.1 Otolemur garnettii | reverse complement strand
AAAAAAAAAAAAACAAAAAAAAAACATCTAAGATACTTCAAGTTTGCATATACATCATATTTGAGTAGTTTTGTGACTAGCATCTGGATGTTTTTTCTTTCCCCGGAAGTTCTTATACTTAAGTTTTTAAATATATGCCAAACTTCTGGCCTCGAGCAATCCTCCCACCTCAGCCTCTCAAAGTGCTAGGATTATAATAAGCATGAGCCACTATACCTTGCCTATGTCAATTATTTCTTCTTTTCTTTTTTTTTTGGCCGGAGCTGGGTTTGAACTGCCACCTCCAGCATATGGGGCTGGTGCCCTACCCTTTTGAGCCACAGGTGCTGCCCTATGTCAATTATTTCTAAGAGAAAATATGCTCCAAGTTAAAAATAAGTGCTAAGCACTGTGCTAACTTCCCTTATAAGTCAAATATAAAGTTGGAAAAATGACTCCTCTCTTAACCTCAATCTCTTCATTTTGCAAATTAATACCTGGGGCTATGAGAATTAAGAAAGATAACCAACATAGAATCTATTAGTGTCTAATATATATAGTAAGTACTCAAAATGTTTCCTCTCAATCCAGGAGCATTTAGATAACTTCTAGTCCTACATAACAAAACTTTCTGCCAGTGTTCTGGGCAATATGTCATTCTTGTGCTTCTTTGCTAATGGAGCTATGTTAGTTCTATTATACAACCCCTCCACCCTCCCTTTCAGTGCTGGTCGAAATAACATTCACATCCTCCCAATCTACTCCATGCAGAGCTCTTTCTCTTTTCATTTCCAAGAATGTCCTTCTCTCCTCCACAAAGTCAGTCCATTCACTAAACATATTTTAGATACCAGATATAGCAGCTGACATAGCACCTGCCCACAATAAGCTGTTTAGTGAAGGGGAGGCTTGATGCAAACAATTTCACTAATAATAGTAGAAGCAGTGACCACTATTTGAGCATTCCTTTATGCTATCCATTTGCATGCACTACTTTAACAAATCTTCACTCTAGCCCATGAGCCATGTGGGGTTTATTTCTCTTCTCTCCTTTTTTTTTTAAAGACAGAGTTTCGCTCTGTTACACAGACTGGCCTCAAATGATCCTCCCATCTCAACCTCCCAAGTAGCTAAGTGTGCACTGCAGCACAGGGCTTTCTTTCTTTCTTTTTTTAAATGCTTAGTGGTTATGGTGTCGGAGAAGTCAAATAAGCATACTCAAATTTAAAGGATTAGTTGTACAACCCAGATTCAAATCCTGGTTTGTTTGGTTTTTCCCTTCTTTCTACCTTAATAGCTATGGGAGTAGATCAAATCCTGGTCTCGCTACAGTCTAAGGTCTTAACCATCATACCATACTATCCCAAGGCAAAGAAGGGAGCACCCAATTCTATGTACCAATCAGGAAGTTTTGCTAGGCACCTATAGCTCAAGCAGCTAAGGGGCCAGCCACATACACAAGAGATGGTGGGTTCAAATCCTGCCAAACAACAATGACAACTACAATCAAAAAATAGACAGGCATTGTGTTGGGCACCTATAGTCCCAGCTACTTGGGAGGCTGAGGCAAGAGACTCTTAAGCCCAGGACTTAGAGGTTGCTGTGAGCTGTACGCCATGGCACTCTACCCAGGGTGACAGCTTGAGGCTTGTCTCAAAAAAAAAAAAAGAATCAGTAAGTTTACTCAATATAATAATACCTGAATCGAATGTTGAAGGATCACTCTTTCACTCAATACGAATTCCTAAAATGAACTTTAGGAATAGAGTAGGAAGCAACACAGGAGATCACAACTCACAGGATAAAAGGGAAGTAGTGAACAGGTAATTACATCTATCTACTCTTCAAGCCTTCCTTTAACCTGCCATTGGGGCGCCGGTAGCACAGTGGTTACAGTGTCAGACACTTATGGTTCGAATCCAGAGGCTGGTGGGTTCGAACTCAGCCTAGGCCAGCTAAGCAACAATGACAAGGCAAAAGAAAAAAATAGCCAGGTGTTGTGGCAGGTGCCTGTAGTCCTGGCTACTTGGGAAGCTAAGGCAAGAGAATCGCTTAAGCCCAAGAGTTTGAGGTTGCTGTGAGCTGTGACACCACAGCACTCTACTAAAGGTTTCATAGTGAGATTCTGTCTCAAAAAAACAAAACAAAACAAAAAATCTGCCATTGGAAGAAATTTATCCCTCTTTCGAACTCCCATAGCACTTTATTTTAAATGTTTCTTTCAGAAAATACTTTCCCCTTTTCTTCATGTTATTTTTTTCAATTATCAATGATATGTTCATTATCAAAGATGTTGCTTACAACCTTCTGCCTTGTATTACTATTATCTGAACACTTACCTCCTGCCTAGAATGTGAGCATCTTAAGCATAGCATGTCAGATTTATCTTATACTTTAAGTTGAATGAGTGAAAAAAAGAAAGAAATTCAGTTTTGCAGACAATGTAAGGAAAACAAAATGTTTCCCTTTAGCTGAGAAAAACTGGCTCATGCCTATAATCCCAGCAATTTGGGAAGCCAACTGGAAGGATAGCTTGAGGCCAGGATTGGAAACCAACCTTAATATGGTGAGATCGGCTCGGCGCCTATAGCTGGACCGGCTAAGGCGCCAGCCACGTACACCTAAGGTGGCAGGTTCGAATCCCCAGCCCGGACCCGCCAAACAACAATGATGACTGCAACCAAAAAATAGCCGGGGGTTGTGGCAGGCGCCTGTGGTCCCAGCTACTTGGGAGGCGGAGGCAGGAGACTTGCTTGAGCCCAGGAGTCGGAGGTTGCTGTGAGCTATAATGCCACGGCACTCTGCCCAGGGGGATAGCTTGAGGCTCTGTCTCCAAAAAAAAAAAAAAAAAAAATATATATGGTGGGATCCATTCTATAAGGAAAAAAAAAATCAACTAGGTGCAACGGGGTGAGCCCTATAGTCCCAGATACTTAGACAGTTGAGCCAGAAGGCTGGCTGGAGCCCAGGAGTTTGCAGTTATAGCAAGCTATAACCACAGCACTCCAGCCTCAAGACAGAACAAAACTGCCTCTATTTAAAAAAAAAAGGGTTTGACACAGGATCATACAAAAACTTAGAATTTCAGGTTGGAAAGGCAGAAATAAATTCCTGAATACCATAACAGAATACCAGCGTACCTCTTTCATGTATTATTAATAGGCTTCCATTTTAAACAAGCCTTAGATCATTCTGATAGCCTGCCAACTTTATCTAAATGGGAATCTGCGCATATCTGGTACATCTGTAGAAGATCACGTCTGGCTTTTGGTTTCTTCTGTGTTCCCTGTCCTCCACAGTGGCCAATAATCAGAAGCTGCCAGGATAAATCACTCCAGGGAGGCGTCCCACAAGTTAAAGGATTACCTTTGTTTGTTTCAGGTTCATCAAGTATCACAAAGGAATCTTCATCAGCACCCAGCCGAGGTTTTATGGAAACATCTACTCCCAGTTGCTTCAGTCTGTCCAGAGTAAACCTTCTCCCTTTCTCGGGTGGCACAGCTGCTAATGATTTACTCTGCTGCCTGGACTCCTCCACTTTCTCATTCATTTCTTCTGTTTTTTCCAGGCCATCTTCACCCTCCAGGGCATGAGGTTCAGATGCCACAAGTCCTCCAGCCTGGCACTCCTCACTGTGCTTGTTCCCGAAGCTGGATTCCTGCAGCAGTACTGAGCTGTCGCCAGGGGAAGGTCCAGCCTCACTCTGCTTCTGTTTCTCCTGAAGTTCTAGCTCTTCACTTCTCACCAAATCCTTACCACAAGACTCACCTGATCCAGTACTGACCTGGGGTTCCTTTGAATCCCCAGGGAGTGCATTAATTTCCACTTCATTTTCTGTACCTATTGTCTGTTCAGAACCTTTGCTATGATCACTGTTCACTTCAGTCATACTTGCCGTGTCTATGATTTCTTTGTGATGGCTTGACTGATATTTAGATGACCTACAGAAGAGAAAATGAGCTGGAGTTGAAAATTATCCTAAGTGCAAAACATTCTCATCCGTTAGCACACAGTAAATCAGTTAAATCAGTTGTAAGGGAGAAATCTGAACCTTTTACCCCAGAAGTTAGCTACAAAACAGAATGTTCATGAAAATTATAATTATCAGAAAAAAGGGCTCTTACTTTAGCAGTGCCATGGCATTTCCCTGACAAGTGGGCCGGGGCTTACGTTTGAAGAAATCATGAATGGTTTTATTCTCAGGCATATGGTATGGAAGATTAAGTGCAGACTCTATAAAATGGAACAAAACAAGCAAATATGTACACTGTACATTCTGTAATGTCACTTCATGTTTAGTTAACCAAACAGCACAGCCAAAGCTATCACTAGAAATAAAAAACAGTCCTGCTTTAAAAAAGGCAGGAACAAAGTACAAGAGAGATCCCCAAAGACCAGTGGTTTTTAAACCTACTTATGAAATCAAAATTATCCAGGAAGTTTTTTAGAGATACAGATTCTTGGATCCCATTTTAAACCCACTGATTACAGTGAGTTATGATCATGCCACTGCACTCCAGCCTGGGTAACAAGACGACCTTTTCTTTTATAAATAAAACAAAGCAACCTAATGAATCAGAATCTCTGTGGGGCCTGAAAATTTATAGATGTCATTCCGTCCTTATCCATAGGACACATTCCAAGACCTGCAATGGATACCTGAAACCACAGATACTACGAACCCTATGTGTACTATGTTTTTTATCTGATAATTGAGGGCTATTAACTAACAGGCAGGTTAGCACATATAGCATGATTCGTTGGACAAAGGGATGATACACATCCTAGGCAGGATGGCTTGAGATTTCATCACGCTACTCAGTACGGCATGTAATTTAAAACTTACAAATTGTTTATTTTCTGGAATTTTCCATTTAATATTCTTTTACTATGGTTGACCATAGGTAACTGAAACCACAGATAAGCAGAGACGAAGACTACTGTATCTGAACACCTCTCAAAGGAATCCAGATGCAATCAGTTCACAGACAACCATTAAAAACTTCTTGGCTCGGCGCCTGTAGCTCAACCGGCTAAGGCGCCAGCCACATACACCTAAGGTGGAGGGTTCGAATCCAGCCTGGACCCGCCAAACAACAATGACGGCTGCAACCCAAAACTAGCCGGGTGTTGTGGCAGGCGCCTGTGGTCCCAGCTACTTGGGAGGCGGAGGCAGGAGACTCGCTTGAGCCTAGGAGTTGGAGGTTGCTGTGAGCTGTGATGCCATGGCACTCTACCCAGGGGGACAGCTTGAGGCTCTGTCTCAAAAAAAAAAAAAAACCTTCCTCTTTACCTCCCTACAGTTCTGAAAATTTCCTTGATTTATACTAATGTTCCAAGGCTTTAGAATAATGGCCATTCACCAAGATCAATGCTAAACTTGATATAATCTGAGGAGTGTTAAAAAAACAAAATTCCTCAACATCCAAGTTGAGCTTAACAAAGAAACCTTGTGATCTGCCATAAACTTTACCGTACTGGTTTGCGTTACCTCGGATAAGGCGCTGAGTCTCACTATGCAGTTTTTTAAGCTCTTCCTTGCTTAACTTGGCTGCCTTTCTTTCCTTAAAGAAAATAAAAAAGTGTGACTACATTAATGGTAATATCCAGAAAGATAGATACTCATCCCTCAAGAGTTCCCTCCAAGAAAAAAAAGGAGAGGGAATAATAAGTACTAATAAACTCAATACAGTAAAAACTCAAGGCACTTATTTATGTCTAAGTCTCAGAGAATTAATTCAATCCAATCTATATTTGTGGTCCTACTATGTACAAAGCAATGTGTTTGGTACCAGGAAAATATGATAGACAAGGTAAAATATTTATTTCTGAGAAACCCATGATCTCCTATGGAAAGGGTTCAGTGTGACTAATATACAGGATTCTACCTCACCTTCTTAACAGTGGCTTTTGATAACTCACTTTCTTCTTCAAATGAATAGATCCCACTCTCCAAAGATAGTTCCTTTTTCTAAAAGAGATTATAAATTGATTATTAGAACAAACATTAAACTGAAATTAGAGATGTTTCTTAGTTGAAGACTACTTTTGTACTTCAACAGCACAGCCGGCTACATTCATAATAAATCAATAATTATCAAACAGAAAATGTCAAACACACAGCACCCTAGTATGCTTAGAAAACAAATCAGATATTTCAAATGGAGCTTGGACCCTCATTTCTTACACCTCTGCTTACATTCTTTCTAAAGAGAGGCGACAACTCCTAGGGAGCTAAGGAAATCTTAGGAAGAATAATCGTGCTTCTGAACACGTTTTGACGGAAGCCTCTCTTTGATACCTTTCCTGAAAGCCTATAGAATTCATCTGTCATTTACAATCTTGTTTCATTATTTATCCCTTCCCTTCTTACCACACCATAAAGTACCTTACTTTCTTTTTTTTATCAACATTCCTAAAAGGGCAATAACAAAGCACAAGGTTCCAAAGAAGTTAGCATGTCTATCACTTGTAAGGCAAGTTTCCAAAATTAACAGCTGAAAAACTTAAATCAATTGACACATTTTTCTTCAGTGGAAAAAAAAAAATTAAAGTTGCAACAGTAAATCAAAAACTAAAGCAAAGGTCAGAAGCAGCTGGTTAGCTCTTATTGCCATCATGCTTTACTTGCCTTGTGCTTTTTAACTTTGTTTTTCATGGCTGCCCTTATGGATTCTAATGACTCTTCATCTTCCAATGAAGAGTGAGTCTCCTCCTCCAACCCAGTTTCAAAAAGGTCTTTATCCATAAGAAGACAGCCACTGTCGTTAAATGGCTGTTCCACGACATCTTCCTGTATAATGCACAAATAAAAATCATAATCTAATCATTTTAAAATCCAACATTTCACAACATCATATGACAATTTGAATCAGGCCAGAAAAAGCCCAGGCTTCATTAACAGCCAAGTATATAGCATCTAGAACATTCTCACTGGTTGCAAACTCCCAGTTATCTTTTGCAGTCCAAGCTGTGATGTTATGCAACTGTCCGAAATTAACCTAACAGTAATGTTTTTCTTTGAAAAGTCAAGTAAATACTTATGAAGCAGCTAACTAGTTTATAAAATCTGAGGATGGGGCTCGGCATCTCAAGCAGCTAAGGCACCAGCCACATACACCTGAGCTGGTGGGTTTGAATCCAGCCCGAGCCCACCAAACAACAATGATGGCTGCAACCAAAAAACAGCCAGATGTTGTGGCAGGTGCCTATAGTCCCAGCTACTTGGGAGGCAGAGGCAGGAGAATTGCTTGAGCCCCGGAGTTGGAGGTTGCTGTGAGCTGTGATGCCATGGCACTCTACCCATGGCAATAGCTTGGGGCTCTGTCTCAAAAAAAAAAAAAATCTGAGGATGTTTTTTCTAGTTCGCAAATAAGATTTCTAACTGATGGACACATAAAAAATCCTTTCAAAGTTAACTTTCATCACATCTGAAACAACAAAAAGTTACTCTATGTGCTCACAAAAAAATCAGAAACCCATTTATTTGGACATGTCCTCTGAAGATCGAAAATAGAGAATTTGTTTTGTTCTGGAGACAAAGTCTCACTTTGTTGCCCTTGGTAGAGTGCCACGGCATCATAGCTTACAGCAAAGTCAAACTCTTGGGCTCACGTGATTCTCTTGCCTCAGCCTCCCGAGTAGCTGGGACTACAGGCAAGACTGTAAGTTTTAGATCACATACCCCATTACTCTCAATGCAAAAGAGTCAATTCAAAATGATACTGACCACAGAAAGAAGCTGAGTACTTAAAGCAGCTTTTTCTAAAATGTTAATGTACTTGAGCAATAGAAAATTATTCTTTAAAAATGTACCACCTTTTTTGTTTCCTTCTTTTTTAGCCGCCTAATTTTTTCCATTTTTCTCTCCTCCTTCTCAAGTCTTCTCTTTGATTTCACTTTTGCTTTTCCTCCAGTTCCTTCTTGATCAGGGATGGGTTTTTTGGAACTCTTTCTGTTAGGAGTAAAGTCTAGAGAGTTTCCAGATTGGAGACTCAGCTCTGAGCAAGGTGTCAAGTGGGTTTCAAGATTTTCTTGATACAAAGACTTCTCTATGTCACTTTCATCACTGCCTGCCGGAGTTTTGTAAATCCTTTTCATCTTTGCTTTTTTCCCAGCATATAAGTTCTCTTTATTTTCCTCCTCAGCACTGTCATAGGTAGTTTTCTCTGGAGAGGCATGTATGTCATCTATTTCAAAATCACTGTCTTGTAGTGCCTTCCTGGTTTTCAATTTCTTACTTACAAATATCTCTTCATCTGAATCTGGAAAAAAAACATAATTTTCTTTTATAAAAAGTATATAATCGGCTCAGCACCTGTGGCTCAAGTGGCTAAGGCACCAGCTACATACACCTAAGGTGGCAGGTTCGCATCCAGCCCGGGCCCACCAAACAACAATAACGGCTGCAACCAAAAAATAGCTGGG
>NW_003852420.1:20952905-20955013 GCF_000181295.1 Otolemur garnettii | reverse complement strand
AAAAAAAATACTATATTCAGTGTTCAAGTGATAGAGCAAATATTGCCTTGTGAAATTATGTAACTACTATCAAAACTAATTGTAGCAAAGCAAATCTAAAAATACATTTCAAAAACATTTTCCCTGGAAAAATATCTCTTACTGGGAAGTATAACATATATTTACAATGTGTAAAGTTGTTCTAATCTAATCCTTCCAGCAGGTGTTAAAAATCCTTTTACTACAGGATGAATGGATCTAACCAGCTATTAGATATTTGGATAGGTTCAAAAAGGTACAAGCATCGTTATTTTGCTTTTATAATAAACAATAAGCTTGAGCACTAATAATTTAATAAAAGAAAAAAGAATAAAATTAATCCAACCCATTTACAGTCTAGGCTCCCACATCCTATTCCAAACAATAAAGTACTGAATTATACAGACCTTCTTCACTCAAAGGCCCAGTTGTCTCAGAGCTGCCCTGTCCACTATCTAAAGGACTGTCTGCTTCTTCTTGTGAATTGACTGCTGGAACATGAATTTCTAGATGAACCTAGAAAACAAAAATACACTGTGCATTAACCAGGAAGTGACAGAAAACTCCAGAAACATAAATGACACCCAAATCATCATGGAATTATCAACCTAAACTAAGAACCGATACAAAGATCCTTTCAAGGGATAACATTTAGAATCACTGGACAAGAGTCAAAAACTCATTTGTTCACCTTTAAATGATGCTAATAAAACCAACTCTTTGAGTAATGGTTAAAAAGCAAAAAAAAAGAAAGAAAAGAAAGAAAAGAACCAAGCAATTATGCTTTTTCTATGTGAACTGTTTCTCAACATATCCGAATGAATGAAGGCAAGTTTTTCCTTAGGGAAATATCCTCGTTAATCAATGAAGAACTGATATAATGAGATTATCACAATTTTAGTAACCCTCAATTAATAACCGACCTAGGCAATGACAATTAATGACTGCTAACATCACCAAAATAGAATAGGCTCAGCACCTGTAGCTCAGTGGCTAGGGGGCCAGCCACATACACCAGAGCTGGTGGCTTTGAACCTAGCCCAGGCCTGCCAAATAATAATCACAACTACAACCAAAAAATAGCCAGGTGTTGTGTCAGGCGCCTGTAGTCCAAGCTACTCGGGAGGCTGAAGCAAGAGAATCGCTTATAAGCCCAAGAGTTTGAGGTTGCTGTGAGCTGTGATGCTACAGCACTCTACTGAGGACAACATAGTGAGACTCTGTCTCATAAAATAAAAATAAAAGTACCCAACACCACCTATAAAGTATTCTTGCTAGAACAATCTAATCTGAATCTGATCAAGCCTCTAGTCCAGATCTAAATACCCATTTACAGGAACTAGAGGGAACAGAAGAACATGATGAATTACACCACAGAGAGGCAATCTAGATGTGGAAAACTGCACAAATCAAATTGGTTGGTTTCTTTAATAAACTTCAAAAATAAAAGAGGAACAGGGAAAGTTAATATAGAGGAGATATATAAAAATATATAGGCTGGGTGCAGTGGCTCATGCCTCTAATCCTAGCACACTGGGAGGCTGAGGTGGGAGCATCTCTTAACTCAGAAGTTCCAGACAAGCCTGAGTGAGACGTAGGAAAAACTGGCTGGGTGTTTTGGAGTGTGTCTGTAGTCCCAGCTACTTGGAAGGCTGAGGCAGGAGAATCATGTGAACCCAGTTATTTGAGAGTGCTGCGAATTAGGCTGACACCACAGCACTCTAGCCTGGGCAACAGAGACTGTCTCAAAAAAAAAAAATAATAATACATATATATACACACTTATGTATGTCTGGAACATTTAAATATGAAGACTTTGGACATTGGATTAAACCAAAACCAAGGTGGCACTTGTAGCTCAAGCGGATAAGGCACCAGCCACATACATCAGAGCTGGTGGGTTCAAATCCAGCCTGGGCCTGCCAAACAACAATGACAACTACAACCAAAAAATAGCCAGGCATTGTGGTGGGCACCTGTAGTCCCAGCTACTTGGGAGGCTGAGGCAACAGAACCACTTAAACCCAAGAGTTTGAAGTTGCTGTGAGCTGTGACTCCACAGCACTCTACCCAGAGCAATAGCTTGAGAC
>NW_003852420.1:20943925-20951336 GCF_000181295.1 Otolemur garnettii | reverse complement strand
AAAAAAAAAAAAAAAAAAAAATCAAATCAACCAACTATAGTTCATGAGGTCACCCTCTTCTTTTGTAAATAACGTTTTATAGGATTAGGGTGAGATGAGGAAGGGAGGGCCCTACAAGTGCAGGAACAGATTTTGTCTTTTCTTAAAAGTTTATTTTGTTCAACATCAAAGCATATAATTTGCATTAATTTTGGTGTTTTAAATATTGCATTAAAGTATGATTTCCATTTGATTACTTGGTTTTGTGGGGGTGGGAGAGCGGGGAGCTTAAATTTTGCTCCCAAGGTGAAAGAGTGTCTTGCACAGGCTTGGAAACAGACGTGCCAGCGAGCTGCCAGCCACCAGCTGGTGTCCCGACTGCCACTTCCCCGCTCGGGGCCTGGTCAGGAAACGCAAGGTCCTTCCAGGCCCAGTTTCGAACTCCCTAACACCCCTGTCCTCTATTTGCGGAGAATCCCGCCCAGCATTCCAGCTCCGTTGGGGTACCGCCAGGGCCTTCTTTCTTTCGGGGCGCCCTAAGAGGAGGAGCTTCCGCAGCAAGAAACGCGCGAAAGGGGAGGGCGGCCGGCAGGGGCAGGCCCGGGGCCCGGGCGGCCGGCAGCGCGCGCCGCACAGACCGAGAGCACCCCTGCCACCCCGGCCAAAGCGCGGGAAGCCGGGCGGCGGGGCCGCACGCGAAGTCGGAGCCCAACCCGGGTGCGTCTCGAGGCCGCGGGGTCGGCGCAGTGAACGCCGGGAGCACCGCCCGCAAAGCCCCGGCGCTGGGCTCCGTGCCGCTCTGCTGCAACCCGCCGCGCAGCGCGGCTGGGACGCGTGTGCTTCAACTCACCTCGGAACCCACCTCGTCCGTCATGACTCCGGCCCCCCCAGCACTCCGCTCGGGACGAGGCAGCCACGGGTTCGCTCCGCCCGGGAGTCGCTGTTCCCGCCGCCCGCAGCCCGGCAGCACTGTTCGAGCTTTCGCGCCCAGTCGGAGTGGCGGCCCCACCTCTCGGGTTTGCACCAATCCAGAGGAGGCTTTCCACGGAGGCCGCGCCCCCGCCTGGCCCGCCAATTGCGAAGAGCCTCCGGCCGCCTAGGACCGCCTAGGACCGTAATCTGGACTGGGCTGGCGGGTCGCGGTGGCTGTTGTCGGCTGAGCCTGGGCGAGGCTGGAGGTGCCCTGGTTGTCGCTACCATGCCAAAGGTGATCTTTTACCTTTGCCATAGATCTAAAGCTCGCTTCAAGTGCAACTTGGAGAGTGAGTCTTCCACGGAAGCTGGTTCGTGGGCACCTGAGAATGACCTGAATCTTTTTTTTTTCCTTGAGACAGGGTCTTGCTTTGTCGCCCAGGCAGAAGTGCAGTGGCCCTCGCTGCAGCCTGAATTTATGGGCTCAAGCGCTCCTCCTGCCTCAACCCCGAATAGCTGAGACTCCAGGCTTGCCATGGTGCCTGGCTAGTTCTTTAAAAAAAAGATGAGGACTTGCTATGTTGCCCAGGCTGGTCTCCAACTCTTGGTCTCAAGAATCCCTCCCGCCTCAGCCTCCCTAAGTGTTGGGATTACAGGTGTGAGCCACTGCTCCTGACCTGTACCTGAATCTTTTCAGAGGGAATAGAGATTGGAAGGCATGGGGGATTTTCTCCCTAACTCCATTTCTGGAGCAGATAGATTCTGTCTTCCTCTCCTTGTACATGATACTCACCATTGAGTATAAAAAAGAAAAGAAAAGTTTTTCGGGCTGCTCAGATACCAAAGAGTATCTTCAGGTAATCTTTATAATTTTATTTAGAGTTAGTTTGAGGATGCAAAAAGCACCCATCTCATTCTTAGAGGGCTTCTATTTTTGTACAAGGCTGGAAAAAGAATTAAATCTCTGGAGTCAGACTTGACCCAGACAATTATAATCCCATTTTTGTCATTGTGCTGGTTATTATCTTTTTGTCCTTTCTTTGGCTTGGACTGTGTCCAGACAAGGCTGACAGCTCTAGCCTGTATTACCCCCAGCTTCCTTGCCCTCTGGCTTTTGGTTGAGTCAAGCCACTGTAAGACACTTTATAAATTGAATCTAGGAAGAAGATCAGAGGGCACCAGGAAAGAAAGCTCAGAGTATCTACTGCCCATTTAACCCACCATGGTCATATCCACTGGGAGGAAGACCAGCTTAGCCCAGTTTGCCCAGAACTAGTTTTAGCACAAAAGTCCCACATCCTGGGACTCTCCTGAGTCACAGGCATACCAGGATAGTTAGTTGATCAACCAATCCACTGGCCTTCCCATTCAAATTTCCAGCTTTAGCAGGTTCAGACAAGAGCTCCCTCTCCTCATGTTCCTTTCTTCACCTCCTCACAATGTCTCAACACATTTCTGTCCCCACCAATGAGATCCCATCACCCACCCTCTTCTCCTTTCCCATCTCAGTTTATCCACTTTTCTTACTTTACTATTAATTTCTACCTTGATGTTTCCAAATATATATCAATAGTGCTCCCTGCCTCATATTTTTTTTTAGTTCATGTCTTTTCTTAATTCATATATAATTACTTGTCTTCTGGTTTGTTGAAGCAGTAAGTAGGACAACATTTGCCACAGTAGTGTCTATCAAAGTGGCTGGCCATAAAAACTCCAGCACCACACTCATCTGAAGGACACTCTCGACGAAGGCGACTTATTTTGCCATTCTCATCGACCTTATAGTATTTCAGTACAGCCAGCTTAACCTTCTTTCTCTTACACTTATTCTTCTTGGGAGTGGTGTAAGACTCCTTCCATTTCTTAGCACCACCACGAAGTCTTAACACAAGATGAAGAGTGGACTCCTTTTGAATGTTGTAGTCAGACAAAGTATGTCCATCTTCCAGTTGCTTGCCAGCAAAAATGAGTCTTTGCTGATCAGGAGGAATTCCTTCCTTATCCTGGATCTTGGCCTTCACCTTTTCTATCGTATCCGAGGGTTCAACCTCAAGAGTGATGGTCTTCCCTGTGAGGGTTTTTACAAAAATCTGCATCTTGATGGAGGTTCCACCGCAGATGGCGGATCGGAAAGCCCTGCCTCATATTTGGAGGATTAACATTTATTGAGAGTTTACTCTGTAGCAGAAAAAGCTGCAGGAATTTTACAAGCATTGATTATCTTATTAATCTTCAGAATAAGCTTGTAAGGTAAGGAATTTTTTTTTTTTTTTGGTCCACTGTGTCACCCTGGATAGAGTGCTGGGTATCATAGCTCACAGCAACCTCAAACTCCTAGGCCCAATAGATCCTCCTGCCTCAGCCTCCTGAGTAGGTGGGATTACAGGTGCATACCACTAAGCCCAGCTAATTTTTCTATTTTTAATGTAAACTGGGTACTCTTGCTTAGGTTGGTGTTGAACTCCTGACCTCCTGACTTCAAATGATCCTCCCACCTCAGCATCCCAAAATGCTAGGATTACAGGCATGAGCCACTGCTCCTCGTGTAAAAAGAAATCTTTTATTCATTTTTTTATTGTGGTGAAATACACATAACATAAAATGTATCATCTTAACCATGTAAAAGTATACAATACAAAAATGCTTAGTATGTCCCCAGTATTATGCAACCAATCTTCACAATCCTTTTCATCTTGCAAAACCGAAGCTTTACACCCACTAAACAATACTTCATTCCTCATATCCCCATGAAATCTTTTATTTTATATATGGACTTGTGCCAAGCTAAAGTGAGTCTGCTTTTGGAATTAGCAAGCTGTATTCTGGAATTTTGGTGAATGGCACCATAATCCATCACTCCCCAACCAACTCAGAAACCTAAGAGTCACCTTGACTCCTCTGCTGCTTGGTCCTCAAAGTTTAGTCATCCAACAAGCCCTGTGTGAAAGTGATAGCTGACAACAAGGGAAATACTTGGAATGTTCACTTTCTAGGGATTAGCCTGAACCTGTCTCATAGATGGCTTTGTGCACTGAGGTCAGTCATGTAGTTTCTCAGAGGCCTGTTTCCCTTGTTTCTAACTAGAGACATTGGGTCAGATCATAATTCTCAAAGAGGTTTAATTGGCAGGATACCTGGAAGGGTATTACTCTACAGATATTACTCTTTGCAGTGCTGACACTCTTACTCTGGTCATGTAAATTAGGAAATATTTTCACGAATAGGATCTATCATTGTATCACAAGAAGTCAACATTTAAAAAGCAAGTCTGAGATTACAAATTCATGAAAAAATACGCCATGGAATTTAACAAGCTCCGCCAACTTCAAAGTGTTTAATGCTCCTTGGCAGACAACCAAAAGCAGATAACAAAGCCTTAAGAAATTTGGAAGGGAGATAATCGACTAAAATTGTGTCTTTTACTTCTTCTCCTTGCAAACTGACAAAGTCACGCTTTGAGTACTACTATTATTCCTTTGGAGTAAAGTTTGAGAGCTACTTGGTTTGCTCAAGTGTGCTGCTAAGTATCTTTGTCCTTGGAGAAGCAGTGCCACCATGTGGCAGGTCTTGGTCACATCGTTTCACCTATTGCCTATAGCCACTCTATCCTAAAACCATTCAGGGGTGGGGGAACATTTTAAGATTGTTCAGGCTCGGTGCCTGTGGCTCAAGCGGCTAAGGCGCCAGCCACATACACCTAAAGTGGCGGGTTCGTTGTGGCGGGCGCCTGTAGTCCCAGCTACTTGGGAGGCTGAGGCAGGAGACTCGCTTGAGCCCAGGACTTGGAGGTTGCTGTGAGCGTGATGCCATGGCACTCTACCCAGGGGGATAGCTTGAGGCTCCGTCTCAAAAAAAAAAAAAAAAAGAAAAAAGATTGTTCAAGAGTGGTTACAGTTCCAGCCACATGCACAAAGCCTGGGAGGTTTGAGCCCAGCCTGGGCCAACTAACCAACAATGACAACTGCAACGAAAAAAAAATAGCCTGTCATTGTGGTGGGTGCCTGTAGTCCCAGCTCAAAAAAAGAAGATTGTTCAAGAGTTATTTAAACACTCCTTTGGTGGGGTGAAATAGCTGCATCTCCAAGCATCTAGTTTCAAGAATGGTTTCATACTATAATTCATACAGTTCTAAAGCTTCTCTTAGAGAGTACCCTGCTTGAAGGCCTCAGCCATTTTTCTTGCTTAATGTTAAACACCCCGGACTTTAAAAATGTCACAGATCTGAAACATAGTGGATGCTTAATAAATAATTGTCAAATGAGTGATTAAAATACTGTGACCTAAAAATCAAAATTAAAATAAAAATATCAGGGCCTTTCCCCAAGATATAACAGCACCCACTGGTTGTTTTTTTTTGAGACAGAGTCTCACTACGTTGCCCTTGGTAGAATGTGGTGGCATCACAGCTCACAGCAACCTCAAACTCTTGGATTTAAGTGATTCTCTTGCCTCAGCCTCCCAAGTAGCTGGGACTATAGGCACCCGGCTATTTTTTGGTTGTAGTTGTCACTGTTGTTTGGCAGGCCCCAGACTGGGTTTGAACCCGCCAACCCCGGTGTATGTGGCCGGCACCCTAGCTGCTGAGCTATGCACCTAGCCACCATCAGCTATTCTGCCTGCAGAAGCTCCTTTACCATGACTTTGGGTGACCCTAAAATACCTGAAAAATATCCATCTATTCATTCAACAAATCTTGAGCACCTACATTAACCCTATGCTAGACTACAGCAAACATGGAGACATAAAATACAGTCTTGTTCTCAGAGAGCTTTCCACCACCATGCGGAACAGGCGGGCCAAGGGGGATGTGCAACATGGAAGTGGGTACGAGCAGTTGCAGGGCACCTGAGGAAGGGACGACTGACTTTGCCTAAGTCACAGGGAAAGGACGCCTGAACTGTGTTGCAAAAATGAATTGGGACTTCTCTAGGCAGGCACGGGGAGGAGAAGGCATTTCGGGTATGTGCAGGGGCTTGATAAAGCATGTTGTGTTTGTGGAACTGAAAGTAGGTCAGTATGACTAGGGGAGGAAGGGAGGGGCCAGAATGAAAGCTAAACAAGTTAGGAACAGGTTAGGTAATGGGGGTTAAACAGAGAACAAAAGGTCTCAAACGGTACGCCTAGTGTTTAGCTTTTAAACAGTACAAACTAGGCATCTCTGGAAGAATAGGAATATTTCTTGAGGAGTGTGATCTGGTCAGATACATGCTTGAGAAAGATTATTCCAGCAGCATATGAAGCATGGATTGGAAAGGGATTAGATTAAAGGCAAGAAGACCGGTTGTTTAAGTGGGAGATTACGGGAACCCGAACTAGGTCAATGATACTAACAATGGAGAGGACAGAATAGATTGGAAAAAAGAGGCAAAGAGACAGGGCTTGTTGAATGATTAAACTGAGGTGCAGGAGACAGTGGAGTTGATGTGACTCCAGTGACCCCTGCAGATCTGGACTGGTGAGTGATGGATTGTGATGACATTCACCGAAATTGAGAATATAGGTCACTAATTCCAGATACAGAGTCACTTTCGTTTGGTACCAGTTAATGTGTGGAATAAAACATTTCACCTTCTTACCTCACCCCTGTCCACCCATTGTCCAAACTGTAGCTCTTTCTCTTAATGTTTCTGGTGACTAAAGTGGTGGTCCCCAGACCTGTTTCTATATTCTATTTCCACATGAGTATCTTCACAGCAGCCAAAATCTTAACTCAGCATCTTTTTGTATTCTGTATTTTTTCCTTCAATTCCCCTTTCCTGTCTTGCTACCTATAATGTATAAGAGATTCTTCTGCCCTGCTGTATTCATTTTTTTCCCTCAGGCTTTTGGCGTCAGTTTTTGCAAAAAAATCAAGTGTTTTCATGACCCAACCCTCTCCTAAAGAAACTTAATGATTTGGTGGTGCAAGTAGTATTTCTTTAGATATTAGCATCCCCAGGATTTCAGTAATTGGCTTCAACCAATCTAGTGAGTATGTATGTATGAGGAAAAGGAATTTTTTTTGTTTGTTTTTTGAAACAGAGTCTCACTCTGTCACACTGAGTAGAGTGCTATGACATCATAGCTCACAGCAATCTCAAACTCTTGGGCTTAAGCAATCCTCTTGCCTCAGCCTCAGAAGCAGCTGGAACTACAAGCTGCCCTCCTGGTTTTTCTATTTTTAGTAGAGATAGGGTCTTGCTTTTGCTCAGGCTGGTCTCAAACTCCTGAGCTCAAGCAATCCACCCACCTTGGCCTTCCAGAGGACTGTAGGCATGAGTTACCACTGCACCTGGCCAGGAAAAGGAATTTTACTACAGAAGGACAAAGGGAGTCTGGTCCATTCCTACTTCCTGTTAAATTTCAGCATCTGCCTGTGGGTTGTCTAATGCTTGACCCCCTTCAGACATGCCAGGTAATTCAGCTGTACCTAGAAGAGCAGAGTCTTTTTTTTTTTTTTTTTTTTTTTGAGACAGAGCCTCAAGCTCTCCCCCTGGGTAGCGTGCCGTGGCACTACAGCTCACAGCAACCTCCAACTCCT
>NW_003852420.1:20933596-20943832 GCF_000181295.1 Otolemur garnettii | reverse complement strand
TTGTTTGGCGGGTCCGGGCTGGGGATTCGAACCCGCCACCTTAGGTGTACGTGGCTGGCGCCTTAGCCGGTTGAGCTATAGGCGCCGAGCCGAAGAGCAGAGTCTTATAGGAATATAGTAACTCCTTCAAGCACAATATAGTTGGAGGAGGGGAAAGAATACTTTCTAATTTATATTGCACTTTACCTCCCAAAGTGTTAGGATGATTTTACCAGTGCTATTTCAATCAGGGATTTATCATGGACATGAGCCAGACTCTATTGGAAATTTGTAGGTGAGGTCAAGGTTGCTAAATATCAATAAGAAACATTGAAATAGGGCAGCACCTGTGGCTCAACAAGTAGGGCGCTGGCCCCATATACTGAGAGTGGTGGGTTCAAACCCGGCCTCGGCTGAACTGCAACAAAAAAATAGATGGTTGTTGTAGTGGGCACCTATAGTCCCAGCTACTCAGGATCCTGAGGCAGGAGAATTGCCTAAGCCCAGGAGCAGGAGGTTGCTATGATCTGTTACACCACAGCACTCTACTGAGGGCAACAAAGTGAGACTCTGTCTCTAAAAAGAAAGAAAGAAACATTGAAATAGGCAAATGGAATGGGTAGAGGCATGGAGACAGGAATGACGGTCAGATTTCATTTTTTATTTTTATTCTTTTAGAGACAGAGTTTCACTCTGTCACCCAGACTGGAGTGTGGTAGTATGATTGTAACTCACTGTAACTTTGAATTCCTGGACTCAATAATCTATCTGCCTCAGCTTCCTGAGTAGTTTGGACTTGTAGGCCTGTGCCACCATGCCTGGGGTAATTTTTTTTGAGACAGAATCTCACTATGTTGCCCTTGGTAGACTGCTACGGCATCACAGCTCACAACAACCTCCAACTCTTGGGCTTAAGCAATTCTCTTGCCTCAACCTTCCAAGTAGCTGGGACTATAGGTGCCCGCCAAAATGCTTAGCTGTTTTTTAGTTATAGTTGCCATTGTTGTTTGGCAGACCTGGGCTGTATTTGAACCCTCCAGCTCCAGTGCATGTGGCTGGTGCCCTAGCCACTGAGCTACAGGCACCGAGCCAGCCTGAGTAATTTTTATATTTTTAGTAGAGACAGGGTCTCACTATGTTGCTCAGGCTGGTCTTGAACTCTTAGCCTCAAGTGATCCTCCTACCTCAGCCTCCCAAAGTGTTAGGACTACAGATGTGAGTCACTGCAGCTGACCTCTAATTTTTAAAAATTTTTTGTAGCGTTCTCGATATGTTGCTCGAGCTGGTCTTGAACTCCTGGCCTCCTCCCACCTTCACCTCCCAAAGTGTCAGGATTACAGGCATGAGCCACCACATCCATCCCAGATCCGGACTTTCATCTGAGATTTACCATCAATTTCCAGAACTTCTTGTAGCATTTCATATAATGCAGCTCTACCTGAAACAAATTCTCTCAGCTTTTGTCTCCCTGCAAATGTTTTTATTTCATCTTCATGCCCAAAGGATATTTAGGATTTGGGGGTTTTCTTTTAGCACTTTAAAGGTATTGTTCATTGTCCCCTGGTCTCCATTTCTGATATGTCATCGGTTCTTTGTCTTATTGCTCTGCTGTATGTAATATGTCTTCTTCTCTAGCTACTTTTAACATGTTATTTTTATCTTTGGTTTCAAGTAGTTTGACTGTATGTCTAGGTGTGGTTTTGTATGTATTTATCCTTCTTAGGATTTGCTTAAGCTTCTCAAATCTGTGTATTCGTTCATCTATTTTGGAAAAATCTCAGCCATTATCTCCTTAAATACTTCTTTTGCTGAGTTTTCTCTCCCCTCTCCATCTGGGACTCCAATTACACATATGTTAGAATGTTTAATATTGTTGCAGTTCTTGGGCACTGTGTTCCTTATTTGCACTCTTTTTTTTCCCTCTTTGTACTTTCGTGTGGATAATTTATACTGACCTGTCTTCAAGCATATTGGTTGGCCCTATGCTGTGTTCGGTCTGCTAAGCCCATTGAAAAAACGTTCTTCACTTCTTATTTTCATTTCTAGCACTTCCATTCGGCTCTTTTTTATAGTTTCTACCTCTTTGTTGAAATCCCCCATCTGTTCATGCATTTTATCCACCTTTTTCACTAGAACCTTTACATATTTATCAGCGCTATTTCAAAGTCCTCGTCTGATAATTTAAAATCTGAGCTATCACTTCATCTGCTTCAAGCACTGTTTCCTCTCCTTGACATGGGCTTTTTATTTTTATTTTTTTTTTGTTCTTCATATGTCTCATGAGTGTTTATAATATGACAGACATTCGTGTAAAAGAACCGCAGAAACCAGCGAAAATAGAAAAAGGCAGGGTCCTTTTTGTCGGGTCACTCACTATTGTGGGGAAAATTAGTCACTGTGACCTGGAGTTGGGCTGGATCTGAGTTCTGTTGCAGCTTAATTAGATTTGGTTTGCCACCAAATCTAACTGAAAGTCCATCTGACTTTCTCTCATCCATTCTCCTTGTTCAATCATTTCTCTCCACTATCCTCCTATGGTTCCTTTTAATCCTATGGTGAACCATGCTCCAACAGAGGGTTAAGTCTGTATTTTAAATAGGGATACTCTCAGCCTCCATCCCTCATTCAGCTTGGAGAATCTTACCAGCTAAGTTTTGATCTCCCAGTTTGGAAATTAGGGGATCTTCCCTAGTGAAAGTGACTAGGCCAACAGAAAAGCCTACAAACTCAGGTAGCTGAGGGTCCTCCAATGAGAAGAGTCAAATAGACCATCTTATGAGTTAAAACCCACCAGAAAGTAAGCCATGTCTCTACACACAAAAGTTCCAGTCAACATTTTTTTTTTTTTGGCAGTCTTGCTTTGATGCCCTTGGTAGAATACCGTGACATCATAGTTCACAAAACCTCCAACTCTTGGGCTCAAGTATTCTCTTGCCTCAGCCTCTCAAGTAGCTGGGACTACAGGTACCCATCACAATGCCCGGCTATTATTAGAGATGGGGTCTCACTCATGCTCAGGCTGGTCTCAAACTCCTGAGCTCAAGCAATCCATCTGCCTCGGCCTCCCAAAGTTTTAGGATTACAGGTATGAGCCACCACACCCAGCCCTCCAGTCAACCTTTAATACCTTACTCTGAAATTTGAATGGATAATCAAGGAACAGTGACTTTAGTTGAGATCCTCATAAGTAAAAGAAGATATATACATAAAATAAGTACTTGAAACTATAAAAGAGCTCTGGGACATTAATGGATATAATAGCAGCCAGGTGCAGTGGCTCATACCTGTAATCCCAGTACTTTGGGAGGCTAATATAGGAGAATCACTTGAGGTCTGGAGTTAGAGACCAGCCTGGGCAACACGGCAAGACCCTATCTAAAACAAATTAGCTGGATCTGGCTCACACCTGTAATACTAGCACTCTGGGAGGCTGAGGTGGGTAGATTTCTGAGCTCACAAGTTCAAGAGCAGCCTGAGCAAACTCAAGACCCCATTTCTACTAAAAAAAAAAAAAAATAGGAAAACTGAGGCAAGAGGATTGCTTGAACCCAAGAGTTGGCCAGTTGCTGTGAGCTATGACACCATGACACTCTTTCCAGGGCAACAGGTTGAGACTTTCTCTTAAAAAAAAAAAAAAATTAACTGGATGAGGTGGCTTGTACCTGTAGTCCCAGCTACTGAGCCAGTCAGAAGGAATACTTGAGGCTAAAAATTTGAGGCTGCAGTAAATTAGGATTCTATGGTTAGGCCACTTCATGCCAACCTGGTCTGTCTCTAAATATATAATGGCTAAAATTTTAAAAATTCAATAGAAGTGTGGAAACACACACGTGAAGAAATTTAACAGCAGAACAAAAAGATATAAGAAAGATAAGAAAATGAAGACTATTCAGCTAGCAAGTGTAATAATTGAGTTATGGGAAAGCCAGAAAAGGGAAATAGAGAACAGAAGAAGAAAAATTATCAAAGAAATAATACATGAAAAATCCCAGAACTTAAAAAACCAAAATTTTTAGAATAAAAGCATTCACTAGATGCATGGCAACTTAAAAAAAAAAATCCACATGTAGGTATATTATGTTGAAATTCTAGAACACCAGATATAAAGAGACGATTCTATAAAAAGTTCGGGAGAGGAAAATAGATCCCATAAAAAAGATTATGAATCAGAATGACATCAGCAACATTGGGAAACAATGGGGCAATGCCTACAATGTTCTTAAGGAAGATTATGTCTAACTCAGAATTCGCTATCCTGTCATCTATCAGTTGAGCGTGAGAATGGAACAAAATCATTTCTAGAATGCAAGGTAGGAATAAATCACCTTCCTTGTACCTTTTTTAATGTATCTCCTGAAAGATGTGCTCTACATAAATAAGGGAATAATCCTAGAGAGAGAGAATGTGGGATTTTAATAAATACAGATCTGACGTAGGAAGAGGCAAAGGAGATTTCCAGAACAACCACTATGTGGTTTGCCTAGGCAGCAAATCCAGGTTGGGGTAGGAAGACAGAGGCCTCTAAAGAAAGTGCCATGACATCAAAGCTCATTGCAACCTCAAACTCTTGGGCTCAAGTGATCTCTCGCCTAGAAAAAGATTGAATTGACCGTTTATTTGATAAAAAGTAGAAACTTCTTTCTTCCTTTATTTTTTTTTTTTTTTTTTTTTTGTTTTTGGAGACAGAGTCTCACTCTGTCACTCTGAGTAGAGTTCCCTGGTGTCACAGCTCACAACAGCCTCAAACTCTTAGGCTCAAAAGATCCTCTTGCCTCAGCCTCCCAAGGAGCTGGGCACCTGTCACAAACGCTAGTTTTTCTATTTTTAGTAGAGACAGGGTCTCACTCTTGCTCTGGTTGGTCTCGAACTCATGAGCCCAAGCAATCCACCCACCTCAACCTCCCAGAATGCTAGGATGATAGGTGTGAGCCACCTCACCTGGCCCTGCTATTCTGATTTTAAATGAGAAATTGTGAGCCATGTTTCACATTATTTTCCAAATTTTCTATAATTAATTCTTTGACTTCTTATTACACTTTATTTTAATCTTATGCAAATGCTATATAATGCATTCATATAATTAGAATACAT
Source organism: Otolemur garnettii (assembly GCF_000181295.1). Classification (NCBI taxonomy): domain Eukaryota; kingdom Metazoa; phylum Chordata; class Mammalia; order Primates; family Galagidae; genus Otolemur; species Otolemur garnettii. The sequence goes on along the minus strand of NW_003852420.1, from coordinate 20,938,762 downwards.
TATCTTTTTTTTTTTTTTTCACTATGTCGCCCCGGGTAGAGTGTTGTGGCATCACAGCTCACAGCAACCTCAAACTCTTGGGCTTAAGCAATTCTCTTGCCTCAGCCTCCCAAGTAGCTGGGACTATAGGCCCCTGCCACAACACCCAGCTATTTTTTTGTTGTAGTGTCATTGTTGTTCAGCAGGCCCAGGCCAGGTTCGAACCCACCAGCCCTGGTGTATGTGGCTGGTGCCCTAACCCCTGAGCTATGAGCGCTGAGCTCATTATCTTTATTTTAAATAGCCTATGAAAACAGAAGTATATACAAATAGACTAAAAGTAGTCTCCTTTAACTGCCTCCCACTTCTCTCATTAGAGGTAACCACTATTACTATTTTATGGGTATAGTCCCTGACATTTTTATATACATTTCTAGTTATGCACATATTATATTTTATATTATTGAGACCATATTATATATAATATTTTGCAAATGGACTTTTTCACATTAGCAAAGAACCTTCCCTATTAGTACCCATAGGTGCATCTTATATATTCTGACAATTACCTATTATGCCATACTATACAAGTAACACAACTTTTTATTTTTTGAGACAGAAAAAAAAAAATGTCATCCTGGGCAACCTCAAACTCTTGGGCTTAAGTGATTCTCTTGCCTCAGCCTCCCAGGTAGCTGGGACCATAGGCACCCAGCTATTTTTTGGTTGTAGTTGTCATTGTTGTTTGGCAGGCCTAAGCCAGATTTGAACCTGCCAGCTCCCGTGTATGTGGCTGGCGCCCTAGCTGCTGAGCCAAAATGGATTTTTTTTTTAGACAGAGTCTTCCTCTGTCTGTTGCCCAGACTCAATGCAGTACCATCATCATAACTCACTAAAACCTCAAACTCCTGGGCTCAAGTAATCCTCCTGCCTTGGACTCTGGAGTACCTAGGACTACACATGTGTGCCACCAACGTTCAGCTAATTTTTCTATTTTTTTGTAGAGATGGGTTCTCATTCTTATTCAAGCTGGTCTCAAACTCTTGGTCTCTAGTCATCCTCTTGCTTCAGCCTTCCACAGTGCTAGGATCACAGGCATGACCATCATGCTGGGCCAAAACTGATGATACTTAATATGAAAACATAAATGTTTCAAATAAGAATCCATGTATTTGAACCAGTGGACTTTAGTTTTGCTTTCATTCCTATTGCACCATTTTCTGCCTATTACCACTAATCCACATTATGCAGTCTAGTGGTAACACTTCCATACATACCAAATAAACCTGGATATAAACCATATTGAAAATTATTATTATTATTATTATTTTGAGATAGAGTCTTAGTTGCCCTGAGATTGAGTGCTATGGTCTGATAGCTCATAGCAACCTCAAACCCTTGGGCTCAAGTAATTTTCTTGCCTCAGCCTCTTGGGTAGCTGGGACTACAGGTGCCTGCCACAACTCCTGGCTATTTTTTTTTTTTTTAGAGATGGAGTCTCACTTTATCGCCCTCACTAGAGTGCTGTAGCATCACAGCTCATAGCAACCTCCGACTCCTGGGCTTAGGCGATTCTCTTGCCTCAGCCTCCCAAGTAGCTGGGACTACAGGCGCCTGCCCAACACCCAGCTATTTTTTTGTTGAAGTTTGGCTGGGGCCGAATTCAAACCTGCCACCCTCGGTATATGGCGCTGGCACCCTACCCACTGAGCCGCACGCGCCACACAACTCCTGGCTATTTTTAGAGACGAGTTCTCACTTGTGCTCAGGCTGATCTTGAACCTGTGAGCTCAGGCAATCCACCTGCCTAAGTTTCCCAGAGGGCTAGGATTACAGGCATTAGTCACTATGCCTGGTGCATTATTTTTTTTTTTTATTGTTTGGGATTCATTGAGGGTACAAAGAATTAGGTTACACTCAGTGCATTTGTTAGATAAAGTCCCTCTTATTATACTTGAGTCCCACTAAAATATTTTTCAAGCTATAAATTTTTATTATTATTATTGTTATTGTGTGTGTGTGGAAACAGTCTCACTTTATCGCCCTTGGTAGAGTGCTGTGGCGTCACAGCTCACAGAACCTCCAACTCCTGGTCTTAGGCAATTCTCTTGCCTCAGCCTCCTGAGTAACTGAGACTACAGGAACCCGCCACAACGCCCAGCTAATTTATTGTTAACAGTTTGGCTGGGGCCGGGTTTGAACCCGCCACCTTACCCACTGAGCCACAGGCGCTGCCCAAGATGTTTTTATTTTTAAGCACTCAATAAATGTTTTTTTAATGTTAAATCATTTTATGCTTTGATCTCCAAAAGATCCTTTATAGGGGGGATGTCAGCAGAAAACACAGGACATGGGAACAAATCTTAGGCAAAAGAGCCTATTCTGGGAGAATAAGTAGGTCCCCAGCCAGTGCAGAAGTTGTTAGGGGGGCCCAGGGATATGGGGAAGGAGAGGTAGTCCCCTAGGGCACCCCAGCAAGGCCTGCAGATCTGGAAGATGGTGATTCATGTGGTGAGCACATCACCCAGAAGAGGAAGCCCACAGCTAACCGCCAGACACAGCCTTTGATTTGACTGTGTAGCTGGGACAAGGAAGGCCTCTCAGAAGATGTTAACCAACCAGAGAAAAGGCAGGAAAGCAAACCCACCCAGGTAGTATTTCCAAAACAGGTTCTTCTTCTCTTCATTGGACACCCACTCCAAGTTCATAGTTGCTCTGGGGACCAGTGGTCCGAAGCGTGGGTCTGAGGGGTAAGCTCCAAGCCTTGACCCTAAGTGCCAGACGCTAAGATTACAAACAACCACACCCCAGTGGAGCTTACTTCCTCCTGCAGAGTTGCCTCTGCTACTCCTAAACTATAGACATTCTCTCAAGATGCCCAAGGTTTCTCTGGAGTTTGATGCTATAGATGGTTTTAAATCTCATTTTTGTTCTTTACATTTCTGATTACTAAGGAGTGCACATTTTTTCATGTTTGTTAGCATTTGTATTTTTCCTGTGAATTGCCTATTTTTCTACTAGAATGTTAATCTTTTACTGTGGATTTGTAGAAGCTCTTTACAGACAACTTTATGGTGGCTTTTTTTTTTTTTATGGTGGCTTTTGTAATAAGTTTAAATTTTTCATGAAAATGAATCTACCACTCTTTTTCTTTCTTTCTTTCTTTTTTTTTTCTTTGAGACACAGCCTCAAGCTATCACCCTGGGTAGAGTGCCGTGGCATCACAGCTCACAGCAACCTCCAACTCCTGGGCTCAAGCGAGTCTCTTGCCTCTGCCTCCCAAGTAGCTGGGACCACAGGCGCCCGCCACAACGCCTGGCTATTTTTTGGTTGCAGCCATCATTGTTGTTTGTCGGGCCCAGGCTGGATTCAAACCCGCCACCTTAGGTGTATGTGGCTGGTGCCTTAGCCACTTCAGCCACAGGTGCTGAGCCTACTCTTTTTCTTTATTTTTTTTTTTTCTTTTGAGACAGAGTCTCATTCTGGCACCTTGAGTAGAATGCCCTGGTGTTATAGCTCACAGCAATCTCAAGCTCTTGGGCTCGAGTGATCATCTTGTCTTAGTTTTTCTATTTTTAGTAGAGATGGGGATCTCCCTCTTGCTCAGGCTGGTCTCAAACTCCAGAGCTCAAGCAATCCACCCACTTTGGCTTCCCATAGTGGTAGGATTATAGGTATGAGGCCCCGCTCCCAGCTTCTTTATGGTTTCTGAATTTTAGGTCTTGTTTAAGAATGCTTTTCCTGAGGCCCAGCACAGTGGCTCAGGCCTGTAATCCTAGCACTCTGGGAGGCCAAGGAGGGTGGATTGCCTGAGCTCACCACTTCAAGACCAGCCTCTGCCAGAGCAAGACCTGGTAGCAAGAGCCCGTCTGTAAAGATAGCCAGGCGTTATGGCTGGCGCCTGTAGTCCCAGCAACTTGGGAGGCTGAGGCAAGAGAATCACTTGAGCCCAAGAGTTTGAGGTTGCTGTGAGCTATGACACCAGATAACTCTACCAAGGGTGACAAAATGAGCCTCTGTCTCATCAAAAAAAAGAATGCTTTTCCTTCCTCCATTTGGAAATGTTCTTTTATTTAACTGTTATTTTGATTTTGGAGTTTATCTATTTTAATCAAACTGGACTTCATTTTTGTGCATAATGTAAAGAATGGTTGAAATACATTATTTTCCCCTTATGAACAGCCAGTTGCCCCAACAATATTTACATTATAAATTCCTTTCCCTTCTAATTTGACATGCCATCTTTATCATGTACTAAATTCTGATAGGTATATAGATAGGTGGATAGCTAATCTGGTTTTAGACCCTCTATTCTGTTATTTCTAAAATGTTCATATATTCTTGGGCCAAAAAGTTTTATTCAAGTGATTATAGCTTTATAGCATAAGTCCCTCTTCCTGTTTGGTTAATATTTTTGGGGTAGTCTCACATTTTTTTGTCAACTTGCCAAATTTCACCTTAAAAAATAGATTAAAGCCAGGCATGGTAGCTCACACTTATATTTCCAGCAACACAGGAGGCTGAGATAGGATGATTGCTTGAGCCTAGGAGTTCAAGGCAGCAATGAGCTATGACTCACCCTCCTGCAGATAAAAGAAACATTTCAAGGATGAGAAGGAAGTAAAATGCATGGGGTATTTTAAGCCTTTTCTAAGTGCCAGGCACTCTGTTTAGATGCTTCTCATTCATTGTCTTCGTTAATCCTTTCAGTAACCCCCCATGAAGCAATTGGTGTTGTCTCCATTTTACAATTGAAGATGCTGAGGGTCACAACTGAAGTCACGTGGTGTATAGAATTGAAATTGAAAAATTATAATAAAAATTGGAGGTCAGGGTGATGGCTCACACCTGTAATCGGTAATCGTAGCACTCTGGGAGCCTGAGGCAGGTGGATTGCCTGAGCTCACAGATTCGAGACCAGCCTGAGCAAGAGCAAGACCCCATCTCTAAAATATAGCCAGGCATTGTGCCTGCACTCCCAGCTACCTGGGAGGTGAGGCAAGAGAATCAATTGAGCCCAAGAGTTTGAGGTTGCTGTGAGCTGTGATGTCACCGCACTCTACCAATGGTGACAAAGAGAGACTCCATCTCAAAAAAAAAAAAAAATTGGAATTGGAAACCAGGTTTATCTCATTCCACAATTCATTCCCTTTACTTCATTTTGAGGAAAAGAAATAGAAATCAATT
>NW_003852420.1:20930782-20932936 GCF_000181295.1 Otolemur garnettii | reverse complement strand
CTTGAGCCCAGGAGTTGGAGGTTGCTGTGAGCTGTAATGCCACGGCACTCTACCCAGGGGGACAGCTTGAGGCTCTGTCTCAAAAAAAAAAATAAATAAATAAATAAATTAAGAAAACAATTCTGGCTCAGTGCCCGTAGCTCATTGGTTAAGGCACAAGTCACATATACTGAGGCTGACAGGTTCAAACCCTGACTGGGTCTGCTAAACGACAATGACAATTACAATAAAAAAATAACCAGGCATTGGGGCCGGCGCCTGTAGTCCCAGCTACTTCAGAGGCTGAGGCAAGAGAATCACTTAAGCCCAAGAGTTGGAGGTTACTGTGACACTACAGCACTCTACTGAGGGTGGCATAGTTGAGACTCTGTCTCAAAAGAAAAAAAATAAGAAAACAATTCCATTTACAATAGCATCAAAAAGAAATAAATACTTCTGAAAAACTGTAACCAAAGAAGTGGGGGGGTTTTTTGTACACTGAAAACTATAAAACATTGTTAAAATGAATTAAAGAATATCTACATAAAAGGAATGCTATCCTGTGTTTATGAATTGGAATACTTAATATTGGTAAAATTGCAATACTCCCCAAATTCATCTACAGATTCACTGTAATCCCTATCAAAATTCCAACTACCTTTTTTTTTTTTTTGGTAGAAATGGACAAGCAGTTCTGAAAATTTCTATGAAAATGCAAGGGACCCAGAATAGCCAAGACAATCTTGAAAAAGGAGAACAAAGTTGGATGACATGCACTTCTTGATTTCAAAATTTACTACAAAGCTACAGTAATCAAGGCAGTGTGATAATGACATATGGACAGACGTAAGATTGACAGAATAGAATTGAGAGCCCAGAAATAAATCCTTACAAGAATAGTCAATTGATTTTTGACAAGGGTGTCAGAGTTGGGCCAGTGTGAGCTTGTAATCCCAGCTATTCTGGAGGCCAGTGTGAGTTTATAATTCCAGCTACTCTGGAATTAGTTAAGGCCAGAAGTTCAAGGCTGTGGGTGCTCTGATTGTACTTGTGAATAGCCATTGCATTCCAGTCTGGGCAACGTAGTGAGATTCTGTCACTTAAAAAAGAAAAAAAAGGGTGGTGCCCATAGCTGAGTGGGTAGGGCACCAGCCACTGAGACTGATGGGTTCGAACCCAGCCCAGGCCAGCTAAAAAACAACAATGACAACTGCAACAAAAAATAGCCAGGCCTTATGGTGGGCACCTGTAGTCCCAGCTACTCAAGAGGCTGAGGCAAGAGAATTGCTTAAGCCCAAGAGTTTGAGGTGGCTGTAAGCTGTGATGTCACAGTGCTCTGAACCCAGCGTGACAGCTTGAGACTCTGTCTCCAAAAAATAAAAATAAAAAGCACAGACAAGGGTGCCAGACCATTCATTAGAAAAAAGAATAGACTTTTCAACAAATGATGCTTGGACAACTGGCTATTCAAATGCAAAAACCTCTCCCTTACTGAGAGGTTAAAGATGGAAAATGATAGATAATTCCGAGACATGAATGAAAGGAATCAGAGTCCAGCTTCCATGGCCTTTATCCGCTCAAGAGCCAGTGAGTTGGGTCAGAAAAAGAAGTCAGCAGGTAGGTTAAGGAGGATGGGAATATAAGAGTTCGGAAGGGTAGGGATTGGCGCATTCATTCCTTCTTGGTTGGGATGTTCACTCCTTCTTGGTTAGGATGTTCTTTCCTGGGCCGGACAGTTCTATTTGGGCAGGTCCCTGCATTGATTGGCCCTATCACTTACCTCATGCCATACACAAAAGTTAATTCAAAATGAATCTTCATGACTTCAAATTAGTTTTCTTATACAATAACAACAAAGCCCACAAGCAACCAAAGAAGAAATAAACTACTTCATCTAAATTAGAAACTTCTGTGCTGGGTAGTGCCTGTGGCTCAAGGAATAGGGTGCCAGCCCCATATACTGGAGGTGGCGGGTTCAAACCCAGCCATGGCCAAAAACTGCAAAAAAAAGAAATTTCTGTGCTTCAAAGGACACTATAAAGAAAGCAAAACATCCCATAGAATAGAAAGAAGTTTTGCAAATCATATATCTGATAAGGGACGTCTATAGAATGTATATAGGACTCATACAACTCAGTAAAAAAGGATAAACAACCTAATTTTTTTTTTTTTTTT
>NW_003852420.1:20928858-20930188 GCF_000181295.1 Otolemur garnettii | reverse complement strand
GACCTAATTTTTAAAAGGACATTTGAATAGATATTTCTCCAAAGAAGATATACAAATGGCCAATAAACATATCCTCATAAATATGGCCAGGCATGATGTCTAATGCTTGTAATCTTCACACTCTGGGAAGCTGAGGCCGGTGGATTTCTTGAGCTCAGGACTAGCCTGAGCAAGAGAAAGACCCCTCTCTACTAAAAATAGGAAAAATATCCAGTTGTTGTGGGGAGTGCCTGTAGTCCCAGCTGCTAGGGAGGCTGAGGCAAGGATTGCTTGAGCCCAGGAGTCTGAGGTTGCTGTGAGCTATGATGCCACAGAACTCTAGCCTCGGGCAACACAGTGAGACTTTGTCTCAAAACAGCAACAACAAAAAATACTTATAAATAGATGTTCAGCATTATTAGTCCTTAGGAATATGCAAACAAAAATAATAATGAGACACCACTTAATACTTATGAGGATGATTGTATTTTTAAAAAATCTAAAAATAAGTGTTAGCAAAAATGTGGAGAAATTAGAACCCTCATACATTGCTGGTGGAAATGTAAAATGGTACAGTCTAATTGTACCCTCACATTAATCTGAAATTTTTTTTTAAGACAGAGTCAAAACTTTGTTGCCCTCGGTAAAGTGCTATGGCACCATAGCTCACAGCAACCTCAAACTCTTGGGCTTAAACCATCCTCTTGCCTCAGTCTCCCAAGGAGCTGGGACTACAGGCACCAGATACAATTCCCAGCTATTTTTAGAGACGGGGTTTCACTCCTGCTCAGGCTGGTCTCAAATTCTTGAGCACAAGCAACTCACCTGCCTCGGCCTCCCAGAGTGCTAGGATTAGCACTTGGCCTTACGTTAATTGAAATTTTAAAAAACAGTATAGCCACTGAGGAAAGCAGTTTGGCAGTTCTTCAAAAGTTAAATGTAGAGTTGCCACCTACAAAAATTGCCTAAGCTGGGTGCAGTGGCTCATGCCTGTAATCCTAGCACTTTTGGAGGCTAAGGCGGTGGATCACCTGAGCTCAGGAGTTTGAGACCAGCCTGAATCAGAGTGAGACCTTGTCCCTAAAAAAATAGCTGGGCATTGTGGTGAGTGCCTGTAGTCCTAGCTGCTGGGGAGGCTGAGGCAAGAGGATCATTTGAGTCCAAGAGTTTGAGGTTGCTGTGATCTGTGGCACCAAGGCACTCTACCACAGGCGACATAGTGAGACTCTGTCTCAAAAAGGGGGGGGACAGTGCCAGTGGCTCAAAGGAGTAGAGCACCAGTCCCATATACAGCAGGTGGTGGGTTCAAACTTGGCCCCTGCCAAAAACTGCAAAAAAAAAAAAAAAAAAA
>NW_003852420.1:20925889-20927905 GCF_000181295.1 Otolemur garnettii | reverse complement strand
GGGGATTCGAACCTGCCACCTTAGGTGTATGTGGCTGGCGCCTTAGCCGCTTGAGCCACAGGCGCCGAGCCTGATAGCTGCATTTTGTGAATACACTAAAAACCAATGAACTGTACACTTTAAAATGGTAAATTTTACGGTGTGTAAATTGTATCCCTCAATAAAAAACACAAAAGAGCCAAGCTGCCAATGGTGTAGATGCAGGTGGGCAGAAATTCCATTGAGATGCCAGGTGATGGTGGCCTTTAATGAGCTCGTGGAGTTCAGTTGTGTCCAATGCAGGTCCCTGCCCACCTGAGCCACTGTGGCTCTGCTTTAGCTGCTACTTAAGATTTGCATTTAAGTAACAGGTATATACAGGGTTCTCCTGTTAAAGAAGTGTGAAATCCCTTGGCCCTCCTCAACTTCTAAGCTCCAGAGTGTGAGGAGAAGCTGGGGAATCAAAGCCCTGACAGAGCAACGCCAGACAAGGGACTCTGAGTGCAGCATTCACCTGATGCAGCCTGGCCTCATGGGAGCACTGACACATTCAAGAAGTTCAGTTCCATCTATAAACCTTGACCAAGCATGACTCTCACTCCTAGAGTAAGCCAAGTCCTGTCTTCAGGCAGCTCATTCATAGCATGTAGAAACTTACTCAGTTCCTGACAGCTCTGCTTTCTTTTCTTTAAGAGGAAGGGCTTTATTTACTGGCTGGGAGCTTACAGCATAGAATTTTAAATGACTGGCTTGGTCTTTCTCTTTTTATCGACAGTCAAAAAGTTCTACCCCTCAGGTACCCTTCTCTTTGGCCTGTCTGAATCAATCAGAAGATGCTAGTCCAGCCCCGATAGAACTACAGCATTTTATAGAACTTGGAAATTTCCAAGTTCCAGGAAGTTAATTTACAAATTCCCAAGAGCTGAGTCACCATGGAGAGGACCCTGCAGGTGCATCCTTGGGTCTCCCTGAGAAGACCTGTTCTCCTAGACCTCACCCTTCTCGGGTATCCTCTCTCATTCCCCCCTTTTGAGACTCCAATATATTTTTAATTTGGGGTCTCAATATCAGCTTGTTTCTGCAGGTGCCGATATTAATTACTTTTTAGCACTGAGGTTTTAGGGCTGTGACTCTTCTTGGGTTCTCTACTCAGGCCTTAATAGTACCATGGTGGTGGGCTAATATACATACAAGTTTTTACTTTTCCCTGTGACATTTTTTTCCCCCATTCTCCCAAAGTCCAAAGTCCAATTAAGACAAGTCCTTCCAGGAGTTTCCTCAGGCTTCAGCTGTGTGTTGACCAGCCAGCTTGCAGTATGTGGCTGGAGCAGGGCACGTTGACTGTCCTAAAAGTTACCTTTACTTTCCAAGGGACAGTGAAGCCCTATTCAGCCCGCTGTGATGACTCCAGGTGAGGATTCCTTCCACCTTCACTGCTGTGCATGTGGTCAGGATGATAGTGGAAAGTCCTTTCTACTTTGGTTTCAGGAGGACCAGGTTCTGATTCTGGACCTAGACTTGGTCCCCTCAATCCTCTAGAGTTTTTCTTTTTTTTAATGTCACCCTCAGTAAAGTGCTGTGGCATCATAGCTCACAGCAACCTGAAACCCTTGGGCTTAAGTGATTCTTTTGACTCAGCCTCCTGAGAAGCTGGGGCTACAGGTGCCCGCCACAAAACCAGCTATTTTTTGTTGCAGTTGTCATTGTTGTTTAGCTGGCCCGGGCTGGGTTTGAACCTGCCAGCCTGGGTTGTATGTGGCCTACCCACTGAGCTACGGCGCCGCCTACTCAAGAATGTCTCAAGGAGGAAGTCAAGTCACATATGTGCATGCTCTGTGTCTGGTAAGTGCCCAATAGTTACTAGTTCTTCCTTCCCACTGTTCCTCAAGGTAAAAGCCACAAGGAGATGTTTCTCTGCTCTCCTGCCCATATCTTGCTGACCCTTGACGGACAGTGAGCTCATAATCTCAGCTCAGTTCAAGGGAGGAAAGCAGGCTTGGTGCCTGTAACACAGCAGTTGGATTTTTTTTTTTTTTT
>NW_003852420.1:20922976-20925717 GCF_000181295.1 Otolemur garnettii | reverse complement strand
TACAGGTGCCTACCACAAAGCCCAGCTATTTTTTTGTTGCAGTTTGGTTGGGGCCGGGTTTGAACCCGCCACCCTCCTATATGGGGCTGGCACCCTACCCACTGAGCCACAGGTGCCACTTACAGTGGTTGGACTTAAGCCCAGGAGTTTGAGGTTGCTGTGAGATATAATGTCACAGCACTGTACTGAGGACAATATATAGTGAGATTGTCAAAAGAAATCCCTGAGTAGTAGGTGATGGGACATGCCTGAAGTACTTGTAGCTCATGCATTGTGGAACCAGGATTTGAACCCAGGACCATGTGATTCAGAAGTCAGTGCTCTAGAGAAGCTGGCATTTTACCCAGGATCCTCCCCACTGGACTACTTCTAGGTTCTGCCATTTATACATCCACTTGCTCATTCATTCATTTTGTAAATTTCCCCCAAAAGGCATTTGATGCTGGGTAGGTTGGTAGGCAACAGAGACACAAACCTGAACACCTGAACAAGGCCTGAGCCTTGCCCTCCAGGACTGACAGTATCAGGGGCGCCAGGCCTGGACTGAGACATAAACATCAGGAGTTAAGTTAATTACAACACCAAGGGAGGCTCTGTGGTGGTTTGATCAGATGGCAAGTGGTTTTAATAAGAAAGTGAGGAGTCTGGCCAGGTGCTGTGGCTAACATCCCACAGTCCTAGCACTCTGGGAGGTCCAGGCAGGTGGATTGCCTGAGCCAGAGCGAGACCCCATCTCTAAAAATAGCCAGACGTTGTGATGAATGTCTGTAGTCCCAGCAACTAGGGAGGCTGAGACCAGAGTTTGAGGTTGCTGTGAGCTGGGATGCCACGCACTCTACTGAGGGCAACACAGTGAAACTCTGTCTAAACAAACAAACAAGTCAGGCTTGGGCTGGGCATAGTGGGCATGGTGGCTCACGCCTGTAATCCTAGCACTCTGGGAGGCCGAGGCGGGTGGATTCCTGAGCTCATGGGTCGGAGACCAGCCTCAGCAAGAGTGAGACCCTGTCTCTAAAAATAGATGGGCGTTGTGATGATTGTAGTCCCAGCTACTTGGGAGACTGAGGCAAGAGTTTGAGGTTACTGTGAGCTGTGATGTGACAGCACTCCACTGAAGGCAGCACAGTGAGTCTCAAAAAAAAAAAAAAATGGAGTCAAGGTTTGGGGCACTGAAGACAAATATATCACCACTTTTCTTCCCATCCCCTATCCTGTCCTGGAAGGGTGTGGGGTGTGAGAGGATGAGCAGTCACCACCACAGAGGGCTGAAAGGGAAGTGGTATTCTAAGGCATGGCTCCTTCTTAGCCACAGAAGGAAGTAGAGGGAGGGTTTACTGAACAGGCCAAGGTTTGGGGGAGTTTATTGACTACAGAACTTTGGTCCTGGAGGACTCAGTAGGGAGGGTTTTTGGGGAAAGGTGCAACGGTGCCTGAGTGGGAGTTTGTTTTAGAATGAGAATGCAGATGATAGAGTAATCAATAATGACAGGGCTGGGAGACTTTTCAGGGTGTGAGGTACTGAAGTCCCCAGTGGAACTGTGGGGTGAACACATTTCATATTCTGGTTTCTGAGGCTAGGGGTAACACTATTTCTAGCCCAGGGAACAAGCTGTGGTCTTTGCTCAGTGCACCAAATAGAAACAGAGAAAATTTGTTAGGAAGTGAAGTTGGGAAATCAGACACGGACCAGGCTATCTGAGCTGCTAGTATTGTTTAGATTGTGGGAGGAGCTTAACCTGGAGTGGAAAAGAAGGAGGTGGCTACTAGGTTTAATTCCATACTTAACCTCTAGGTGGTTTTTTTTTCTTAGCTGTATACCAGTCTGTTCATTTAATGAATTCTTTCTCACCTTTGATCTTTCTGTCCCCCATTATTGCTTCCGAGTTAATATCTGGTTTAACAGAGAGGCAGCATGGTGATATGGAAAGAATATGGAACATGGTGTCAGTACACTGGAATCTAGTTGGTAGATTAAAAGTCCTTATTCCAGGGTGGCACCTGTGGCTCAAAGGAGCAGGGCGCCAGCCCCATACCCAGAGGTGGTAGGTTCAAACTCAGCCCTGCCCAAAAACTTCAAAAAAAAAAAAAGTTCTTATGCCATAGTCACTCAAGGATGGAATCAGCTAGAACTTAAATGTAAAATTTTTCTTTCTTTCTTTCTTTTTTTTTTTTGAGACAGTCCTACTTCATCACCTCTGATAGATGCCATGGTGTCATACCTCACAGCAGCTCAAACTCTTGGACTCAAGCAATCCTCTTGCCTTAGTCTCCTGAGTAGCTGGAACTACATCTGTGCACCAGAATGCACCAGAATGCCCAGCTATTTTTAGAGACGGGGTCTCGCTTTTACTCAGGCTGATCTTGAACTCTTGAGCTCAATCAATCCACCAGCCTCAGCCTCCCAGAGTGCTAGGATTACAGGCATGAGCCATTGTGCCTGGCCTAAATGTAGGATTTAGCTCTCCAATTTTTCCATGCTTCACTGCAGCATCATTTAACGCAAAGGCTAATTAAGCTCACCCCAAGCTTCCATTTCTTCAACAGTACAAATACTTTATTTATTTATAGACAGGCTCTTGCTCTGTGGCCCAGGCTAAAGTGTAGTGGCACAGTCATAGCTCACTGCACCCTCTAACTCCCGAGCTCAAGTGATATTCCTTCTTCAGCCTCCTAAGTATCTGGGACTATAGGTGTGCACCACCACACTCAGCTAGTTTTGGGGTTTTATTTTATTTTATTTT
>NW_003852420.1:20920444-20921686 GCF_000181295.1 Otolemur garnettii | reverse complement strand
CTGGGGATTCGAACCCGCCACCTTAGGTGTACGTGGCTGGCGCCTTAGCCGGTTGAGCTATAGGCGCCGAGCCAGTTTTTCTATTTTTGGTAGAGACAGGGTCTCACTCTTGCTCAGGATGGTCTCAAACTTGTGAGCTCAAGCAATCCACCTGCCTTGGCCTCCTAGAATGCTAGGATTATAGGCATGAGCCACCACACCTGGCTGACCTTAACATTTTTTATCATTATATATAATAATTACCCAGTTGTATGTTTGCACATGGCAAATGCTCAAATGAATATTGCACTACACATACTAAGGGCTAAATTGTGTACCCAGCAACTCAATTCTATGTTGAAGTCCTAACTCCAGTACCACAGAATGTGATTGTATTTGGAGAAAGGGTCTTTTAAGAGGTAATTATGTTAAAATGAAATTAGGGTGAAACCAATATGACTGGTTTCCTTATAAGAAGAGAAATTTGGACATGGACATGTATAAAGGGAAGAACACATGAAGACACTGAGAGAAGACTGTCATCTACTAGTAAAGGAGAGAGGCCTCAGAGGAGCCAGTCCTGCCAACACCTGATCTCTGACTTCCAGCCTCCAGAACACCAAAAAATAAATTTCTGTTGCTTAATACACCCAGTCTTAACTAATAACAAAGCCACCCTAACAAACTAATAGAACACACACAAAATGTAGGCTTTCTGGGTTTTTTTGGTTTTTAAAAATTTCTCAAAGGTAACTATTTCAAAGTATTAGGGAGAAAGTTGACATCTTTCATTTATCAAAGAGCAAACTCTGATCACTCCATATCCAGGGAAGGTCCCTCTGCTCCTAGGGCAAGTTTTGGAGTGTTCAACATTTGCGGAAAATACCTGTTTTAGCTCATGATAGGTCTGTGCAGCCACCCAAGTGTTTCAACAAAGAACCAAGAAGAGTAATCCATACCAGCAGTTAAAAAGTAGACAGCATGGGCTCAGTACCTATAGCACAGTGGTTACGGTGCCAGCCACATACACCGAGGCTGGCAGATTCAAACCCAGCCCCAGCCAGCTGAGCAACAATGACAACTGCAGCAGAAAAATAGCCGGGCCTTGTGGCAGGCACCTGTAGACCCAGCTACTGGGAGGCTGAGGCAAGAGAATCACTTAAGCCCAAGAGTTGGAGGTTGCTGTGAGCTGTGATGCCAATGGCACTCTATCAAGGGTGATGTAGTAACACTCTGTAACAAAAAAAAGTTAAAAAAAAAAAA
>NW_003852420.1:20915287-20918825 GCF_000181295.1 Otolemur garnettii | reverse complement strand
GCCCAGTCGCCGCCGCCGGCCCGCGCGTACCCGGGCTCGGGCCGCCGGGCCTCGAGAGAGGGGACTGTGCCCACTGCCCCCGGCGGAGGGAGCCAGCCCGGGCCCTGGGGGGCGGTGACCGCGCCCCGGCCTGGAGCCATGGGCCGAACCTCTAGGACTGAGGGAGGGAGGCCCGGGAAGGTGACCCGCGCCCGCGGGTGAAGGCGAGCTGGACCCAGCCTCGGGGAGGTGATCCGTGATCTGGAGTCGCGGCGGGGGTAGTTGGGGCCTCAGAAGGGGGTCGATCTGTGTCCAGTGAGTGGGGAAGCCCGGCCCGGCCGGGGAAGGTCCCCCTAACGTACTACCAGCACTAGTCTGGGTTTGGGGCCGCACCCCTGTTTTTCTTTGCACTGGCACACGGTGGAGAGACCTCAGATAAGGAAGAAGAACTTCTTCAAAAACACCTCTCATGTCCCCTGAAGGCCAAGGGACAAACTGCCCACCCTTGTAGAAGGCCCCGAAGTCTTGAAGAACATGGTCCTGTGTCTATTCTGTCAGTCTGTGTGCGGTCCCAGAGTGGTCTGGGCTAGCTTTCGAGTGACAT
The DNA here is from genome assembly GCF_000181295.1 of Otolemur garnettii. NCBI lineage: Eukaryota > Metazoa > Chordata > Mammalia > Primates > Galagidae > Otolemur > Otolemur garnettii. The sequence goes on along the minus strand of NW_003852420.1, from coordinate 20,918,242 downwards.
AAGAGTTACCAGTCAGTCTATCCAGCACAGGCTTTACTGCCCTGAGTTCTCTTCTAACTGGGTTATGAGCGGTTGTGAGGATCAAATGAAGGAGAAAGTGCTTTGGAAACTAATTTGCTGTAGATATGGATGGCCTCTGGTTATCTCCCTCTGTCTATCCAAACCAGAAGAAGCATTCCAGGCAGTAATAAAAGCCTGAGTCTTGGAGCCTGGGGCTCCCACCTCGAACCCCAACAGGTTTCTAATGTCTTGGCTAAGTAGGGCAGGGTTTAGGGGCTGTGGTGGAATTAACTTTAATATTCAAACCTTATTACCTTATCTACATAGTGGACTTAGTTGTAGATTATTTCATGCTTTTAGTTCATAGAAAATTAGGTTTACCATTTGAGTTCGGAAACTGTGGTTTGTTCACTTTAGAACTTGTTTGCATGGCTGGGTAATTAAATCCCACCTTACTTTGCTGCTTATAGTATTTTTAAATGCCCTCATCGTCAAATTTTATATGCCTTTTAGAAATAAATTGTTTGTCACATTAGTATTATTTGATCTAACACTGTGTATTGTCTTAGTTTACTTGAACTATGTCCCCTGGCTAATGGCATGGTCAGGTCTTTAGGAATGTAGCAGACTTTTGTTCAAATCCAATCGAGTAATTCAACAGTTGTATGACCCTGGGCAAATTACTTAATTCCTTTGAACTTTCCTTTTCTCATCTATAAATTGAGGGTAATTATAATTATGTGCTGTAAGATTGTTATGAGAATGAATGAGACAAGGGTATGTGAGAAATCTTGTTGTTGAAACTAGAGTATTACAGAGGCTCAACAAATGTTTCTTTCCTCCTCTGGTGAGTACTCAAAATTGAAACAACTGTTGCATTTATGAGAGGATATCAAAAGAAACTATGTAACTGTGTGCACAAGTTGAATTTCATGGAATGGTTCAACTTGGTAATATTAGGAGTTGCTCAGGGACTCTTTTTTTTTTTTTCTTCTTGGCTTGATTTTAGCTTTTGCAGGTTTGAGGATTTATCAGTTCACCTAGGATCATTCAGATTGCAGAAAAGTAATTCTTACTAACCACAGTTATAAGACTAATGATTAAGCAGAAATGTCATATACATCTTTTCTATTGAATGGAATCTTTTCCTGTTTGCTCTCTAGCAAACTTCTTTCCTGGTGGCATGGTACCTTGGAAACCCGATTAATAACAAAAAAGCTGCTTGCTAAGCATAGAATCAGAGCAAAGGGAGTTGGCAGTCTTGTGGGATATTTCATCCGGGCTGTTTTAGAACCTAGAGAATTGTTCCTGCTTCTCTGTTAGAGCACATCTCCATCTAGTGCTTTCTGCGTCCCTCACTTGACCAAGCACTGATGCCTTCTACTCTTGCTTCTGACAGTATTCAGAATTAATCAGGTTACCACTTATTTTGGTTATATTGATTATAACTTTTATTTTTGTAGTACTTTATAGTTTAGAGAGTGCTTTTGTAATTATTAGTTCATTTGATCCTCCAGGAGGTAGGTAGATATCTATCCTTTTTTGAAAAATGAGAAAAGTGAGGTTCAGAGAGCCTAAGTAACTTCATCAAGGTCTCAAGGCTGAGTGGTGAAATGAAGACCAAAGTTTGGTTTCTAATCTAATGCCCTCGTTTTCATTTAAGGGTAACCTCATCCATTTTGTGTTAAGTCATATTGGTTCCCCTTTCAGAGAATGTAATTTTCAGACTTTGTCGCCAAATTTGAGGAATGCCCCTAATAAAAAACCCAGGGGCTGGCTTGGTACAGTGGCTCATGCCTGTAATCCCAGCACTCATGGGAGGTCAAGGTAGGAGGATTGCTTGAGCTCAGGAGTTTGAGACCAGCCTAGGCAAGAGTGAGACCTTCCCTCTACTAAAAATAGAAAAAATTTTCCAGGCATCAAAGCATGTACCTATAGTCCCAACTACTTGAGATGCTGAGGCAAGAAGATCTCTGAGCCTAGGAGTTTGAGGTTGCTGTGAGCTATGATGATGCCACTGCACTCTACCCAGGGTGACATACCCAGAGGAAATGATGAGTTAAACAGGTTTATTTATTACAGTACTTTTTAGAGAATTTGAAATGATAACATTCACTGGAAATTTTAAGAATATTAAGAGAATATTCTTTGAGAGAATATTCGAGGTTTCCTTAACTTACGAAATCCTTTCTTTTTTGTGGAGTATCTTGTGAACCATCAATGAAATCATTTAGAAAGACTACTCTGGTTTCAAAAAAAAATAAAGACAAACAAAGCAAAATAAACAACAAAACCAGGGACCTATGAGCACTTGCTATAACACTTCAAGTGTAATCCTAATAGCTCACGTGTATTGATTTATTGGGCATTTATTATTGCAAGGCACTACATTAAACTATTTAAAACCTTCTGTGTGGCCGGGCGTGGTGGCTCATGCCTGTTGTCCCAGCACTGTGGGAGGCCGAGACATGTGGATTACCTGAGCTCAGCCTGTGAGCTCAGCCGAGTTGGAGACTAGCAGAAGACCAGCATGAGGCAAAATGAGCCAGAGTGAGACCTGTCTCTACAAAAAAACCAATAAAAACAACCGGTTGTTGTGATCCCAGCTACATGGGGGGCAAGAGAATCACTACAGGAGGAAGAAGTAAAAAACAAACAAACAAAACAAAAAAACCTTCAAACTAAGAATAAAGTAAAAGCCAGCAGCAATTGAAAGCAAAAATAAAACTTTCTGTGTATACCATCTTATGGAGTCCTTATGAGATAGATGCTGCTATTATTTTCCCTGTTGTATAGATGAGGAAACTGAGACAGGCCAAGAAACTAGCCCAATGTCGTCCAATTAGGGCAAGGTAGAGTCAGAATTGAAACCCAGTAATTTGGCTCGGCACCTATAGCTCAACCGGCTAAGGCGCCAGCCACGTACACCTAAGGTGGCGGGTTCAAATCCCCAGC
>NW_003852420.1:20911825-20914535 GCF_000181295.1 Otolemur garnettii | reverse complement strand
CATCACAGCTCACAGCAACCTCCAGCTCTTGGGCTTAGGCGATTCTCTTGCCTCAGCCTCCTGAGTAGCTGGGACTATAGGCACCCGCCACAACACCTGGCTATTTTTTGTTGTTGCAGTTTGGCCAGGGCCAGTTCAAACCCACCATCCTCGGTATATGGGGCTGGTACCCTACCCACTGAGCCACAGGCACCGCCAATCCCTTTTCCTTCAATACCTCTGCCTCTGCTCCTTGGGCATCAAGTATTTCAGAGAAGTATAGATGCTGCAGGATTATGGAGTATATTGGGGAAGGAAAAAGATTACTGGATTGGGAGATAGGAGACTTGGATTCTAGTTACTATTTAAACTCAAAGTCACGTGTTCCTAGGCAAGTCATTTGATCCAAGTTTCTCTTTCCAAATTTCTATCATAAAGCTGTATTTCTTCCAACTGTATGATATAGTGATTGCTTAAGTGTACCTTGGAATATGCAGGGCTTACTTATCTAAATATGGTTTTAATTGGGTTCATTCAGTGTGCCTGTCACCTCTGACATGATTTACTCTTTACTTCTTACCTTGTGTGTCACTGTCTTATCACACACAGAGTGACTCCCCTTCTATAGTAGAAATAGAACTCAACTCTAAGCAGTACTAATACTTTTAGTATAAATGATGTGCTTTTACTTTATTGAAAAGTAATTGTCAATTTTTGTGTATCAGGGATAACTAGGTTTCTCTTCTGTTTCTATCTGGGATTGTTGATATTGTTCAATTCAACATGGTTGTTGACTTACATATTGAGAAGATCATTAACTGGAGATCCGTTTCTTCTAAAGTTTGCAGTCTAGTGGAGGAGATAGAGTAATTTGAGAAGTTTCTCATGCTTGTGCTAAGGGCTCTTCTATACTGAGAGCCTTGGGAACACAGAGGTTGGATTCTCCAGGCTAAAATAATCAGGAAAGCCTTTCCAAGGAGGTCACACCTGATTTTCAGTACTTTTAAGTGTGAATAAGTATGTGGTGATCCGACAACACAGATCTTATTAAAGTATTTTTTTTTAATTTCCCTAAGTGGTGTTGAACTAGAATAGCTTCAAAGTTTTCTCTTCTTATTGAAGTGTTTTTGTTCTCAATGAAATGCCATTGCAGTAAGACAACTTCTTGTAACTTTCCATTGTAAGCACTGCCCATTTTGCTCCACACCTATTTTTTTATTTATTTATTTATTTATTGACACAGAGTCTCACTCTACCCTTGGTAGAGTGCTGTGGTGTCACAGCTCACAGCAACCTCAAACTCCTGGGTTTAAGTGATTCTTTTGCCTCAGCCTCCCAGGTAGCTGGGACCACAGGTGCCCAACACAACGCCCAACTATTTTTGTTGTTGTTGTTTTGTTTAGCAGGCCCGGGCTGGGTTCAAACCCACCAGCCCCAGTGCATGTGGCTGGTACCCTAAGCACTCAGCTATGGCACCAAGCCCTCAACACCTATTCATAGCAGAAAAGGTCCTCATTTTTTAGGCCAATGTCCACTTGAAATCAATATCAAAAGGGAGTAAGATTTTATTTTATGTTATGTTATTTGTTTTTTGAGACAGTCTCACTTTGTTGCCCTCAGTAGAGTGCTTGGTGTCATAGCTCACAGCGACCTCAAACTCCTGGGCTCAAGTGATTCTCTTGCCTCAGCTTCCCAAGTAGCCGGGACTACAAGCATCCACCACAACACCTGGCTATTTTTAAGAGACCAGGTCTCACTCTGGCTCAGGCTGGGCTCAAACTCCTGAGCTCAGACAGTCCACCTCGGCCTCCCAGAGTACTGGGATTAGAGTGTGAGCTACTATGCCCAGTGGGAGTAAGATTTTATTGTAGATATGTTATCTCTTGGACTGTTTTCCACAAAATCCTTTTCTATTTAATAGGCGTTCAGTTGAGAGGGAGAGATGAAGAAATTCTGTGGAAAAATAAGTTGATGAGTTAGAGTTCATCAGGTTTATTTATTACATTACTTTTTAGAGAATTTAAAATGATAATATACACTGAAATGTTAAGATGGTGGAGAATATGCAAGGTTTCCTTAATTTATGGAATTCTTTCTTTTGGGGGATTGTCTTGTGAGCCATCAATGAAATAGTTTAGAAAGACTACTCTGTCTAGGCCAGGGTTTCTCAGCCTCACCACTACTGAGAGTTTGTTGTGGGGGTGGGTCCTGTGCATTGAAGAACGCTTAGCTGTACCTGGCTCCTACCCACCAGATGCCAGTACCATTCCTCAAGTTGTGACAACAGAAATGTCTGCGGACATTTGTCACATATTTCCTAGGGAACAAAATCTCTCCTAAGTTGAGAACCACTGGTCTAGATGGTAGGTTCATTCGGAGTACAGCCTCTAACTTCTCCCTGATTCCAGAACATAGATTAGCCATGTGATAGTTAAATAAATGAGTAAATGTCGATCGAATAAACTAGACCTTATGATCAGGAGATCTCAGATTGTTCAGATTCTAAAAAAATATCAGATTATAGACAAGAAGGTCCAGCACTATTGGTATTGTTTCACTATCTTAATTAGTAAATAAATTGATAAATAGAGCTGTGTTTAATCTTCTATCTGTACAACCTATAAAAATGCAGGCTAATTTGTGGGAGATTAAAGATCATCTCCAACTCTGGGGATGATGGCTCCTGAGCTTAGAGACTTTTTTTCTGAGTCTTTTTTTTTTTTTTTTTTTT
>NW_003852420.1:20910478-20911718 GCF_000181295.1 Otolemur garnettii | reverse complement strand
GACAGAGCCTCAAGCTGTTACCTTGGGTAAAGTGCTGTGACATCACAGCTCACAGCAATCTCCAACTCCTGGGTTCAAGCGAGTCTCCTGCCTCGGCCTCCCAAGTAGCTGGGACCACAGGTGCCCGCCACAATGCCCGGCTATTTTTTGGTTGCAGCCATCATTGTTGTTTGGTGGGCCCGGGCTGGACTGGAACCCACCAACTCAGGTGTATGTGGCTGGCACGTTAGCTGCTTGAGCCACAGGCGCCGAGTCAAGATTTTCTTTTTAATGCATATAATTTTGCAGACCTAGCTATATGCTCATGAAAGGTTCTATATAGTAACCTATGTCTGAGAGGAATCGATCGTGCTAATTTTGGTGTCCCCATATTCAAAATCTTAGCAACATGGCAAAATATTTAGAAATCTAGAGAAACTTAAGTCAAAAGATACTCAAACTCTATATGAGAGTGCATTCAGTGACAATCAGCTCTTAATAATTGCACTTAGTGTCATCATCATTATGAGCAAACAGCAGAGCAAATGCCTTTCAATCTCTTTAGGACCTCCAACCAGCCTGTTTCAGCCACCTCGTCGTCCCGGCCTTGGCACTGTTGGAAAACCGATTCGACTGTTAGCCAATCATTTTCAGGTTCAGATTCCTAAAATAGATGTGTATCACTATGATGTGGATATTAAACCAGAAAAACGGCCCCGGAGAGTCAACAGGTAAGGATTAGAAAGAGTAGGTTTCTGTATATTTGAGTCCATAAATTTACTTGTTATGTGTGATATTGTTCTCTAAATTCATATAATACATAGGCTTTGTTTTTCTGTAAGATGGTGAGTTTCATAATAGTAAATTTACTGTCTCTCATTGGTTATCCTCTGTAGGTTCTAGCAGAGTGCTGGATACATCGGTCAATCAGTAAATAATTATTTAATGAAAAAGAAAGGTCACTCTTTTATTTATCAAGTGCAACAGAAATTTATAAATTCTTTATAAATGTGTAATTTTTATTCCTGTGGAAGATGGGACTGTCTAGTCACGTTTTATTTTTATTTATTTGAGATGGGGTCTCCCTACATTGCTCAGACTGGTCATGAATTAAATTTTATTATTGAGTGTCGGTTTGGGAGTTGAAAAATATATAAGATCTAAAGATAGAAGAGTCATCTGTGCATATTGAAAAAAGTAAACACACAGGGAAACTCTGGTTATTTCCAGCGTTACCCAAGAGAGGTCTTTTTTTTTTTTT
>NW_003852420.1:20908327-20909512 GCF_000181295.1 Otolemur garnettii | reverse complement strand
GGTGACACCGTGAAACTCTGCCTAAGCCCAGGAATCAGAGATTGCTGTGAGCTGTGACGCCATGGCATTTTACTGAGGGCGATGAAGTGAGACTCTGTCTCAAAAAAAAAAAAAAAGATTTTTGCTTTTCTAGGAATATTCTTTCTATCAAGTGAAATATTTTGTGCTGTTTTGATTTTCTTTTTTCATTATAAATCGTTAATTTGGCTTTCTGGTATACTTCAGTCTCATATAAAGCCCATACTTGTTTGGATATTGTAGAAGTGAGATCAATAGTAGTAGAAGTGTAGTAATGGCTAAAATTGAACCATTCAACAAATATTTTATTGAGTGTTTACTACGTGCCAGGTATTGTTCTCTCTGTGGGAATTTAATGTAAAAAAAGAAAAGGCAGGAGTTTATACCTTGAGGAGCTTGTATTCTAATGGTGAAGCTCAAAATTAAGTGTGATGAAGAAAAATGAAAGTAGAGATGGGCTGGGCACGGTGGCTCATGCCTGTAATCCTAGCATTCTGGGAGGCCGAGGTAGGTGAATTGCTTGATCTCACAAGTTCAAGACCAGCCTGAGCAAGAGTCAGACCCCCGTCTCTACTAAAAATAAAAAACTGAGGCAAGAGGATTGCTTGAGCCCAAGCGTTTGAGGTTGCTGTGAGCTATGAGGCCATGGCAGTCTACACAAGGTGACAGCTTGAGACCATGTCTCAAAAAAACCAGCAAAAGTAGAGATGGAGGACAGGAATGAGCATGGGGTACTGATACATGGAAAAATCTCACTGACGCTGAAATGTGACATTTGACCTAAAGGGATATCTGGATGGAGAGTATCCCAGGCAGAGACAGTAGCTTGGTGTATTCAGGGAACAGCAGAGAGTTCTGTACTGCCTCAGCAAGTGAGTGAGGGGAGAGTGATGGGAGATGAGGTTGGAGAAACCCCAGAAGGTCCCTCTCCTGCACTCTTGTAGGCTGTCATAGCACTTCAGCATTTACTCTGGCTAGGTAAGTTTTGAGTGGACTTGTGACATGACTAACTTAGATTTTTAATGGATCACTCTGGCTGCTGTGTTGAAAACGGACCATAGTGGGTAAGGGTAAAAAAGCAGAGAAGTCAATTAGGAGGCACTTGTAATGGTTCAGGTGAAAAGTGATGATGCTTTAAACTTGAGTAGTATAAGTGATAAACTTGAG
>NW_003852420.1:20907651-20908199 GCF_000181295.1 Otolemur garnettii | reverse complement strand
GAAAACTATGAGAGAAGCAGAAGCAGGAGCCGGCAGGTGGGGAGACCATGAATTTTGGGTGTGTCAGGGGTGAGGTGTCTATTAGAATTGCTAGTGAAAGTGGGGCACAGTGGCTCATACCTATAATCCTAGCACTCTGGGAGGCCAAGGCAGGTGGATTGCTTGAGCTCAAGAGTTCCAGACGAGCCTGAGCAAGAGCCAGATTCTATCTCTAAAAAATAGCCGGCTGGTGGCACCTGTAGCTCAAGCCGCTAAGGCGCCAGCCACATGCACCAGAGCTGGCAAGTTTGAATCTGGCCTGGGCCTGCCAAACAACAGTGATAACTACAACCAAAAAATAGCCAGGTGTTGTGGTGGGCACCTGTAGTCCCAGCTACTTGGGAAGCTGAGGCAAGAGAATCGCTTAAGCTTAGGAGTTTGAGGTTACCCGTGAGTTGTGATGCCACAGCACTCTACCCAGGGCAATAACTTGAGGCTCTGTCTCCAAAAAAATTAATAATAAAAAATAATAAATAGGGCAGTGCCTGTGGCTCAGTGGGTAGGGTATA
>NW_003852420.1:20905395-20906914 GCF_000181295.1 Otolemur garnettii | reverse complement strand
AGACAGAATCTCACTTTGTCCCCCTTGGTAGAGTGCTGAGGCATCACAGCTCACGGCAACCTCCAATTCCTGGTCCTCCTGCCTTAGCCTCTGGAATAGCTGGGACCACAGGCGCCTGCCACATTGCCTGGCCATTTTTTGTTGCAGTTTGGCCAGGGCTGGGTTTGAACTCACCACCCTCAGTATATGGGGCTGGCGCCCTACCCACTGAGCCACCCACCTGGCTATTTTTTGGTTGCAGTTGTCATTGTTTAGCAGGCCCAGGCTGGGCTTGAACCCACCAGCTTTGGTGTATGTGGCTGGCACCCTACTCACTGAGCTTCAGGCCTGATCCCAATAACCAGTTCTGAAAGAAGCATTATTATTGTCATAACTTTACAAAGGAAGCAATGGACTATGAAAGATTAAGTGACTTACCCGGGGCCATGCACATCTGCAACTTAATCATTGTGTGACCAGGGAAAGGTCACTTGCCCATTCTGAATTTTTCTTTTTTCTTTTTCTTTCCTTTTTTTTTAAATATAAGGACCATAATCATTGCCCTACTTGTCTCACAAGGTTGTTTTGAAGATTAAATGACAATAGAGGTGAAAATACCTCTTTACTATAAAATTTATTTAAGAATGTAAGATGAGGGTGGAGCCTGTGGCTCAGTGAGTAGGGCGCTGGCCCCATGTACAGAGGGTGGTGCGTTTGAACCTGACCCTGGCCAAACTGCAAACAAACAAACAAACAAACAAAAAATAGCCAGGCATTGTGACTGGCACCTGTAGTCCCAGCTACTCAGGAGGCTGAGGCAAGAGAATCACCTAAGCCCAACAACTGGAGGTTGCTGTGAGCTATGATGCCACAGCACTCTACCGAGGGCAACAAAGAGAGACTCTGTCTCAAAAAAAAAAAAAAAAAAACAAAAAAAAAACTAGCTAGGTGCTGTGGCTGGAACCTGTAGTCCCAGCTACTTGGGAGGCTGAGGCAAGAATAAGGCTGAGGCAGCAATAAGTTATATACAATGTAAGTTGTATACTCCTTCCTACTGCCATTTATTTCAGAGCCTGCATACAGTGAGATCTGGAGTATATGCAAGAATGCTTAAGTAAAGCTATGTAAGCTCAATTGAGATAAAGTCTTCCACTCTGAAAACAAAGGAACTATATTAGTAAATATTTTTGGAATGAGAGTATTTTACAACATTCCCCTGTCTACATTGCTTGGGAACACTTTGGGATAAAACAAGACAGTCTACAGAATAATAAATCACCAGTATTAGGCAAAGGGGTTGACTTGTTTGTGTATCATGCATCTTACATTAATCCTCAGATTTCTGAATTCCTGCTCATTCTCTTTCCCAAAACCAATATACTTGAAGAAGCGTGTTGATTTGAAAATAAACTTGTTATCATTCAGTGGTAAACATTCATGCCAAACTTAGATACCCAAGATAAGTTATCTTTTCTTTTCTTTTTTCTTTTTAGTTTTTGGTTGTTTTGTTTGTTTGTTTTGTTTCTTTTTTTCTTTCTTT
>NW_003852420.1:20900158-20904529 GCF_000181295.1 Otolemur garnettii | reverse complement strand
GGGGGGGACAAAGTCTCACTCTGTCATCCTGGGTAGAGTACCATGGCATATAGCTTATAGCAGCCTCAAACTCTTGAGCTCAAGCGATTCTCCTGCCTCAGCCTCCCGAGTAGCTGGGACTACAGGCATCTCCCACAATGCCCAATTAGTTTTTCTATTTTTCATAGAGACAGAGTCTCTCTCTCTTGCTCAGGCTGGTCTCAAACTCCTGAACTCAGGCAATCCACCCACCTCGTCCTCCCAGAGTGCTAGGATTACAGGCATGAGCCACCTTGCCCAGCTACAGGAGATGATTTTGGAAAGAGTAGTATGAGAAGATGCCCCAAATACATCCATGGTGCCATTATAGTCTTTCCTTTTATTATCATCTTTTAGTTGCTTTTGTATGCTTGTTGCTACCTTTCTGTAGTTAACCATTTTTTAATTACTTGAATCAGTTGTAACCTTAACCCTGACATTTTCCAGTGGAACCCAATTTAAATGATTGAGATATAGTGATGCTTTCCTTATTGTCCCCCATTTCTGAAAACTAACTGCCTTTATCTCCATTACGGTGAAGGGAGGTAGTAGACACGATGGTGCGGCACTTCAAGATGCAGATATTTGGGGACCGGCAGCCCGGCTATGATGGCAAAAGAAACATGTACACAGCACACCCACTGCCAATTGGACGGGATAGGGTAAGTGTTAACAGCAAAAATATTTAGGTTACTTGGTAGAAATTATATATGATAAAAATGTTTCCCTTTACTCCTGACACAAGGAAAACATAAATGTCTGAGGTGGTGGATATTTCCGTTCCCCTGATTTGATGATTACACACTGTATGCAGATATTGAAATATCACATGTACCCCCAGAACATATATGACAATGATATATCAATAAAAAATTCTAAAAATGTTTCCTTTTTAATAACACTTCAATTCTTAGAGTTGTTTTTATAGTTCTCTTGTCTTTTAGTTAATTGATAATTGAAGATGAGCATTAGCATTTAGGTGGATTATGTCTTTATATATATTTCGGGTATATGATTATATCTTTATATATATTTCAGATATGTGATTATATTTTTATATATATTTTAAATTTCTCATGTTAACAATGTACTTTAACAAAGAACTACCTGAATGTGAACAATGAAGTTTGTTTGTTTATTTAATTATTTTTTGAGGCAAAGTCTTATTTTGTCACCCTCAGTAGAGTGCTGTGCTGTCATAGCTCACAGCAACCTCCAACTCTTGGGCTTAAGTAATCCTCTTGCCTCAGTTTTTCTATTGTTAGTAGAAACGGGGTCTCACTTTTGCTCAGGCTAGTCTTGAACTCCTGAGCTCAAGCAATCTACTCATTCCCAGCCTCCCAGAGTGCTAGGATTATAGACATGAGCCACCGCGCCTGGCCACCACAACACTTTTTTAAACATTTATTTATTTATTTATTTATTTATTTATTATTGAATAGTAACTGTGTACATTAATGCACTTCTGGGGTACAGTGTGGGGTTTTCACATGCAATCCAAAATACTTCCATCAAACAGCCTTCATGTCATTTTCTCAGTTATTGTTTTAAAATGTTCACATTCTACTCTTAGAAAGATTCACTTGTACCCCTGTAAGATAAACCTCAAAAATGATCCCTCCAAACCCCCTCCCTCCACCCATTCTCCCCTCCCATCTCCCTCCCTCCTCCCATATTCTTAGGCTATTTGGTTATATAAACATTTATTTTTAAAATTAGAAAAGTAATATGTGAATATATGCTCATTATTAACTTATTCAGAAAATCTAGAAATACTGTGGTTTCTTACCTCCCCCACCTATTTGCACCCCTCAATTCCATTTTCCTTTTTAAAATAAACTACTATAATAGTTTGGCATGTATCTTATAAAATACTTTTTGTGTGTTAGCATTAGCTATTTATACATGGGTTTATATATAGCATTTCAGAAAAATACAAAGTTTTGGAGATGGACAGTGGGGACGAACGCACAGCAGTGCAAATGTACTTAATGCCATTGAACTGTACAATTTTTTCTCTTTTTTTTTTTGCAGTTTTTGGCTGGGGCTGGGTTTGAACCCACTGCCTCAGGCATATGGGGCTGGCGGCCTACTTTGAGCCACAGGCACTGCCCACAGTTTTTTTTCTTTTTTAAACAAGGACTTGCTCTGCCACCCAGGCTTGAGTGCAGTGACACAATCTGAGCTCACTGCAGCCTCCAACTCGGGGGCTCAAGCAATACTCTTGCCTCAGCCTCCTGAGTGGCTGGGACTACAGGCATGTGCCACTGTGCCTAGCTAATTGAAAAAAGTTTTTTGTAGAGACAGGGTCTTGCTGTGTTGCTGAGACTGGTCTCAAATTTCTGCCCGTAAGTGATCTTATCATCACAGCCTTGCAAAGCATTGGGATTATAAGTGTGAGCCACCACACTTGACCCTTGAACTATACATTTCAACATGATTAAAATAGTAAATTTTATGTTGTGTATATTTTGTCACAATAATAAAAACTGAATTTGAGGGCTGCACCTGTGGCTCAGTGAGTAGGGCACTGGCCCCGTATACTGAGGGTGTTGGGTTCAAACCCGGCCCCGGCTGAACTGCAACAAAAAATAGTCGGGCGTTGTGGCAGGCGCCTATAGTCCCAGCTGCTTGGGAGGCTGAGGCAGGAGAATCTCCTAAGCCCAGGAGCTGGAGGTTGCTGTGAGCTGTGATGCCACAGCATTCTACTGAGGGCAAGAAAGTGAGACTCTGTCTCTAAAAAAATAAAAAATAATTGAATTTGAATAAAAACCAATAAGGTAGATCTAAATTTGCAGAAATGGAAATATCTCCCAGACATATCATTGAATGAAAAAGCCAATCAGAGAATGATATGCACAAAATACATAAATATGCATATATCCATAAATAACAAATAGGTAAAGGTGTCTTGTGATAAGGAGTGAAATTCATAGAGACAGAAAGTAGAATCATGGTTACCAGAGACTGGGGGCTGTAGGGTGTAGGGAGTTACTGTTTAATGGGTACCAGGTTTCTGACTGAGATGATGAGAAAGTTCTGAAGGTGGATGGAGGTGATGGTTGTACAATGTGAGTGTACTGAAGCTACTGAATTGAACATCTCAAACAGAATGAATGAATTTGACTATTCTAGGTCCCTCATTCAGGTAGAATCCTACAACATTTGTCCTTTTGTGCCTGGCTTATTTCACTTAGCATCGTGTTTTCCGTGTGGTGGCACCTATCTTATTTTTTAACTGTTGTACAATATTCTATCAATATATTCTGTATTAACTTATTCCCTTGTTGATAGACCCTTAAGTTGTTTCCAATGTTGCACAATTGCAAAACAAGTGAAAATGAATATCCTTACGAATATACCATATTGAATATTCTTGGGATCTTCTCCACAGCCTTTATAAAGATACATATTTGTATTTATGCATTTTTTTCCTTAGGTTGATATGGAGGTGACCCTTCCAGGTGAGGGTAAAGACCAAACCTTTAAAGTGTCTGTTCAGTGGGTGTCGGTTGTAAGCCTTCAGCTGCTTTTAGAAGCTTTGGCTGGGCACTTGAATGAAGTCCCAGACGACTCAGTGCAAGCACTTGATGTTATTACGAGACACCTTCCCTCTATGAGGTTAGTACCTTGGTTTGGGTTCTTTCTCGCAAATGTCAGACTGTTTTTGTAAGTTGCCTTGGAGCCATTGAAAGGTTTTCTGCATTAGTTATATAGTTCAAGTTTGCTTTCAGTTCAGAGTTGAAAGTGAAATGAAAGACCCTTCAAGTTTTTAATTATAAAACATGCAAATTCTTATTTCTGCAGGTACACCCCAGTGGGCCGTTCCTTTTTCTCACCCCCCGAAGGTTACTACCACCCTCTGGGAGGGGGCAGGGAGGTTTGGTTTGGCTTTCATCAGTCTGTGAGACCTGCTATGTGGAATATGATGCTCAATATTGATGGTAGGACAGAACTGTCTTTATCCATTGAGTCTTATGGCTGTGTGTATATTGTTTGTTGTGTTCTGTTTCTGGCTCTTCTTTTTCCTTGAAGGTAAATATCCTTCTTCTCTGTTTGTTAGTATCTGCAACTGCTTTCTACCGGGCTCAGCCTATCATTGAGTTCATGTGTGAGGTTTTAGACATTCAGAACATCAATGAACAGACCAAACCTCTAACAGACTCCCAACGTGTCAAGTTTACCAAAGAAATCAGAGGTAGGTGGTTCCTTTAATTAGTCTTGGAGGCTCGGCGCCTGTGGCTCAAGGGGCTAAGGTGCCAGCCACATACACCTAAGGTGGCGGGTTCAAATCCAGCCCGGGCCGCCAAATAACAATGATGGCTGCAACCAAAAAATAGATGGGCGTTGTGG
>NW_003852420.1:20896746-20898098 GCF_000181295.1 Otolemur garnettii | reverse complement strand
CTATATCTGTGTTTCGTTGTTCTGGTAGCATACCTCGCTGAAGACAACTTTTGAATCTGTTTTTGTCACTATGGTTTTAATTAATGCTCATGTTTTATCTATTTTTATTTTAACTTCAGCTCTGAAAGTTGAGGTGACCCACTGTGGACAGATGAAACGAAAATACCGAGTTTGTAATGTGACTAGACGACCAGCCAGTCATCAAACGTATGTTATAAAATAATGAGATTACATTTGTGGTAACAGAGGATGCTACTATAACCATCTGAGAATTTGGCATCTCATACTATAATTTTCAAAATCCTCAGAATTTTCACTTTTAACACCAAAGCTTTATACTACATTTTATATATATATGTGTGTGTGTGTGTGTGTGTGTGTGTGTGTGTGTGTTTTGAGACAGAGTTTCACTATGTCACCCTTGGTAGAGTGCCGTGGCATCACAGCTCACAGCAACATCCAACTCTTGGGCTTAAGCAATTCTCTTGCCTCAACCTCCCAAATAGCTGGGACTATAGGTCCCCGCCACAGTGCCTGGTTATTTTGTTGTTGTTGTAGTTGTCATCGTTGCTTAGCTGGCCTGGGCCAGGCTCAAACCCATGTGGCTGGTGCCTTAACCCCTATGCTATGGGCGCTGAGCCTGTTTTAAGTATCTTTGACAGAGATATTTATAAAACACATTCTTCCTACCTTTAATTCAATTCACCTCTTAAACACAGTATCCTAAACATAGATCAAATTTTATTTAAAGATGCAAAGTCGTTGTTATAAGCATCATGTATTGTACTGTTTAATTCTAAACACATGGCCCAGAGGATCTTTTAAGGCCTAGAAGTCCTATAAGGCTGTCACGGGAAGACATCCATCTTGCTTTGTGGTTTTGTGTGGCTGGCGTCTCTTCTCCAGCTGTCAGTGATATGGCAGGCTTGCAGCAACATACTCCTTGCCACTTCCCCAAGCTCATTTTTCCCCAATCACCCAGCTACTACTCCACTGAGTAATAGCCCTAAACCAGATAATATATATATGAGAGTGCTTTAAAAATTATCATACATGTGAGTTTTATTCTTGTAATCAAGATCACTAAACTCAAGTCTGACATGATCATAAGTATTGGTTTTTCTAAGTAAAGGGTTGTTAAATATACAATATAAACTTTTTATCATTTCGGTTACTCAGAGACTTTTTTCCCCCAGCTTATATTCTAGTATGACTATGTTTTAGATTCATGGTTCTTTTTCTTTCTTTCTTTCTTTCTTTTTTTTTTTTTTGGAGACAGAATGCCACAGCATTGCAGCAACTTCAAAATACTGGGCTTGAGCAATTCTCTTGCCTCAGCCTCCCAAGTAGCT
>NW_003852420.1:20894746-20896430 GCF_000181295.1 Otolemur garnettii | reverse complement strand
AGTTTTTCTATTTTTTTTTGTTTGTTTGTTTGTTTTGGAGATAGAGTCTTACTTTATCACCCTTGATAGAGTAATTTTTTTTTTTTTTTTGAGACAGAGCCTCAAGTTGTCAGCCTGGGTAGAGTGCTGTGGTATCACAGCTCACAGCAACCTCCAACTCCTGTGCTTAAGCTAGTCTCATGCCTCCACCTCCAAAGTAGCTGGGACTACAGGTGCCTACCCGGCTATTTTTTGGTTGCAGCTGTCATTGTTGTTTGGCGGACTTGGCTGGATTCGAACCCGCCAGCTCAGGTGTATGTGGCTGGCTCCTTAGCCACTTGAGCCACAGGCACTGAGCCCCTTGGTAGAGTATTGTGGCGTCATAGCTCACAGCAACCTTAAACTCTTGGGCACAAGCTATCCTCTTACCTCAGCATCCCAAGTAGCTGAGACTATAGGTGCCCGCCATAACAACTGATTATTTTTAGAGATGGCGTCTGGCTTTTGCTCAGGCTGGTCTCAAATTCCTGAGCTCAAGCAATCCACCCATTTCGGCCTCCCAGAGCGCTAGGATTACAAGTGTGAAACACCGTGCCTGGTTAAAATATTCTTTTAAGTTTTTATTTTTTATTATTTTTATTTATTTATTTATTTTTTTGAGACAGAGCCTCAAGCTATCGCCCCAGGTAGAGTGCTATGGCATCACAGCTCACAGCAACCTCTAACTCCTGGGCTTAAGCCATTCTCTTGCCTCAGCCTCCCAAGTAGCTGGCACTATAGGGACCCACCACAACGCCCGCTCTTTTTTTGGTTGTAGCCGTCATTGTTGTTTGGTGGGCCCAGGCTGGATTTGAATCCGCCAGCTCAGGTGTTTATGGCTGGCGCCTTAGCCGCTTGAACCACAGGCTCCAAGCCTCTTTTAAATTTTTAATTAATTCTTTTTTCTCATCCTAGAGTTAACAAACATGGAAAATTCAATGAAATCGTTCTGGCTAAATATTAACATGTGAAAATGCTCAAAGAAAGGCTGATATTTATTTTTAAAATAACTGATGAAGGTAGAAAATGTTAGTAGGCTTTATTTACTTATTTAGGAAAGGAGAGAACTTGAAGAAATATCTAAAAAGCCATTTTCTGCTATAGTTTTCCTTTGCAGCTAGAAAATGGTCAAGCTATGGAATGTACAGTCGCTCAATATTTTAAGCAAAAATATAGTCTGCAGTTGAAATACCCCCATCTTCCGTGTCTCCAAGTGGGACAAGAACAAAAGCATACCTACTTGCCACTTGAGGTAAGCTAAACTAAATTTTCTTTTGTCAGTCTTTTTAATGGTTTTGTGTATGGGGATGGGTGGGAGGTGAGTAGACTTCTAACTAGTGGTATTAATTCCTAAAACATTTTAGGCAGCTAATTTCACTGTATAACAGAATTTTTATTTTTCTGGAAATGGAGGATGTAACATACAGTTTGACAAAGGCTTAAGATATAGAAGCCATTAAACAACCAAATTTCTCTTTGCCTCTTGGCAGGTCTGCAATATTGTGGCAGGACAGCGATGTATAAAGAAGCTCACAGACAATCAGACTTCCACGATGATCAAAGCCACAGCAAGATCTGCTCCTGACAGACAGGAAGAAATCAGTAGACTGGTCAGTAAAACACGGTCTTCAAGATTAGCTACCTGTAAGATTAAAGAAAAAAAAAA
>NW_003852420.1:20889332-20894484 GCF_000181295.1 Otolemur garnettii | reverse complement strand
AAAAAAAAAAAGAAAAAGAAAAGAAAACTCCTGATGGGACACAGTTAGTCTTTGGTTTTTATATATGCAGGCTTTCCTGTTCTTTAGGTGAAGAGCAACAGCATGGTGGGTGGACCTGATCCATACCTTAAAGAATTCGGCATTGTCGTGCACAATGAAATGACGGAGCTCACGGGCAGAGTACTTCCAGCACCAATGCTGCAATACGGAGGCCGGGTAAGCTTTTTATATTATTCCGCAAGCTTCTCCCACCATCACTCAAAAAGAATAACGCAGGGCTATTTTGCTGCACCACACTAAATTTACCCCTAGTTTTGCTCATTATTGCCCTTTGTCTTTTGGCTCAAACCAGATAGAATTCTGTTTATTCCTTTATCAACATTAAAATGGCCTTAGATTGTAATAGTTTTCTCTTTTCTTTTCTTTCTTCTTCTTAAGAATAAAACAGTGGCCACACCCAACCAGGGTGTCTGGGACATGCGAGGAAAGCAGTTTTATGCCGGCATTGAAGTTAAAGTTTGGGCAGTTGCTTGTTTTGCACCTCAGAAACAATGTAGGGAAGATTTACTAAAGTAAGTATCTGAATGTTTTCAGCTCAGTAATATCCCTTCCAGATACGAAAAGACCATCTTTATGTGAATGTGCCGTGTACATTGGCACTAAATCCTTGACTCCTATAGTGACACCATCTGGCTATATGGAAAAGACCTTATAGTGCAGTAAATTGCAAACTTGGAATTACATTAAGAATCTGACTCAGCTTCTTTACATTTGGAGCAGAAATTTCTGACTAACAAGGCTGTAGCAATGCTGATTGGTGAATTCTTGAGTTCTTAGTGAAGCTTCCTTTGGTATTAATTGTATCTTTCCAGCTAAGATAGAAACAAGCTTATTTTGGGTCATAATTGATGAGTGAGCTGGTGAGAGTATGGTTTACATCTTACAGCTGTGTCTGTATAATGGCAGTTAGTGAGAAGGGTGGAGGAAAATCAAGAAAAGAGAACTGGGATGAAAGAAAGTAATCCTACAAAATATTGGCAAATGCACAAAAGGAATTAATCCGAAAGCTTTGTACATAGATTGAAATAACAACGTAAATCTAAAATTTAAAACTTCAAAATGAACTTTGCTTTTTTGAAGTGATTTCTTTTTGACGTTGTTATCAAACCAAATCTGTCACACGTTTGAATGTAATCCTAAATATACTGATTTTGTAACAGCGTGTTTCTGTGGTCTCAGTTGAGCACAAGCTTATCCAACTTTTCCTACACCAGATTTACCAAAATGCACGTTACCTGAAATTTTGACCCTGCTTTTCTTCTTCAGTCTAGAATTAAGGATTTGAATGCTTGAAAAAGATCTTTGGGCTCGGCGCCTGTGGCTCAACCGGCTAAGGCGCCAGCCATGTACACCTAAGGTGGCGAGTTCGAATCCCCAGCCCGGACCCGCCAAACAACAATGACGGCTGCAACCAAAAAATAGCCGGGCGTTGTGGCGGGCGCCTGTAGTCCCAGCTACTTGGGAGGCTGAGGCAGGAGACTCGCTTGAGCCCAGGAGTTGGAGGTTGCTGTGAGCTGTAATGCCACGGCACTCTACCCAGGGGGACAGCTTGAGGCTCTGTCTCAAAAAAAAAAAAAGAAAAAAGAAAAAGAAAAAGATCTTTGAAGAGGCATGCTATTCTAGTTCCTGGGATGCAGGAACTTATTTAGAATTACTTAGAAGTTCAAAGCAATTTGATAGTTTAATAATACAGATTCTCCTCTGTTATAATTACAGAGATACAATTGTCAGTTTACTTGGGGGAACGAGTTAAAGGGTTTCTCTTCTTTGTTTGTTTCTAATTTTGACTAAGAATTTATAAGACTGAAATAAGTATATTAGAAAGACATTAACGCTAAGAATGTACTCTGAAATAAAAACACTGTGCCATTGTTTCTGTTTTAACAGGAGTTTCACTGACCAGCTGCGTAAAATCTCTAAGGATGCGGGAATGCCCATCCAGGGTCAGCCATGTTTCTGCAAGTACGCACAAGGTGCAGATAGCGTGGAGCCCATGTTTAAGCATCTGAAAATGACATATGTGGGCCTACAGCTAATAGTGGTTATCTTGCCTGGAAAGACACCTGTATATGGTATGGACGCTTGACTTCAAGTATTAGATATAAGAGTCAGGATAAGCTAGGTCATGCTGCAGTCGCAAACACCACCAAATCTTTGGTTCAGAATAACTAAGATTTATTTCTTGCTCCTGCTGTGTGCGGTCCACTGAGGGGAGACTGCAGCCTCTATTCTGTGTCATCATGTCATCCACTCTTGGGACACAGCCTGGCAGAGCAGACACTATGTAGAATGTTGATGGCCCCATATCTTTTCTCTCTGCAGCTTCATGCTCACAACCAACTGGATGGCCTTACCCAATCTGTGTGGGGAGAGTGGAGATGGGAGCAGGAGACGCAGTGTAATCCTGCCATAGTCCCAGAAACTATGAGAATTGGAATGTTCAGTAGTAAAAAACTTTTAGGAATGTCAGAGTAGGGAAGAGTAGGGGAGGCTGCCACTTCCAGAAGAGGATTTGCTTCATTTGTATTTATTATAAGAAGAATCATACAGAGTTTGTTTGGCTGTCATCCAAGTAAAGGATACAGGAGATACAAACCAGCTGTTTAAACTTTACAAAATGTCATTAACCCTCTCTATATACAGTTACCCCCAGTGTTTACAGAAAGAAAAAGAAGTGTGGAGGGGAGAGGTTAAAATTCAGAAGGCTGGTATGTGTACTGAGAAGAAGGAGCTAGGGAGATTGAATCCTTTGCCAGACCAGTTGGGTGGAGAGAGGAACCTCAAGGGACTGAGTGAGCAGGGGCAGCAGCGCCAAAGAATAAAGGAAGCAAGCTGGCTTCACGGCCTGCAGGAAGGGAAAAAAGCAGGAGGGGACAGGCCTATCCAAACAGGCAGAAAAAATTGCCCTTGAGGGTTTAACAGATAAAAGGACCTGAGAAGCATCTAGTGCAGTGTACAGTGTGTAGTAGCTGCGCTGTGAAGTTAATGTGCATTTCTCCCCTTTACTCTTTGTAACTAGGAGGCTATTTAAAACCTTTTTTTTTTTTTTTTGAGACAGAGTCTCAAGCTGTTGCCCTGGGTAGAGTGTTGTGGCATCATAGCTTACAGCAACCTCCAACTCTTGGGCTCAAGGGATCCTCTTGCCTCAGTTTTTCTATTTTTAGTACAGATGGGAGTCTCACTTTTGCTCAGGCTGGTCTCAAACTCAGGAGCTCAAGCTGTCCACCTGCCTCGGCCCCCCAGAGTGCTAGGATTACAGGCGTGAGCGACTGTGCCCTGCCTATAAAACCTTTTGAAATTAATTAATTAACTTATTTTTGTAGCGGAGGTGAAACGTGTTGGAGATACCCTTCTAGGTATGGCCACACAGTGTGTCCAGGTAAAAAATGTAGTGAAGACCTCACCCCAAACCCTTTCCAACCTTTGCCTGAAGATCAACGCAAAGCTTGGAGGAATTAACAATGTGCTCGTACCTCATCAAAGGTAAGATTCTGAATTCTGTTTTTCCTACTTTTGTTACTTGTATAATTCATAACAAAGCACAGACATCTCAAATATGTTTCTCAATTACTTTTTCTCATATATGTATATACCCGTGTGCCCACCACCCAGGTTAAGATATTGATGGAGCATTTCTGGCACCCTGTCAAGCTTCCTGCGTGCTCCGAGTAGATAACCCCCAAAGGGGACCACCATTCTGACCTCCAGCACCATACATTAGTTTTGCCTGTTTCTGAATTTTAGAAAAAAGGCACTATTTTGTGTCTGTCTTCTTCTGTTCAACTTTATGAGATTCACTTATGTTGTTGTATTTAATAGTATTTTAGTATCATGTCATTATATAAATAAATTATATAATTTTAATCTATTCTACTACCACTGATCGATATTCTTGTATAGTCATCGTACAATTCTGCATTTTTGGTGAATGTAACCTCTCTTTTTTGTGTGTGTGGAATTCTAGGAGTGGAATTACTGACTTTTAAGAATAGAGTTATAGAGAATTTGTATAGTTGGCATTAAATATACAAATTTACACTCCCCTGATGATTATGTTAATTAATTATGAGTGTATTTTCATACACTCATTAGTCATTTGGACATTTTTCTGGTGGGCCTATTCAGTCCTTTGCCCATTTTCTATTTTAGGCATAGAAAAAAAAGACTTTTTTGTGAGTCTTTTTTATTATTTTGTAGTAGTTCTTTGTAGTTTCTTAATATAAATTTTTGATGGGATATAGGTATTGCAAATATATTTTCTCACTCTGTCTTTTGCCTTTTTACTCTCTTAAATAGTAGCTTTTGATGAACAGACGTTCTTAGCGGGGCGGCGGCTCATGCCTATAATCCTAGCACTCTGGGAGGCCAAAGCAGGTGTATTGCCTAAGCTCATAGGTTTGAGAACAGCTTGAGCCAGAGCAAGACCTTGGCTCTAAAAATGGGTAGGTATTGTGGGTGCGCCTGTAGTCCCAGCTACTTGAGAGGCTGAGGCAAGAGGATCCCTTGAGCCCAAGAGTTTGAGGTTGCTGTGAGTTGTGATGCCATGGCACCCTACCCAGGGCAACATAGTGAGACTTGTCCCGCCCCCCCCCACCCAAAAGAACAGAAGTTCGTAATAGGGTTGAATTTGATCAAAAAAAAATTTTTTTTTTTGCAGTTTTTAGATGGGGCTGGGTTTGAACCCACGACCTCCTGTATATGGGGCCAGTGCCCTACTCCTTTGAGCCACAGGTGCTGCCCAGAATTTGATCAATTTTTTTATGTCCCATTTAGAAACCCTGTCCATCCTACTCCCATAGGCTTTTTCTTTAAATTTGAACCTGTCAGATTAACTCTAGAGTAACCAAACACCAAGGCAAGGCAGGAATATTATAGATAAAGTGCCAGCTGGGAGTGGAGAGATTTGAGTACTGTGTCCCTGTGTGAAATTTTTAATATCTCTGGGCCTCAGTTGCTTATATATCAAGATAATAATATCTGCCTTGTTGATTTTAACATGTTTTCATGTGACATCTTATATAGGAAAATGATTTGAAAAGTTAAATTTCCTAACTCTCTGAGAGGCCGAGGCAAGTCGATTGCTTGAGCTCAC
>NW_003852420.1:20887114-20888186 GCF_000181295.1 Otolemur garnettii | reverse complement strand
CCCAAGTAGCTGGGACCACAGGCGCCCGCCACAGTGCCTGGCTATTTTTTTTTGTTGCAGCCATCATTGTTGTTTGGTGGGCCCGGGCTGGATTCGAACCCACCACCTTAGGTGTATGTGGCTGGCACCTTAGCCACTTGAGCCACAGGTGCTGAGCCAATTTTTCTATTTTTAATAGAGACAAGGTCTTGGTTTTGCTCAGGCTGTTCTCAAAATCCTGGCCTTAAACAGTCCTCTTTCCTCGGCCTCATAGAATGCTAGGATTATAGGCATGAGCTCCCAGACTTTAATTTTATTTTTTGAAAAAGGGTCTCATTCTGTTATGTCAGCTAGAGTGCAGTAGTGTGATCATAGCTTCCTGCAAACTCAAACTCCTGGGCTCAAGTGATCCTTCTGCCTCAGCCTCCTGAGTAGCTGGGAGTACAGGCACATGCCACCATGCCCAGCTTTTTTTTGAGACAGAGCCTCAAGCTGTTGCCCTGGGTAGAGTCCCGTGGCATGGCAGCTCACAGCAACCTCCAACTCATGGACTTAAGGGATTCTCTTGCCTCAGCCTCCCAAGTAGCTGGGGCTACAGGCGCCACCACAACGCCTGGCTATTTTTTGGTTATAGTTGTCATTGTTTGGCAGGCCCAGGCTGGATTTGAACCCACCAACTTTGTTGTACATGGCTGGCACCTTAGCCGCTTGAGCTACAGGCACCGAGTCCATGCCCAGCTTTTTAAAAAAATTTTTTTGTAGAGACAGAGTCTATGCTTCTCAGACTCCTCTCAAACTCCTAGCCCCAAGCCATCCTCTTGCCTTTGCCTCCCATGGTACAGGGATTACAAGCATATGCCACTGCGTCTGGTCTCATTTTTTAAATCTGGAAAATTGAAATAATTGTACCACCCTCATAGCATAATATATATGAAATGCTTAACATAGTGGTTAGTAGGAGTATATGTAAGCTGCTATTATGTTACACCCTGTGTATGTATGTATATCTGTATCTGTATCTATCTTCAGTGTTGTTAACTGCTCTGGTTCAGGCCCAGGCTTTGTGATGATACAGAGAAATATGACAACCCAC
>NW_003852420.1:20885220-20886848 GCF_000181295.1 Otolemur garnettii | reverse complement strand
GAAACAACAGAGCCTTTGTATATGCCTTAGGTGGAGAAATCAGTGCCAAACAAATTAATTCTTTTTTTAAACAAATATTTATTGAGTGCCAGCTGTGGGCTGGGCAGTATTTTAGGCACTAGGGATATAGTGGTGACCAAGACAAAGCAAAACAAAATTCTTGCCCTTGTAGAGCTCACATTTGTTTATGTGCAGACAATAAATAAAATAGGCAAAATATTTTTCTCTGTTTGTTTAGACAGAGTCTCATTATGTCGCCCTCGGTAGAGTGAGTGGCATCTTTTCTCTGTATTTTATATGGAGAAAAACAAACCAGGAAGGGGATAGATCTGATTCTGATCTCTAAATCTCTTCATCTTAATGAGAATTGGAGTTTTGGTCCCAGTTCTATATACATTCTGCAATTCTACATCCATTGTAGAAACCTCAGGATCCTAAGAGAGCCTGTTCTGGGCAAGTTTTTACTTTACACGCATAGGCTTTGTTAAATTTGAGTGAGGTTCTCTCTCTTTTTTTTAATCTCCTCTTCCTACTATTGTAGAAAAATCACATTCACTTCTTTGGTCAATCCAGATTCATTGTACTGGATGACACCAATACTCAGGGGGCCCTAGTGTTCTCTCTTATATCTGTGATTATCTCTGGGGATAAAATCTTGCTAGACCTAAACATTTTCACTTGTATGTCTGAGTGGCAACATCTCCTTAAATCTGAGCAGGCCCTCGGTGTTCCAGCAGCCTGTCATCTTCCTGGGAGCAGATGTCACACACCCCCCAGCAGGGGATGGGAAGAAGCCGTCCATTGCTGCTGTGGTTGGCAGTATGGATGGCCACCCCAGCCGGTATTGTGCCACAGTTCGAGTGCAGACTTCCCGGCAGGAGATCTCCCAGGAGCTTCTGTATAGTCAGGAGGTCATCCAGGACCTTACTAACATGGTTCGAGAACTACTGATCCAGTTCTACAAATCCACCCGCTTCAAACCCACTCGGATCATCTATTACCGTGGAGGGGTATCGGAGGGACAGATGAAACAGGTACTCTCATTATCCTATTGTTGCCTTCTGGGGCTTCTAGGAATCTGACAGAGATTCCTCCCATCTGCCACTCTGGGTAGACTGGAGAGATACTAGGCAGGTTCTCGATTAAACATAATTCCATTTCTATCTCCAGGTAGCTTGGCCAGAACTAATAGCAATTCGAAAGGCATGTATTAGCTTGGAGGAAGATTACCGGCCAGGAATAACATACATTGTGGTGCAAAAAAGACATCACACAAGACTCTTCTGTGCAGATAAAACAGAAAGGGTAAGAAGATGTAGAATAAGCTTTGTTGGCCAGGCACGATGGCTCACGCCTGTCATCCTAGCACTCTGGGGGGCCAAGGAGGGAGGATGGCTTCTGCTCAGGAATTCAAGACCAGCCTGAGCAAGAGGGAGACTCTGTCTCTGCCTGTAGTCCCAGCTACTTGGAAGGCTGAGGAAGGGGGATTCCTTGAGCTCAGGAGTTTGAAGTTTCAGGGAGCTATGATGATCCCACTGCACTCTAGCTGAGATAAGAGAGTGAGACCCAGTCTCAAAAAATGAATAAGCTTCCTTACCCAAGGCTGTGACAAGTGATATAGAAACATA
>NW_003852420.1:20880747-20881908 GCF_000181295.1 Otolemur garnettii | reverse complement strand
GGCTATTTTTTTGTTGCAGTTTGGCCAGGGCCAGGTTTAAACCCGCCACCCTGGGTATATGGGGCAGGTGCCCTACTCACCACACCACAGGCTCTGCCCCCCCCCACCCCCATGCATTCTTATCTCTGGAATAAGTACATCCATCCCACCCTTTCCCCCCATTATTTTTATCATAGTATAATACAGATATAGTAAAATTTACCCCAATTTTTTAGTGTATGGTTTTGATAAATGCATGTAGTTCTGTAACCACCATCACAATAAAAATATACAGTCCTCCCTCAGTAACCACAGGGGATTGGTTCCAGGTCCCCTTACACATACCAAAATCCCATGGTGCTGAAGGCCCTGATATAAAATGGCCTAGGCCAGGTGTGGTGGCTTTCACCTATAATCCCAGCTAGTTGGGAGGCTGAGGTGGCTAAGAGTTCAAGGTTATAGTAGCTATGATTGTGTCATTGCACTTCAGCCTGGAAGATAGAGCTAGACTCTGTCTTTAAAAAATAAATAACATAGTGTAGTATTTGCATGTAACTTATGCGTATCTTCCTATATACTTTAAGATATCTCTAGATTATTTATAATACCTAATACAATGTCAATGCTATGTAAATAGTTGATATACTTCATTTTTATTTTATTTTCTCAATGGTAAGACAGGATTTTTATTAGACAGAAAGAAATACAGAAGCAGTAAGAAAGGCATCAGAGCCTCTGCTAAAGGGGAAGACCCAAGTCGGAAATATCTCTCTTGGGCTCTTTGTCTAGGGCAGGCATCCTCAAACTATGGCCCGCGGGCCACATGAAGCCTGCCTAGGTCATTTATCCAGCCTGCCTCTGCCTGTCCTGCTTACCAGCCGACTCGTCCCGGGGCCAGCAGTCTGGCCCTCTCACGGTCTGAGGGACAGTGAACTGGCCCCCTGTTTAAAAAGTTTGAGGACCCCTGGTCTAGGGTATATTTTTAATTTGTATTATTTTTTTTGAATTTTTTCTAGATACTTTCTTTTTTCCAGGTTAAAATTAAATCATTAGGCATGTTAACAATTTCCTGGATTTGTGTCAGATCATTTTCTAATTTAAAAAAATTAATTTTATTTATTTATTTATTTTTTTTTTTTTGAGACGGAGCCTCAAGCTATCCCCCCTGGGTAGAGTGCCATG
>NW_003852420.1:20872442-20880060 GCF_000181295.1 Otolemur garnettii | reverse complement strand
AACGAAAGCGGTTTTCAGGACTTCACTTAGGAACTCCCTCACCCTTAGCCCCTGGAATTTACTAATATGCATTCTGTCCTTATAGTTTTTCCTTTTCTAGAGTGTCATATAAATAGAATCATACAGCCTTTGAATCTAGTTTATATTCATTTGCATAATGCATTTGAGATTCATCCAAGTTACTGTATCCGTGATTTGTTCCTTTGTATTGCTGAGTAGTATTTTGTGATACGGATGAGCCACAGTTTGCTTATCTATTCCTGAGTTTAGGGCTATCTGGAGTGTTTCCAGTTGTTATCTTCCTCTTTCTAACTCCTGTGAGGCATGGCTCAACTATTTCCTCCCCACCAGCTTTTCCCTATGCTTTCCATATGCCCTTATCACCTCAAATTACAGTTCACTGTATATAGTTTTTATGAAAGCAGGCCAAAAAATTTGTTAGTTTTCTCTGTGCCTCTGGCTCTTATCCTCAGCATCTGCACGTACATGGGTGTTCAAGTAATAATTGTTGAACTGAGCATGCCTGAGTTCCTCTTCCCCCAAGGTATCATTGTTTTAGGCTGTCATCTCTAGAACTGGAGAGCTGTTTTTTTTTTTTTCTTTTGAGAGCTATTTTTTCTTAAGGGTCAAATAAATTTGGGAAATGCTATATTCTCTATCTCTTAAAAATTATACACAACTAGGGTGGCTCAGTGAGTAAAATGCTGGCCCCATATACCAAGAGTGGAGGGTTTGAACCCCGCCCCAGCCAAACTGCAACAAAAAATAGCTGGGCATTGTGGCAGGTGCCTGTAGTCCCAGCTACTCCGGAGGCTGATGCAAGAGAATCACCTAAGTCCAAGAACTGGAGGGTTGCTGTGAGCTGTGACGCCATGGCACTCTACTGAGGGCGACAAAATGAGACTCTGTCTCTTAAAAAAAAAAAAAATTATACATGACTAAATAAAAGTTTTGAGAAGTCATACAGTAGAAACGACTTTTTACCCTGGGTTTAACCCAGTGTTTATCAAATTTGTTCAACCATCAGACGGCTAAATATATCCTGCAAAACAAATATTCCTAAAGGACATACTTTGGGAAAAAATGCTAGAACCTTTATAACTCAATTACATTTCCTCAGGTCCAGCTAGGAACTCAAGTTTGCATATGAATTTGAGGAAAGGGGATTTTTCTGTAATCCTAGAGTTATTGTATACGTTGGTGTATGATCTTTAACTGAAGGTAGCAATAGTTAGAATGGGGTCAAATGAACTTCCGTCAAATTTGTATCTAAACACTAAATAAACTTCTTCCTCTTGAACCTTGCTGTACAGCAGAAGAGGGTAACTCAATAGCAAAATTTAATTCCTTTCCTTATAAATGCATTTTCTGAGGTCCCCCCTTTCTGCTCTCCTACAAGTTTGGCTGTAGAGTTCTGGCTCAGAATTTTAACAGTGTTAAGAGATCATCACCTGATTGTATAGATGATTTAAATTGAAGTGCAAAGGTATTGTGCTTTGTTCAAGGTATATAGCTGCAGGACCAGGCCTAGATCTGAAACTGGTTTCTTAATTCCCATTTCAGTGTCCTCTTCCTGATGACTACTTGACAGTAATTTCTTTTATTAATAATGTATTAGTTACGTTGAACCTGGTGAGCCAGTTCAAAGATTCCTTCATCTTAACTTTTACTGACAGTTGTAGATATTTATTTTTGACTCCAAGTAAGGAATAAAAACTGAAATGTTAATTTTTTCCCCCTCTGTGAACATACCATTGTGTCATATGTAAGTGGATAATATTGCAGCACAAAGTCACACATAAAATAATTCTTGTCTGGATTCCCCTGGAGAAACCCCTGGAGTATATTTGGCTGAGAAAATACTTTGGGTTGAAATGGTTGGGCTAAGGAAAAGTTATAGGGAATTCGACATTCTGAACGAAAGCGGTTTTCAGGACTTCACTTAGGAACTGTTTACCAACTTGATACCAATTAACCCTCAAAAGAAAAAAAAAAAAAAAACCAAACCTGAGCACAGTTTGGCATGTTGATGACTAATTACACTTCTTTCTTTGGTAGGTGGGGAAAAGTGGCAATGTACCAGCAGGCACTACAGTGGATAGCACCATCACACATCCCTCTGAGTTTGACTTTTACCTCTGTAGTCATGCAGGAATTCAGGTAATTTGGAAGCTGGCCCAGCACTTTGATTTGATAGGGAGATATTTGCAAATTCAGCAACTAGCTTGAGTGGACTTGTTATTATACACCCTACTCAGCTTCGTTAATGTTTGTACCCTAGAACTATTATCTGTTGGTCTAGGTACCTGCTTGTAAGTGTGCTAGGCAGAAATACTTCTGTGTTTAAGGAGTAGGTTTCAATTCTTCTCTCCTCTCAGGTAGTCAGTCCATTTTGGAAATGTATTAATCACGAAACTCCTTCTCTTCAGGGAACCAGCCGTCCTTCACATTACCAGGTCTTGTGGGATGACAACTGCTTCACTGCAGATGAGCTCCAGCTACTGACTTACCAGCTGTGTCATACCTATGTGAGGTGCACACGCTCAGTCTCTATTCCAGCCCCTGCATATTATGCCCGGCTCGTAGCATTTAGGGCACGGTATCATCTGGTGGATAAAGATCATGACAGGCAAGTTTCTCAAGCATGGTGAAGTCTCCTTCTGTTTTATCAGCATGTTAAAAAAAAAAAAAATGAGCTACTAGAGAAAACTTTTGTAAGGATTTAAACTTCATTTTAGGGTTTAAATTGCAAGGCACAAATAAAATTGCATGTGCCTTTGAAGCTTATAATGTGACTTTTGGTCCAAGAAGTGCTTGGGCTTGTTTATACTTGTATTGAGCCTCTAACGGAGTCTAATTTAGAGCTGCCTGTGGTTTTCCCATAGAGCCAAATGCATTTCAGTTCTGCTCAAGTCCTAAACAACCCCAAAAGGTGGCCAGTACAGCTCCCTGGCTTCAGTCAACGCAGTCACAAGCCTGTGGATTCCACTTCATGCAAGGGGAAGTCCTGATTAGTTCACTTTGCTTTCAGTGCAATCTGGAAAATGCACCACTGTGAACCTGGATCTGTGTGTGTGGGAGGGGGGCCAGACCATTCTCACTCCCAAATAGGAATCTCCAGATCAGAGAATCAGAGAATCAGACATTTTGACCTGTTACTGAGCTACTATTAAATAGCTAAACGAGCTCTCTGCATTAATTTTCTTTTCCAAATGACCATCTGTGAAGTGTAGCAGTTCCTGGGCTCTTGCCCAAGTCTGAATTCAGCTGCTTAAATAGTAGACATTCCACTGCAAGTCTATTTCTGTAAGGGTTGAAAATACACAATTATGGAAAGTGCCCAGCTGTGGCTTTGTACATTCCATTCTGTAATGTACATTCAACATATTTATTGGGTATTGACTGTGTGCCCAAGACTGTGCTGGAAGATGAGCAAGACATGTTGCCTGTCCATAGGAATTTTTATGTTTTAGTATAGGAGACAATATAGGCAAATGCACAACTGACAACTAGCCCACATCAGTGTGGATTAAAGTGCAATGGGACATCAGGGGGAAAGGCTATTTGACGAGATTTCATAGTTGGATGGGTAGAATTTCACTCTACAAAGAAGAGAAAAGAATTTTCTAGTCAGAGAGACAATGGCCAAAAAGAAAAAAGAAAAGAAAGCAAGTGGCATGTTTGTACAATGGCAAGTGTTCTTTGGCTGGAGCATCGTAAAGGGGAGCAGCAGGCAGGAGGCTAGAGAAGTATGTTAGAACAAAATTGTCTTTGTTAAATATAAAAAGCTAGCCCTGCAATAGAATAGACAGGACTCAATAGTTAACTGGGTGTAAAGGGCAGAGGAGAGAATGAAGTGAAAGATGGCTAAGATATCGAGCTTGGGTAATAAGAATAATAATCATCGAAGAGAGAAGTCAGTAGAGGGATGGTGATTCACAATTTGCCAAACCCTTTATATCACATGGTATCTTTAAGAGGTGTGTTTAGAAGTTGTTGTTACTCCCAAAAGATTAAAGTTCAGAGGAGTTGTTACTTGTCCATGGTTATGTAGTTAGTGAGGGGAAAGCAAGAAGAGACTGGTGGCACAGCAACATTTTCTGGGTATCTCCTATGTTCCAGCACTGTGCCAGGAATATAGATCCTTTATTCAATAAATGATCATTGAGACTTTCATGTGCTAATCACTAAGGATACAGTGCTGAGTAAGATGGGCGAAATTGCTGCTTTCGTGGAGTTTATATCCCAGTGGAGAAATCAATAATTACCTAGTTAATAATTTAATTTCAGTTGTGTTTGGTACCATGAAGGAAAAATACAGGATTCTATGAAAGCATGGTTCTGACCTAAACTTTGGAAGATGCCTGTGGGAAAAATGATATTTGATTAAAGTCTAATGGACAAGTAGAAAGTACAAATTAGCCAGACATAATGGGCAGTGGAAGACCCATATAGGTATAGCTGTTACAGATTTGGGTCTTTGCAGGCATTATTTATTTATTTATTTATTTTCAAGACAGAATCTCACTATGTTGCCCTGAGTAGAGTGCTGTGGCATCACAGCTCATAGCAACCTCAAACTCCTGGGCTAAAGCGATTCTCTTGCCGCAGCCTCCCAAGTAGCTGGGACTACAGGCGTCTGCCACAATGTCCAGCTGTTTTTTGGTTGTAGTTGTCACTGTTGTTTGTCAGGCTTGGGCTGGATTTGAACCCACCAGTTCTGGTGTATATAGCTGGCACCCCAGCTGCTGAGCTAAGGCACCGAGTCTGTGGGCATTATTTTATTTAATTCTTGCAACAGTCCAGTAAATAAATCATATTGCATTTTTCAGTTAAGTAAACTGATGATTAAAGACATGATAAATAAGGAGCCAAAACTTGAGCCTAATATCTTCTTGAATCCAGTACTGTTTGTGCTATTTGAACCACGTGAAGTTTGAAGTGATCTTGTGACATAATCTGGTTTTTTCCTTTATTTTCTTTACAGTGCGGAAGGCAGTCATGTGTCAGGACAGAGCAATGGCCGGGATCCTCAGGCCTTGGCTAAGGCTGTACAGATCCACCATGATACCCAGCACACGATGTATTTTGCCTGAGAGTCTCAGAAAAAGAACTCAACCACTTTGGCACCCCATGCAGCCTCAAAATGTTTCAAATGCCTACCGCCTCTAGAGCCAAGTTGACTTCAGGTGGTCTTCTACCAGCAGCTCGGAATAGTTGCACTGAATCTATACTTTGCAGCACTGTCTGATGCATCAACAAAATTGAGCCATTTTTTTAAAGTAATAGATACTCATAAATTATCTTTTCTGATGCACTGGACTGAATTTTTACCTCAATGTTCAAAGGCTGATCAGCCTGAACTTTCTAAAAGGACTTTACAAGAAAGGTTTCTACGGAATATTTTGCTAGCTGTGGTGTTCACCGCATCCCTCTAGTCTTATAAGAGAAGATTATTCCTTTTTTCTGTGTTCATTGAGTGGGGTGTATGCATAAGTGGGAGAGAAAAACCAAACAATCTACTTCAGTTCAGTGTAACTATTTAATTGTGTGGGTCCATAGACTTTTTTAATGAAGATTTCTGACTTTGCCACTGTAAATGCCTTTAACGAGCATTAATTTTTTAAAGTTTTACAGAGTTTTATTAGTTTTACTACTTTATCTTATTGATCTCTGCAGACTTGTGCTGGTGCAAGTACAGGCTGCCAGGCAATTGCACTATATTTGGCTGCAGATTCACATAGGCAGTTCTCTTATTTGGTTGACTTTTGTGAATGTGTGACATAAACAAATGTAATGCATGTCACAGTGACAGATAACACTGCCATGGCAAAAGTACTCATGTTTTCCCCTATTTGGAAAAAAAAAAAAATTAGCTTTTAGTATTTTTCCAAGTTTTCAAAAAGTGCCCATTTTATGCTGCTGTGTGGTTTGTTAGATCTAAATGATTTTTAAACTTTTCTCATAGAAAGTTAACTTTGGCAATAAACATTTTTTAAGGTCCCTCCTCTTCCCCAACAATGTAGTTTTCTAGATGAGATTTCAGTATGATTTTATCAGCTATTTCTTATATATCATAACCTGGCAATTTCTGAAACTGGTCAGAAAAGACATATATTTCCATGCCTTTTTAAAGAATTGTTTTTACCTATTTTATAGTCACGATTGATGTCCTGTCACTTTGTTTTAAAATAAGCTAGAACCAGGATGCTTCCTTATTGGAAAGGCTTCGCCAGTCCTTAAGGTTCATTGAGTGATGCTGCAACTTGCAAAAAACTTACCAGCATTCAAACATTTTTTTTCCCTGGGAATCAAGGTTACTCACACAATTACTTACAGTGCAAATTTTCGCTTCTCTTTCGATCTAAAATGTACTTGGTGGGTTTTCCTTCCTTTTATTAAACTAAAACTTGTTGGAAAGGTTGATTTTTCTTAGTAGATTCTGGATTCCACTCACAGGGAGATGGGATTCCTTTCTTGTCCAGACAAAAGGAGTTGATCTAAAGCAAGCATCAGTGAAAATGTAGGAGAAAATGTATTCTGTATGTAGTGTAGATAATACTTTGTGAATGGACAACAGTTACATATAGTCTTGATAGTTCCAGCCAGTGTTTCCCAGCCCGAATTTCACTGACTGTATTCTCTTTCCTGCACTTCAGGAATGAGGGAGATGGAAAAGGGGATAGAAGGCCTAGAGCGATGCTCCATGTGGCTGAGGAAGGTACTGGGGAAGGAGACAGGCACAATATGCGTACAAACAATTTTGCTGCCTCTGTCTGGAAACTGTTGGTGGGGAAACACTGGATCTGATGGTGAAAGGTGTTTGCTTGAACTCATTAGCCGGTCCAAATCTCATAAACTAGCCTTCTCAAAATCCCAGCAATATAAAGCACTGTTTTTCTTCAGTCGTTTAAACAAGCTTGTAAATACAATTGAAGTTTACATTTCCACGTGCTGTTGATCAGCGGCGCCACCTGTGTTTGCGCCACCAGTGTTTGCTGAGACTGGTCTCCGAGAAAGTTTTGTAATGTCTGTCGAGTCCTATATCTCATCCAGATGAGTGCAGACATCCTTAATCTCTGCAGATAGTGGGATGAAAGCAAGTTCTGTGACTGAAGCACAACCTAGGCAGGAGTGAAGAGATGGCAGATGTTAATTTCTTAAGATTTTCCTTTTTTTTTTCCAAATACCTCACTTGGATAATACAAATCAGGACATGTTGGTGAGGGGCTGGCTTGCTGCTTTTATTCACACTTGTTCAGGGAGAGCACAGAAAATACCCTTCAGCATGGCCACTCTGGACCCAGGAGGAGGAAAAATGGAAGCTTTTTTAGGAGGAGGACTTGCTGGAGTCCAGGACGTGAAGAACTCTTGGTGGCTGGCTGGCTGGCCAGCGGGCCCCACACCTGCATTTGAGTGCCTCGGGCTTGCTTGTTATTACCGCACAGAGGAAGCGTCACTTCTCACCATCTCCTGGCATGTATGAAGCAGGAGCAAGGCGGAGTGCTGGAAGCCCTGATTCACTTGCCTGCAGTTGGGCTCTATGCTCGACCTTGAACTATACCATTTGTAAGACCTCAGTTGGTCCCAGAACACTGGGGCAAATCAGTATGGTGGT
>NW_003852420.1:20865493-20872319 GCF_000181295.1 Otolemur garnettii | reverse complement strand
TGAGGGGTGAATCTTTAAGAGGGAATCACTGCAGAATCAGAGTTGCAGCAATACTATTGCAAGCAAGTCTGAATGCTTAGTTTTACTTTAATTTGGTTTGACAATTTGAATAGGTAACCCCCTCGGGACTGACTGAATCGTTATGCATGTGTCAATCAATGGGAGGTGTGCATTCTCTAGAAGTAGTTTTAGGTTGTTTGGTTTTTGTTTTGTTTTGTTTTTTGGTTTTGTTTTATTTTAATACAGGCTTTTTAGGCACTGTCATGTAGTGTGGAAGATTTAACTGTAGCAATGCTAAAGAGTAACAATTTGAGGAGAAGGAGAGGGGACATTATGGGAGTGGTGGAGACTCAAATGTTGAACCAATTATGTTTTGTTGTTGTTACTGTTAGTTGTTGAATTCTGAATGGTTTATAAAGTAAACTAGCTGGTTTAATGTAGCCAGCATTCTGGGCAGGCAGAACATATTCATTCTTACTGTAAATTCTATTTGCTGCTTCCAAAGGTGATGATTTTTAAGCAGACATGTTCTATATGGTCTGTATTTTAGAATCTGGTGCCCAGCCTATATCAGAGCTTACCTACCTGGCTCAGCTACCCACCCTTCATGTGGGAAAATGTAATCCACTGTTTAACATGGCTCACCCTCTCCACCCTGTCCTAGCGACCTTTTGTGGATGTGCTGTTAAGATTGTCTTGCTCAATAGCAAGGTGGTAGCTCTGCTTTCATTTTAAGAAAGTGGAGGCTGAGGGCATTGTATCAATACTGCTTCAACTCCAAGAATTTTTCCTGGTAAAATTAAAGGAAAGGTCTTGTTATTGATTAACCATTTTCTTATGCCTTGCTATTGACATATTCATGCTCTTTCTATGTCTAGTGGTTGAAAATGTTTGCATTTGTTCATTCTACTAATGGTGTGATTTTGTTTCTATATTATTAGACTTGTAACATTTTAAAATGTATTTCATTAAATTTGGATGGGATGTATGTCTAGCAATACGAGGTACTTTCTGAACTATTAAGGGAGGGGTTATATCCCCGTGTTGAGGTAAGATGATGGTCGTTTAAATTTTGTAATTTTTTTTTTTTTTTGGCCTGCAGGGATATTTTGTGTTCATGTGTCCAAAAAAATGGAATAAATTGGCATTCTTGTGCCAAAAGTTGTTTTTCTTGTCAATTGTCTAATAAATATAGAGTACACTGCAATGGCAATATGCATGGTTACTTTTTAAAAACAATTTCCTCAATTTGAGAAATTTGACAAAGAACAGCAGTGGGAAAACTTTGTGTTTTAAACTCCTGGGTCTCCCTATTTTAAAAAACTGCTATTTGGTATACAAATATTATGTGTCAACTAAAATTAAAATAAGACTTTAAAAAAAAATTGCTATCTGGGGATTTTAGAAGAGCTTCTCAGCAACATTTCATATATGAAAGCTTTCATAAGATTCTGCCGGTTCTGGGTACAGGTCTTAATGGGAAGATCTGTTTAAGTGATGTCTTGAGAAAAACCTGCAGTCTCCAGAGGGCAGTGTGCCACATACTTTAGAAGACTAACTGCTCCAGAAGAGAAGCTGCCCAAATTCCCCCAACCTGGGTTATCCCATCTCAGGCTTTTAAAAATTCTCATCAGCACAGCCCTTTTGCTAAGTCACAGCAGGGACTTAATTCCTCAGGGAATTAATTTTTAACAGAGGAGAGAGCCCTACATACAGCAAATTTTGCTAGAAGGTACCCAGCTACTTGGGAGACTGAGGCAGGAGGATCAGCTTAAGAGTTGGACTAGTTTGACCTTGTCTCAAAAAAAAAAAAAAGAAGATAATTGTTTTTTTCCATCAGCACAATTATCTTCTCCATATTTATCAGTTATCAGACATTTATTCTGAACTAGATACATGTCTGATCCATACTGAACTGGATACTCTGTCTGGGTGCTGGGAACATAGAAGAGTCAGAATTTAATTATTCAAAGAAATCATTGTGATTTTGCATGAGGTAGGGAAGGAGACAGCGAGATCAACACCATCTGGGTGACTGGATGTGTCAGCCACTTTATACGGACATCTTTTAAGTCCACCAACAATCCTTTGAGGTTGATAGTGGTATCCCCAATTTAATTATGAGGACACAGCTCCAAAGAGGTAAAATAGCACACAGTTTCTATTTTTAATTTTTGAAACGGAGTCTCACTTTGTCACCCATGGTAGAGTGCCATGGCATCACAGCTCAAGCAACCTCAAACTCTTGGGCTCAAGAAATCCTCCTGCCTCAGCCTCCTGAGTAGCACCTCCAGGTGCCAGCCACAATGCCTACCTATTTTTAGAGATGAGGTCTCACTCTGGCCCTGGCTGGTCTCAAACCTGTGAGCTCAGGCAATCCACCTGCCTTGGCCTTCCAGAGTGCTAGGATTACAGACATGAACCACCACACTTGGCCACACACAGTTTCTAAATGACAAAGCTGGAATTTTTTTTTTTTTTTTTTGAGACAGAGCCT
This sequence comes from Otolemur garnettii, assembly GCF_000181295.1. Lineage (NCBI taxonomy): Eukaryota > Metazoa > Chordata > Mammalia > Primates > Galagidae > Otolemur > Otolemur garnettii. The sequence goes on along the minus strand of NW_003852420.1, from coordinate 20,869,822 downwards.
CAAGTTGTCGCCCTGGGCAGAGTGCTGTGGCATCATAGCTCACAGCAACCGCTAACTCTTGGGCTCAAGCGAGTCTCCTGCCTCAGCCTCCCAAGTAGCTGGGACCACAGGCGCCTGCCACAATGCCCAGCTATTTTTTGGTTGCAGCCATTATTATTGTTTGGTGGGCCCGAGCTGGATTCGAACCCACCACCTTAGGTGTATGTGGCTGGTGCCTTAGCCACTTGAGCCACAGGCGCTGAGCCACAAAGCTGGAATTTGAATCTATACCTGTCTTACTTCATTACACCTGCTGTTGAATGTGAAATTACAGAATACTGTGAGGAATTTAAAAGAGGAAACAACTTTTGCTATGAGAAATCAGGAAAGACTTGACTGTGGTGGTAAATTTGGGGATAGATTCATGAAATATGAGGGAGAGTTTGCCAAACGGGCCAGGCACAGTGGCTGATGCCTATAATCCTAGCACTCTGGAACACTCAGGTGGGTGGATTGCTTGAGCTCACGAGTTTGAGACCAGCCTGAGAAAGAGCAAGACCTCCATCTCTACTAAAAACAAAAAAGTTAGCTGGCACCTGTAGTCCTAGCTACTCAGGAGGCTGAGGCAAGGAAAATCTCTTGAGCCCAAGAGACTGAGGTTGCTGTGAGCTATGATGATGCCACTGCACTCTACTCAGGGCAACAGAATGAGACCCTATCTCAAAAACAAAACAAAAAACAACAACAACAAAATGGTACCACTGAGAAAATGAACACAGGAGAATAATCACATTTGTGGGAAAGAGGAAGGGGATGAGTTCAGTTTCATACAAGCTGGATTTGAGGACTGGTGCATATGGACTGGAGATAGCGATCAGAGCCATCAGTATACAGGTGGTGATTAAAACCAATTAGATGTGTGCTCAGAAAGATCATGTAGAGAGAGAACAGATAAAAATATGGAGTCCTAGGGAACACAAATGTTTATATATTTTTAATTATTATTTTTTATTAAATCATAACTTGTACATTGATCCATTTATAGGGTTCAGGGTACTGCTTTGCTATATAATGTGAAATGCTTACATTGAACTAAGTAACACATCCATCACAATTATACTCATTTCTTAATAGTTTTGAAACTCTTTGTTGTAAAATAATTTTTGATCATCCTATACCTAGTAGAGGAATTGCGGGATTGAATGGTAGGTCTACTTTTAGTTCCTTGAGTGTTCTCCAAACTTTTTTCCAAAAAGGTCGTATTAGCTTGCATTCCCATCAGCAGTGTAGAAGCATTCCCTTCTCTCTGCATCCATGCCAACATCTGTAGTTTTGGGATTTTGTGATGTGGGCTAATCTTACTTAATCTTACTGGAGTTAGATGATATCTCAAAGTGGTTTTGATTTGCATTTCTCTGATGATTAAGGATGATGAGCATTTTTTCATGTGTTTGTAGGCCATGCTCCTTTCTTCATCAGAGAAGTTTCCGTTCAAGTCTCTTGCCCACATAGAAATGGGGTTATTTATTCTTTGTTTATTGATTAGTTTGAGTTCTCTGTAGATTCTAGTTATCAGACCTTCGTTGGAAGCATAACCTGCAAAAATCTTCTCCCATTCTGAAGGTTGTCTGTTTGCTTTATTTACTGTGCTCTTGGCTGTGCAAGAGCTTTTTATTTATTTATTTACTTTTTGTAGAGACAGAGTCTCACTTTATTGCCCTTGGTAGAGTGCTGTGGTGTCACACAGCTCACAGCAACCTCCAACTCCTGAGCCTATGCGATTCTCTTGCCTCAGCCTCCTGAGTAGCTGAGATTACAGTTGCCCACCACAATGCCTGGCTATTTTTTTGTTGCAGTTTGGCTGGGGCTGGGTTTGAACCCACCACCCTTGGTATATGGGGCCAGCGCCCTACCCACTGAGCCATAGGTACCACACTGCAAAAGCTTTTTCATTTGATCAGATCCCAGTAATGTATTTTTGGTGTTGTTTCAATTGCCCAGGGGGTTCTCCTCATGAAATATTCTCTTAGGCCAATTTCTTCAGTGTTTTCCCCCGTACTCTCTTCTAGTATTTTTATAGCTTCATGTCTTAAGTTTAAATCTTTTATCCAGTGAGAATCAATTTTTGTTAATGGTGAAAGGTGGGGGTCCAGTTTCAGTTTTCTACGAGTTGCCAGCCAGTTCACCCAGCACCATTTGTTAAATAGGGAGTCTTTCCCCCCTGAATTTTTTTTTTTTTTGAAACAGAGTTTCACTGTGTCACCCTTGGTAGAGTGCCATGGTGTCATAGCTCACAGCAACCTCAAACTCTTGGGCTTTAGCAATTCTCTTGCCTAGTCTCCCAAGTAGCTGGGACTACAGGCGCCTGCCACAATGCCTGGCTATTTTTTTGTTGTTGTTGCAGTTTGGCCAGGGCAGATTTGAACCCGCCACCTGCAGAATATGGGGCCGGCACCCTACCCACTGAGCCACAGGTGCTGCCCCCCCGAATGTTTTTGATAGGCTTGTTGAAGATCAAATGACAATAAGTAACTGGCTTCATCTCTTGGTTCTCTATACTGTTCCATAAATCTACCACTCTGGTTTTGTGCCAGTACCATGCTGTTTTGATCACTACAGATTTATAGTGCCTGAAATCTGGTAATGTGATACCTCCTGATTTGTTCTTATTTCTGAGTAATGTATTTGCTATTCAAGGTTTTTTCTGATTACATATAAAATGAAGTACTATTTTTTCAAGTTCTTTTTTTTTTTGAGATAGAGCTTTTGGTGACTTGGGCTTTGAATTCATTAATTTATTGAGACAACTTTAGAACTACTCTTTGGAATTCAATTTCTATCTTTTCTTCCATTATATTTATCTTATTTGCAATCCATATTCTGAATTCGATTTCTCTCATCACTGCCATTTGTCTATGCATGGCATCTTCCATTGTATCTCCTTTGTCATTTCTTGGGGGGAAGGGGTTGATCTACTCTGGTTATTCATGTTGCCAGAGTTCTTCTGTTGGGTCAACAATGTTTATTTTCCACTGTTTGGGTATTAGAACTGGTAGGGTGAGAGGGTGAGATTGAATTGGGGTTCCCAGGTAGTAGAGATAGCCACTTACCAAAGAGCTAGGCTTTGTGATTGTGGCTTATCTCCTACAACCTTACAAAGGTCCCTTTCACAGTTTCAGCTGGAGACTCTGAGGACCTACTTGGTGAGATAGCGCAAGTTAGCTCTGTTTTGATGTCAGCCAACCTCTACCCTATCCTAAGAAACCATAATATTAGCTTTAAATCTTGACTGTGAAGAGATACAAACAGCCGCGGCACCCAGTCCCTACCCTTCAGTTCTTTTCTGCTACAGAACTTTGAAGGTCAATCTCAGAATGTACCTGAGTGGACAGCCCCAGACATGGGTTCCAATTAAATTATCTCAGACTAGGGCAAACCCTGCTCAACAGAGAGGGATTCAAAGGTCTCCAACAGCACAATTGAAGACAGGGATCCACACTCTTGCCTTCAGACTTAGTCCACACAGTTGTCCACTTCTCTGCTCACAGGCCCAGTTGGAGCCAGGGGCCACAACTCCACCCACTGGTCTGAGTGCACACCCAGCTAGCCTCTGCTTGCCAGACCAGTTGGAGTCAGGGGACCATGCTCCCACCTACCAATCTCAGTCCACTGCCTGGCAAGCCTCTGTTCACAGATTCTGTTAGAGTTAGGGCACTGCACTCCCTCCACAGGTCTCAGTCCTCACCTGGTAAGCCTCTGCTCACCAGTCCTGCTGGAGACAGAGGACCACACCCTAGCCCTCAGGTCTTGGTTCACACCCAGTAGCCACTGCTCAAGGGTTCTGTTGGAATCAGGGGACCGTGCCCTTGTAGTGCCCGAAAATTATTCTCCCAAATAACCCCAACAGACGAATCTGAGACGCACTCTGATGTAAAAAGCATGAGGTGAGGTTTTATTCAGATCGATCTGGACTCCCCTAGCATGCAAGCCTAGGACGAGCCCCGAACCCGGGGTGGAGCAAGTTTTTATGGGGTACAGAAAGCAAGAAGGGGAGGAGGCTATGAGTACACTTTTGATTGATGGTTGGTGATTTCATTAGTAAAGGAGGATTTGGATTGGTACAGGTGAGGGGTGGGGGAAGGCAGCAGGGAGTGGCTTGTAGGTTTTACTGGTAGAGCAGAAGGGCTAGGAATGGAGTTTGTTTAGTAAACAGGGGGGCTTGTGTAGTAAACAACTAGGAATAGGGCTTGTGCAATAAACCACTGTGTAGTAAACAACTAGGAATGGGGCTTGTGCAGTAAACCACTGTGTAGTAAACAACTAGGAATGGGGCTTGTGCAGTAAACCACT
>NW_003852420.1:20863294-20865411 GCF_000181295.1 Otolemur garnettii | reverse complement strand
GTAAACCACTGTGTAGTGAACAACTAGGAATGGGGCTTGTGCAGTAAACCACTGTGTAGTGAACAACTAGGAATGGGGCTTGTGCAGTAAACCACAAAATGGAGTTAATCTGGCCCTCTCACCCTTGCTCTCAGGTCTCAGTCCATGCCTAGCAAGCCTCTGCTCACAGGCTCAGCAGGGGCTGGGGACCAGCCCTGTGTGCCAAACTCAGTCTACACTGGGCAACCACTCTCCCACTGTGAGTGCCATCAGAACCAGGGATTCTGCACCCTGTCCAGCCAGACATGGCCCAAACCACTGGCCAGGCATAGTCATAACCAGGGGACTGCTCCTCCTCCCTCTGAGTGTCCCTTTCTTCTCACACCCTCTTTCTTCCCCATTAGTCACAGATTCTGTCCTGATGGTTGGCGGTCTACACTATGCCCAGATCTCTCAGGACAAGACCAAACACTCTGTGCTCTGCAGGGGGCAGAACAGACCACCATGAGAGGAGGAAAGGGTGGACTGGGAGTTTGGACTTGTAGCAGAAAAAAAATCTGTTCAATTTTATGCCTGGCAGGGTCGTGTCTAGGTTCATAAGTGGGACCTCCCTGGAGAAAGAGATCTAGAGTTTAGGGGCTCTCTCTAGTGAGGTAAAATGAGAGGTCTTTTGTTCCCTGCTCACAGGGATAGCCTGGGGCAGGCCTCCTGCTTGGGGGAGGGGTCTCCTGTCCTCTAGTTGATAGGCTTTGTAACTCTTCCTTGGAGTTACAGCTTCCCAAACTTATTTCTTGGCTCAGCTCCCCACCTTTGGCTTCATAGAGTCCGATTCCATCCAGTTTTTCTTCCTTTGCTCAGGAGCCTCTGCCAAGGGTTGCTACCAGTCGGCCATCTTCCCAGAAATCCCAAATGTTTATATTTTTTGAGATAGAGTTGCACTTTGTTGCCCTTGGTAGAGTGCCATGGAGTCATAGCTCATAGCAACCTTAAACTCTTAGGCTCAAGTGATCCTCTTGCCTCAGTCTCCTGAGTAGCTGGGACTACGGGCGCCTGCCACAACACTTAGCTATTTTTAGAGACAGGGTCTTGATCTGGCTCAGGCTGGTCTTGAACTCCTGAGCTCAGCTGATCCACCTGCCTCAACCTCCCACAGTGCTAGAATTACAAGTGTGAGCCACCATGCCCAGCCTGAATCACAGATCTTTAAAGGGTAGACACAGAAAAAGGGATATACAAAGGAAACGAAAGATAGACAAATATATAAAGAGAACCAGCTATCCTAGAAACCAAGGGAGAAGATCATTTTATTGAATTTATGTAAGATAGGGAGTTAGCTGGTAAGTTACTGGGTAAGTTACTTACCATCTCCTAGCCTCAGTTATCTTATTTATAAAATGGAGGCAGCACTAATGCTCACATCCTAGGCTTGGAAGAATTAAATGAGAGAACATAAGGCCAGGTGCAGTGGCTCACACCTATAATCCTAGGACTCTGGGAGGCCAAGGCAGGTGGATTTTCTGAGCTCAGAAGTTCAAGCTAAGCCTGAGAAAGAGTGAGACTCCATCTCGACAAATAGCTGGGCTTTGTGGTGGGCTCCTGTAGTCCCACCCACTTGGGAGGCTGAGGCAAGAGAATCACTGGAGCCTAAGAGTTTAAGGTTGCTGTGAGAGCTATGACACCATATCACTCTACCCAGGGCATCAAAGTGAGACTTTGTCTTAAATAAACAATTGAATCAATCAATCAATCAATCAATCAATAAGATAACATATGTAAAGACTTGGAGGCCAGGCGAGGTGGCTCACGCCTATAATCCTAGCACTCTAGGAGGCCGAGACAGGTGGATTGCCTGAACTCAGGAGTTCAAAACCAGCCTGAGCAAGAGGGTGACCTTCATAGCTGAGTGTTGTGGTAGGTACCTGTAGTCTCAGCTACTTGGGAGGTTGAGGCAAGAGGATCCCTTGAGCCCAAGAGTTTGAGGTTGCTGTGAGCTATGACAAGAGAGGACTCTACCAAGGGCTACAAAGTGAAACTCTGTTTAAAAAAAAAAAGACTCAGGCTCGGCGCCTATAGCTCAACCGGCTAAGGCGCCAGCCACGTACACCTAAGGTGGCGGGTTTGAATCCCCAGCCCGGACC
>NW_003852420.1:20849151-20861640 GCF_000181295.1 Otolemur garnettii | reverse complement strand
GGTGCCTATAGTCCCAGCTACTTAGGAGGCTGAGGCAAGAGAATCACTTAAGCCCAAGAAGTTGAGGTTGCTGTGAGCTGTGATGTCACAGGACTGTACCGACGGCAACATAATGAGACTCTGTCTCAAAAAAAAAAACAAAACCAAAAAACAGTTTTATTGACATGTCACTGACATACAAAATCTGCACATATTTAATGCATATGATGGATTTTAACCATATCCATATACCTAAGACCATCACCACAATTGAGGTAACAGTGTATCTGATAATCACCATCATGACTTGTACCAGGGGTTGTTTTCCTTGTTTTGAATTTATGTGAATGAAATCTTTTGCTTCCGGTTTCTTTTGCTCAATTTTATGTTTGAGAGATTTATCTATGCATGTAGCAGAAATGTATTCATTTTTATTGCTGTATGGTATTTCATTTATGAATATACCATGACCCGTCAATCAGGTTGTGGATTCTTTGGTTGTTTCCACCTTTTGGCAATTGTGTACAATGCTGCTATAAAGATGGGGGTATCGATATCTCTTCAAGGATTTGCCTTCAGTTTTTTGAAGTATACGCTTGGAAGTGAAATTGCTGGATCACATGGTAATTCCAGGTTTAGTTTTTGAGGAACAGCTTTATTATTGTCTATAGCAGTATTTTACATCCCCAACAGCAGTGCACAAGGATGCACTTCTCCACATTCTTCTTTCTTTTTTTTTTTGAGACAGAGTCTCACCATGTCACTCTTGGTAGAGTGCAGTGGAGTCACAGCTCACAGCAATCTCAAACTCTTTGGCTTAAGTGATTCTCTTGCCTTAGCCTCCCAAGTGTCTGGGACTATAGGCACCTATCACAACACCTGGCTATTTTTAGAGATGAGGTCTCGCTCTGGCTGAGGCCGGTCTCGAACTTGTGAGCTCAGACAATCCACCCACCTCAGCCTCCCAGAGTGTTAGGATTACAGGCACGAGCCACCTCACCCAGCCTAGTTACCTGTTTTCAGTACTGAAATCATGTAGTCATAATTTATTTGGCAAACACGTAGTGAATAACTATGACCTGCCAGATGTTGTGTTAGGCATTAGGGCTACAGAGCAAATAAAGTATGGTTTTCTTCATGCTTTGGAGACTTTTGTATGTTTAGGTGCGGGTGGGGCGCGGGATGAGGAAGAGGAAGGTTGTGTCAACAAAGGAGACCAGCAAAGTGTTGCATGTGCACTACAGGAAGTGCAGGAAGGGGCACATAGGAGGGAATGTCAGGAAGTTGTCATGACAGCAGGAAGCCTTGAGTTGAGTTTTCTTTTCTTTTTTTTTTTGAGACAATAGTCTCACTATGTCACCTTCAGTAGAGTGCGGTGGTGTCACAGCTCATTGCAACCTCAAACTCTTGGGCTCAAGCGATTCTCTTGCCTCAGCCTCCAAAGTATCTGGGACTACAGTCACCTGCCACAATGCTTGGCTATTTTTTGTTGCAGTTGTCATTGATGTTTAGCTGGCCTGGGCTGGGTTCAAACCTGCCATCCTTGATGTATGTGGCTGGCGCTGTAACCACTGTGCTACGGGTGCCCAGTCCCTTGAGCTGAGTTTCAAAATACAAGTGGGTTTCACCAGTCAGACAGAAGAGATGTTGAGGTTTTAGGGAGTTAATAAATCATATCCTCTTTTTTTTTTGAGACAGCGTGGCACTTTGTCACTCTCGGTAGAGTGCCGAGGTGTCACAGCTCACAGCAACCTCCAGCTCTTGGGTTTAGGTGATTCTCTTGCCTCAGCCTCCCGAGAGGCTGGGAATACAGGCGCCTGCCACGACACCTGGCTATTTTTTTTGTTGCAGTTTGTCTGGGGCTGGGTTTGAACCCACCACCTTTGGTATATGGGGCCGGCACCCTACTCACTAAGCCACAGGTGCTGCCCTAAATCATATCCTCTTCCCTGCTCCAGTTCAAAACCAACTGAAAAATATACATTGAAAACCTGGATGGAGGCTCAGCGCCTGTGGCTCAAGTGGCTAAGGCGCCAGCCACATACACCTAAGGTGGCGGGTTCGAATCCATCCTGGGCCCGCCAAACGATGATGGCTGCAACCAAAAAATAGCCAGGCGTTGTGGTGGGTGCCTGTGGTCCCAGCTACTTGGGAGACAGAGGCAGGAGACTCGCTTGAGCCCAGGAGTTGGAGGTTGCTGTGAGCTCTGATGCCATGGCACTCTACCCAGGGGGACAGCTTGAGGCTCTGTCTCAAACAAACAAACAAACAATGGCTTAATTGAGACTTAAATGACAGAATAAATGGCAGATTTAAAAAAAAAAAAGAAAACCTGGATGGAGAGGAAGATGTTGGTGTTATTGCTAATGAAACTTAGATAAAGAAGACATGCTTCTGCATTAGGGGAAAGGAGAATGCTAATACTCCTCTTTATTTAACATGCTTTGCCTACCAAGCCACAGTAAACACAAGATAACCTTGGCTTTCCACATGGAGAGGAAACCTACGTCTTCTACCTTACTGATTACATGTATTAGGGTAAAACAGAAAAAAAAATTTTAAAACCTATTAAAATAGCATCAGAAATAAAACACTTGAGGATAAATCTAAAAATAAGGTGTGCAAGATCTGTACAATGAAAACCAGAAAAGATTGCTGAGAGAAAGGAAAGAAAGAGAACTTCTGGATGAGGTCACACAATTAATTTGTGAACTCATCCTAGAAAAAGTGCTACATACCTTATGGTGGAATATCACTATGATCTCCTTCAAAGTATTTCTCTTGAGAACCTATGAACCAACACCAGCACTTTGTCTTCCCCTTCAAAGCAAATTTGGAACTCTTTTTCTGGAATGGCTATGAGAGCTGTCATCGTAGGAGATCTGACAACAGAGTTATTGAATTCATCCTAGAAAAAGTGCTGTATACTTCATTGCTGAATATCACCATGGTCACCTTTGAAGCACTTCCCTTGGCCATCTTGTAACTGGAGAAATGCTATGTGCATGGCTCAGAAGACTCAGTATGTTATGTTATTTATCTCCAAAGTAATCAATAGATCTAACACAATCCCAATCAAAACTCAGCTGGGGCTTGGCGCCTGTAGCTCAAGCAGCTAAGGCGCCAGCCATATACACTAGAGCTGGAGGGTTGGAATCCAGCCCGGGCCCATCAAACAACAATGATGGCTGCAACCAAAAAATTGCCCAGTGTTGTGGCAGATGCCTGTAGTCCCAGCTACTTGGGAGGCTGAGGCAAGAGAATCGCTTAAACCCAGGAGATGGAGGTTGCTGTGAGCTGTGATACCATACCACTCTACCCAGGGTGATAGTTTGAGGCTTTGTCTCAAAATAAAAAAACTCAGCTGGCTTTTGTTGGTTGAAATTTATACCTGATTCTAAAATTTATGTGAAAATGCTACATACCTAGACTAGTTAGAAAAAGCTTTAAACAAAAAACGTAATTGGATAACCTATACTACCTGTAGAAGACAGATTCTAAGATGGCCCCATGATTTCTGTCTCCTGGTGTTAAGGCTGAGCTATACACTTGTGTTAAGACTTTTGTATAATCCCTTCCGTTAGAGTGTGACAGGAGTTGTGACTTATTTCTAACCAATAAAAATATGGCAAAGGTGATGGGATATCACCTTGTGATTACATTAAGTTATAAAAGACTGTCTTGCTAGCAGACTCACTCTAGTGCAGGTGTCCTCAAACAATGGCCCGCGGGACACATGCAGTCCGCTGAGGACATTTATCTGGCCGGCCGGGTGGTTTTGCTGCCGCTGCCTGTCCTGCTTAGCGGCCGACTCGTCCCAGGGCCCACAGTCTGGCCCTCCAATGGTCTGAGGGACAGTGTACTGGCCCCCTGTTTAAAAAGTTTGAGGACCCCTGCTCTAGTGTTTCTCCCTCCTCTCTTCCTTTCTGACCATGTTGAGAAAGTCCATGTCACAAGGATTTGAAAGGGACCTCCAGGAGTTACAGGTGTCCTCTAGCTGCCAACCAATTAGAAACTGGAGCTCTCTGTTATACAGCTACAGCAAACTAAATGTTAACCACCAAATGAACTGGAAAGTGGATTCTTTTTCAATTAGTCTCCAGGTAAGAACCTAAGCCTGGCCTATAGATGAAGTCAGACAATTAAGTTGTTGAATTCCTCCTAGAAAAAGTGCTACATACTTTGTTGCTGAATATCATTTTGGTCACTAGATGGCCAAGGGGAGTACTTTGAAAGTGACCATGGTGATATTCAGCAATGAGGTATGTAGCAGTTTTTCTAGGATGAGTTTGCAAACTTAATTGTCCAACCTAGTACATATATCTAGATTGCAGCCTGTGAGACGCTCCTCAGAGGAGGCCATGCCTGGACTCTTGACCCAGAGAGACTGTGAAAGAATAAATAAATAAATAAATAAATTTGTGGTAATTTGTTATGCAGCCATAGATAACTAATACACCATCTGATCTCAAGATTTATTCTACAGCTACAGGAATCAAGAGAGTATGGTATTTATCTTAAAGACAGACAGATTAAAAGAATAGAGCCCAGACATAGAAGGCCAGTTGATTTTCAACACAAAAGCTAGGGCAACTTAATGGGGACAATCTTTTCTTTTCTTCTTTTTTTTTTTGGAGGCAGAGCCTCAAGCTGTCCCCCTGGGTAGAGTGCCATGGCATCACAGCTCACAGCAACCTCCAACTCCTGGGCTCAAGCAAGTCTCTTGCCTCAGCCTCCCAAGTAGCTGGGACTACAGGCGCCCGCCACAACTCCTGGCTATTTTTTTGGTTGCAGCCATTATTGTTGTTTGGCGGGTCCGGGCTGGATTCGAACCTGCCACCTTAGGTGTATGTGGCTGGCGCCTTAGCCACTTGAGCCACAGGCGCCGAGCCGGGACAGTCTTTTCAAAAAATGATAGTAAAAAAGACCAGACAGACCAAGTGTTCAGGAGGATGTGAAATAAGTGAAATTCTCATATGGGTCTGGTGAGAATGTAAAATAATGCAATCACTTTCAAAAACTGTTTGGCTGCTTCTTAACATGTTAAGTTCTTCTGAGAGGCTGGGGTAGGTGAATCACCTAGGCTCAGGATTTCCAGAACAGCCTGAACAAGAGCGAGATTGATTTCTAGAAAAGAAAAAAGAAAAATGAGCTGGGTGTTATGGCAGGCACCTGTAGTCCCACCTACTTGGGAGGCTGAGGCAAAAGGATTCCTTGAGCCCAAGATTTTGAGGTTGCTATAAGCTGTGACTGCACAGCACTCTACCCAGGGCAGTCAGAGTCTGTCTCAAAAGAAAAAAAACTTAAGTTCTTTAAAAGTTGTGTGCCCATCATAAGACCCAGACACTTCACTCCAAAAGACTTGTAGACAAATGTTGACAGCAACTTTATTTGTAATAGTCCCAAACTGAAAACAATTCAAATATTCTATAAGCATGTGAATGAAAACACACATTGTCATATATCAGTATAATGGAATACTACTCAGGAATAGAAAGGAACAAATTATTGGCCCCACACCCATGCTCAATGGTTTGGGTGCCGGCCACATACACCCAGGATGGAGGGTTAGAACCCACCTCGGTCCTGCTAAACAATGACAGCTGCAACCAAAAACTAGCCTGGCGTTGTGGCGGGTGCCTGTAGTCCCAGCTACTTGGGAGGCTGAGCCAAGAGAATCGCTTAAGCCCAGGAGTTTGAGGTTGCTGTGAGCTGTGACGACACTGAGCTGTGACGACACTGAGCTGTGACGACATGGCACTCTACCGAGGGCGACATAGTGAGACTCTCTCTCTCAAAAAAAAAGAAAAGAAACAAACAATTACTATACTGTTACTATTACTATACAACAAGTGTGAATCTCAAAATAATTGTAGTTAAGTGGAAGAAGCCAAATCCCTCCCACCCCCAAATTATTGCAGTTATATAAAATACTAGAAAATGAAAGCTAATCTATAGCATCAGAAAACAGATCAAGAGTTGCAGAGAGGAGAGCAAGGAGGAACGGGAAACAGGTAACAAAGGGGCACTGGGAAACTTTGGGGTCATGGATATGTTCATTCTTTCGATTGTTGTGGTGGTTTCATGAGTGTATACCTGTGCCAAAACTCATCACATTGCACACTTTACAAACGTGAAGTTACTGAGTGTCAATGATACGTCAATAGAATCTGGGGGCTTGAGAATCCAAGAAACAAAACTTTCACAGGCGTCAAACAGAGGAAAGCCGACACAGGGAGGTGGGAGGAGCTAGGTCGCGCATGCTCAGTCCTCCCTCCACGCTCACCAATCAGATACCTGCTGGGAGATCTGCGTGGAGCTGAAGGATGTCACGGGGGTTGAGAGAAGCTCGCGACGGGAGCTCGCCCGGGGCTCAAGAGGACCCTTGGAAATCCGAGGGCATCTTGTCCTGAGAGCATTGGGGAATAATTGAAGGAGTATAATCAGGCAAGTAATTTAATTGGTGTTCAGTTTCAAGCAGTATTTCGAAGCCGTCTGGAAAATACGCTCCAGAAGGTGGGCAACGAACTTTGGGCCCGGCTGTGGCTAGGTAGATAAGCAGATGGAGAGTTTTTTGCAGTCTTCCCATCAACCTGGAACTCGGGAGGGGAGGGACTATTTCATACTTTTCACAAGAGCATGCTTTCCCGAGTACCTCTCCAGCTGTGATTGCGGTCCATGCATTTTATTTTTTCTTTTTCTTTCTTTTCTGTAGAGACAAGAGTCTCACTTTATCGCCCTTGGTAGAGTGCTGTGGAGTCACAGCTCACAGCAACCTCCAGCTCCTGGGCTTAGGCGATTCTCTTGCCTTAGCCTCCCGAGTTGCTGGGACTGCAGGCGCATGCCACAAGGCCCGGCTATTTTTTTGTTGCAGTTTGGCCAGGGCTGGGTTTGAACCTGCCACCCTCTGTATATGGGGCCAGCTCCCTACCGACTGAGCCACAGGCACAGCCCTGCATTTTATAGTTTTCATTGAAGGGGTTGACTAATCTCAGAGCAGTTGTAAGAGCGAGCCAGGATTCAAATCTAGATGTTTTTTGTGGGGTTTTTTGAGACAGAGTCTTACTATGTCGCCCTCAGTAGAGTGATACAGCGTCACAGCTCACAGCGGCCTCCAACTCTTGGGCTTAAGCCATTCTCTTGCCTCAGCCTCCCAAGTAGCTGGGCCTACAGGTGTCTACCACAGCCCCCGGCTAGTTTTTTGTTGTCATTGTCGTTGTTTGGCAGGCCCCGGCTGGGTTAGAACCTGTCAGCCTTAGTGTATGTGGCCAGCACCCTACCTACTGAGCTTCAGGAGCCGCCCAGGAGTTGTGCGTTTTCAAAATTACACAAGATTGACTCAACAAATACTGTATACCCACTCTTTTCTACGCTCTGTTTGGTCCTGGATATATCATATGAGAAGGGGGGACATTGTCCTTGTACTCACAAAACAGCCAAAATAATAACAAAAAAATGTGTCAGTACTCTGACTAGAAGCTTTGAGATCCTCTGTTTTTTTTTTTTCCTTGAAGTTTTGGAATTTTACCAGGGCACGTTCTTAATGTGTGTTTTTCTCTGTATTTCTCAATGTGCTGAGCACAGGACATTTCTTTCTCTCTAGAAACTTATGCCCTTAGTTCTGAGACTTTTTTTGCATTAAATCTTTGATAATTTTTACTCCATTTTTTCTCCTCTTTTCTGCATTGGATCTTCTATTGACCCGATGTGGGACCTAATGAATAGCTCCTCTAATTTTCTTGTATTTTTCTCTTCTATTCTCCATCTCTTTTTTTTGTATTACTTTCTGGGATAATTTCCTCAACTTTGTCTTTCATCTCATTTATGAATTTAAAAATTTTGCTTTTCTAATAATGTCTTTTAATTTAAATTGTTCCTATGGTTACTTTCTCTTATTTAATGAATGCAGTATCTTTTGTCTTTTTGAGCATATAAAATGCAATTTTGAGCTGAGCGTGGTGGCTCATGCCTATAATCCTAGCACTCTGGGAGGCTGAGGCAGGTGGATTGCTTGAGCTCAGGAGTTCAAGTCCAGCCTGAGCAGGAGTGAGACCTCATCTCTACTAAAAGTAGAAAACTAACTGGGCACTGTGGTGGGCACCTGTAGTCCCAGCTATTTGGGAGGATTGCTCAAACCCAAGAGTTTGAGGTTGCTGTGAGCTGTGATGATGCCACAGCACTCTACCCAAGGTGACAGACTGAGACTCTGGATCAGAAAAAAAAAAAAACCCGCAATTTTGGGGAACAAGTTCTTTTTGCATTTTCTTTGAGTGGCCTCTATTCCTTTAAATTGTGTTTAGTGTTTGTTTTGTTCTTTTTTTCTTGTTGGAGACTTTCCTAAAATAACAACAATAGCTAACATTTATCAAGCGCTTACAATGTTATGAGCAAAGGTCCAAGTTCTTTCAAATATAATTTAATTGAACCAATGAAGTGGGTGCTACTAAATCCAGTTTATAAATACTGAAATGAAGGAAATGAGAGCTTGAGTAATTTAACAAGGTCACACAGTTTGAAAATGATGGAGCCAGCTGGGTGCAGTGGCTCATACCTATAATCCTAACACTCTGGGAGGCTGAGGGAGGAGGATTACTTGAACTTAGGAGTTGGAGTTCCAGACCAGGCTGAGCAAGACTGACACCCTGTCTCTACTAAAAATAGAAAAAAATAGCTGTGTGTTGTGGCTGGCACTTATAGTCCCACCTGCTTTGGAGTCTGAGGGAGGAGGATCACTTGAGCCCAGAAGTTTGAGGTTGCTGTGAGCTGTGTCACCAGGGCACTCTAGCCCCAGCAACAATGTGAGACTCTGTCTCCAAAAAAAAAGAAAAGAAAAAAGAAAATGGTGGAGCCAAGATATTAACTGAAGCAGTCTTGATCCAGGGTTGCATTTTTAACCTCTGTTCTGTCCTGCCTCACATTTAAGAGTGAGACTTGGCTTCTGCTAAAGATAGTTTATTACACACCCACATTTACCTCTGTTTCCTTCACTAACTCCACAAAAACAATATAAATGGATTTTTTTTTTTTTTTATAAAAATGGCACTGGCGGCTCTTACCTATAATCCTAGCACTTTGGGAGGCCAAGGCAGAAGGGTCCCATGAAGCCAGGAGTTCAAGAATAGCTTGGACTGTAGTGAAACCCTGTCTTTACATAAAATATAAAAAATTAGCCAGGCATGGTGGTAGGTACCTGTAGTCCCAGCTACTCAGGCAGCTAAGGCCCACTTGAGCCCAGGACTTTGAGCAATGAGCTACTATGATGCCACTGCACTTTAGACTGGGTAACAGAGTGAGACCTTGTCTCAAAAAAAAAAAGTCTATAAGGACATAGAGCCAAGAAAAAGAGAAGATGGGGGGGTCTTTAATATTTTTCAATACAATTTTTATAATTTTTCTATACAGGGCTTGTACACCTGTGCCAGAGTTATTCCTTATGACTACTTATTTTTATTGCTGTTGTAAATTATCTTTTTAATGCAATGGATTTTTAGAAATATTAATCTCATTAATTAGTATTGCTATACTCTCTTATTTCATATATAATAATTTTTAGATTACTTTAGGATTTCTTTTTCTTTTTTTTTTTTGTAGAAACAGAATCTCACTTTATCACCTTTGGTAGAGTGCCTTGGCATCACACAGCTAACAGCAACTTCCAACTCCTGGGCTCAGGCAGTTCTCTTGTCTCAGCCTCCCGAGCAGCTGGGACCACAGGCACCTGGCTATTTTTTTGTTGTAGTTTGGCTGGGGCCGGGCCTGAACCCGTCACCCTCAGCAGGTGCCACCTCACTTTAGGGTTTCTTATAGACAGTCATATCATCTATGAATAAAATAGTTTTATTTCTTCCTTTCCAGTTTTCTAACTTAAAAAAAAAATTGCCTCTACTGTGGTGGCTGGACCTTTAGAAATGCTAAAATAAGTAAGGGCCTATTTATCTTATTCCCAATTTTAAAGAGAATGCTTCTAATGTTTTACTATTAGAAATAATTTGGGCCAGGTGCAATGTCTCACACCTATAACTCTAGTACTCTCTGAGGCCAAGGTAGGAGGCTCACTTGAGTTCAGGTGTTTGAGACCAACCTGAGTAAGAGTGAGACTCTGTCTCTACTAAAAAGTAGAAAAATGAGCCTGGTATGGTGGCACGGTGTCTGTAGTCCCAGCTCATTGGGAATCTAAGGTAGGAGGTTTTCTAGAGCCCACGAGTTTGAAGTTGCAGTGCCCTGTAGTGATGCTACTGCACTCTACCTAGGGCATCCCACTCTTTTTAATTTTGTGTATGTTTGAACATTTTCATAATACGTTAATTACTATTCAATATTAATTACAAATGTTGGTATAGGGTGTTGGTAGATACTTTTTAATAGTTTAAGAAACTTTTGATTAGCATGCAGAGAGTTTTTTTCTTTTTTTTAAAAGGACAGAGTTTTGTTATGTTGTCTAGATTGTGGTGAAATGGCTATTCAATTCATAGTCGTGGTTGTGGCCAGAAGTGCTTTTCCTGCCTCAGCCGCCTGAGTAGCTAGGACTATAGGGGTGTGCCACTGTGCCTGATTAGTTGTTAAACTATATTAAGTGATTAGTGATTGCGTGTCAGCCTCCCAGAGTGCTAGGGTTACAGGTGTGAGCCATCGCGCCCAGCCTTTTCATACTTTTTTTTTTTTTGAGACAGAGTCTCACTTTGTCACCCTCGGTAAAGTGCTATGGCATCATAGCTCACAGCAACCTCAAACTCTTGGGCTCAAGCGATTCTCTTGCCTCAGCACCCACCACAATGCCCGCCTATTGTTTAGAGATGAGGTCTTGCTCTGGCTCAGGCTGGTCTCAAACCTGTGAGCTTGGCCTCCCCAAACTTTTTCATCATCATTTTATCTGTTAAGGTGACATGTGATCAGTGATCTTTGATACTATTATTTTAATTATTTGGGGGTATCATGAACTATGTCCATATAAGCTGGCAAACTTAATCTATAAATGTGTCTGTTCTTACTATTCCATTGAGAGGCCATTTCTTCATCTCCTTCTTGAGCTTCCATTTTCCTGAGACACAACAATATTAAAAGTAGGCCAACCAATAACCCATCTTCTGGTACCTTGATCCAGAAGATCTAGCTAAGATCATTGGTGAAGGTGGCTAATAGCAGTTGCTAAATGTTCAAGGGAAAGGAAGAGTCCCAGGACTCTCACTTTAAAAAGTACAAATGATTAAGCTTAGTGTGAAAGGCCTGTCAAAAGCTGAGGTAGGCCAAAAGCTAGGTCTCTCGTACTACACAGTTAGCGAAGTTGTGAATGCAAAAGAACAGTTTTTAAAAGAAATTAAGAATGCTGGCTTGGTGCCTGTAGCTCAGTAGCTAGGGCAACAGCCACATGTACCGGTGCTGGCAGGTTTGAACCTAGCCCAGAACTGACAAACAACAATGACAACTACAACCAAAAAACAGCCAGCCATTGTGGCAGGCACGTGTAGTCCCAGCTACTTGGGAGACTGAGGCAAGAGACTCACTTAAGCCCAAGAGTTGGAGGTTGCTGTGACCTATGACACCACTGCACTCTACCCATGGTGACATAGTGAGACACTGTCTCAAAAAAAAAAAAAAAAAGAAATTAAGATAAGAATGCTATTCCAGTGATCATATAAATATGAAAGAAAAACAGCCTTGTTGCTGATATGGAGAAAGTTTTAGTGGTCTGGATAGAATAGCAGTTCTCAACCTGTGGGTTGCCACCCCTTTGGGGGTTGAACAGCCCTTCACAAGGGTCGCCTAAATACATCCTGCATATCAGATACTTACATTACAATTCATAACAGTAGCAAAATTACAGTTATGAAGTAGCAAGGAAAATAATTTTATGGTTGGGGGTCACTACAACATGAGGAACTGTATTAAAGGGCATTAGGAAGGTTGAGAGGACAGGCTGACTCTCTTGTTAGGGGCTAAGGCAAAGGGCATTAGGAAGGTTGTGGCATTAGCAAAGTTGAGAATCACTGGGATAGAAGATCAAAGCACTCAAAGATTCCCTTAAGCCTTAGCCCAGCAAGATCTTAACTCTCTTCAATTTTGTGATACCTGGCAGAGATAAGGCAGCTGCAGAAGAAAAAAGAAACCATTTCTAAGACATAAAAGTACATACAAGGTACAATAGCCAGTGCTGATTTAGAAGTTGCAGTAAGTTATACAGAAGATCTAGCTAAGATCATTGGTGAAGGTGATGAATTAAAACAACAAATTTTAATGTAGATTAAACAGTCTTCTATTGGAAGAAGATGGCATTTAGGACTTTCATAGCGGGAGAGGAGAAGTCAATGCCTGGCTTCAAAGGGCCAGGCATGATGGCTCATTCCTGTAATCCTAGCACTCAGGGAGGCCAAGGTGGATTGCTTGAACTCAGGAGTTGAAGACTAGCCTGAGCAAGAGTGATACTACTTCTCTACTAAAAACAGAAAAAATTAGCTGGGTGTTTTGTTTTTTTTTTTTTTGAGACAGAGCCTCAAGCTGTCCCCCTGGGTAGAG
>NW_003852420.1:20842239-20847661 GCF_000181295.1 Otolemur garnettii | reverse complement strand
GATGAAAGTATTTCGAACTGTATATAGAAACAACACACTGTACCCCATGATAGTATTAATGTACACAGCTATGATTTAATAAAAAAGAAAGAATTATGCTAAATTTACTCTATAACAAAATCTGGATGACAGCACATCTATTTACAGCATGGTTTACTGAATATTTTAAGCAAACTTTTGAGATCTACTGCTCAGAAAAAATAATCCTTTCAAAATATTACTGCTTATTGACAGTGCACCTATTCTCCCAAGAGCTTTCATAGATATGTCCAGGGAGACTGATGTTTTCATGCCTTCCTATACAGTATCTATTCTGTAGCCCATGGATCAAGGAGTAATTTCTTTTTTTTTAATATATGTTTATTATTTAAAATTAGATTGTGTACTTTTTTCCCCTTCCGCCAAATTTATAAATTATCTTAAGGACAGTTGACATCTTTAATGAATCTTCTCGTCCCATATGTGGTGTTTTCCCACGTGCCTGAACTTGTGTGTGTGTGTCCTCTGCAGTGTTTTGTTTTGTTTTGTGTTAAGACAGTTGTTTAGAGCAGTTATAGGTTCACAGCAAAATTAAGGTAGGTAGGAAGGGAAGGATTTGAGATTTACCATATACCCCCCACCCCACACTACATGGATTCCCCCATTGTCAACACGCCCACCAGACTGGTACATTTGTGAAAAATTAGTGACCCTACATTGATGCGTCATAATCACCCCAAATCCATAGTTTAGTTTAGGGCTCACTTTTGGCGGTGTACATTCTGTGAGTTTGGACAAATGTATAATGACATGTATCTATTATTATAGCATAAGAGAGAGCATTTTCACTGCCCTGAATATCTTCCATTTTCCACCTTCTTAACCAACCTCTGGCAGCCACTGTAATCTCTTCATGCAGTTTGGAAGGTTGTGTGATAGATGAAGCAGCTAGGAGTTCCCTGAGTGTTTGAGTTTCCCCATTTCCTATCTTCTGCTGTGTGATCTGAGCAGTTATCCTTCTGCTGTATGATCTGAGCAGTTATCCTTTCTTTTGTGTGTGTGTGTGTGTTTTTTATTGAATGGTAACTATGTACATTAATACACTTATGGGGTACAGTTTGGGGTTTTCACACACAATCCGAAACACTTCCATCAAACTGGTTAACATAGCCTTCGTGTCATTTTCTTAGTTATTATTTTAAAACATTCACATTCTGCTCTTAGAAAGATTCACTTGTACCCTTGTAAGATAAACCTCAGAAGTGATCCCTCCAATCCCTCTCCCTCCACCCATTTCCCCTCCCCTCTCCCTCCCCAAGGAGTAATTTCAACATTCAGGTCATTATTTAAGAAGTACATCCCATAGACAGTGATTCCTCTGATAGATCTGGGATCTGGGGCA
The DNA here is from genome assembly GCF_000181295.1 of Otolemur garnettii. Classification (NCBI taxonomy): domain Eukaryota; kingdom Metazoa; phylum Chordata; class Mammalia; order Primates; family Galagidae; genus Otolemur; species Otolemur garnettii. The sequence continues at coordinate 20,846,280 of NW_003852420.1, read as the reverse complement.
AAATAAATTGAAAACCTGGAAAGGATTCACCATTCTAGATGTCATTTATCACCATTTCAGATGCTATCAATTTTGTGATTTATGGGAAGAGGTCCAAATAGCAACATTAACAGGAGTTTGGAAGAAACTGATTCCAACCCCCATGGATGACTTTGAGGGGTTCAGAAATTTAATGGAGGAAGGTATTGCAAAATTGTGGTGGAAATAACAAGAGAACTATAAAAGTGGAACCTGAAGATGCAATCGAATTACTGAAATCTCATGATAAAACTTGAATGGATGAGGAGTTGTTTCTTATGCATGAGCAAAGAAAGTGCTTTCTTGAGATGGAAGCTACTCCTGTTGAACATGTTGTGAATATTTGTTGAAATGACAAACAGGATTTAGAATATTACATAAACTTATTTGAAGGCTGGATATGGTGGCTCATGCCTGTAATCGTAGCACTCTGAGAGGCCGAGGCAGGTGGATTGCTTGAGCTCACAAGTTGGAGACCAGCCTGAGCAAGAGCGAGACCTCATCTCTACTGAAAATAGAAAAACTGAGGCAAGAGGATCGGTTGAGCCCAAGTTGGAGGTTGCTGTGAGCTATGACACTACAGCACTCTATCTAGGGCAACAGTTTGAGACTCTGTCTCCCAGGAAAAAATAAAAATGAAAAATAAACATAGCTGATAAGTGGCAGAGTTTGAGAGGATTAATTTCCATTTTGCAAGAAGTTCTACTCTGGATAAAATGCTATCAAACAGCAGTGCATGCTACAGTGAAATCTTTCATAAAAGGAAAAGTTAGTCCATGTGGCAAACTTCATTGTCTTGTTTTAAGAAATTGCTATAGGCTTGGCGCCTGTAGCTCAAGTGGCTAAGGCGCCAGCCACATACACCAGAGCTGGTGGATTCAAATCCCACCCCAACCTGCCAAACAACAATGACACTACAACCAAAAAATAGCCAGCCTGTGGTGGGCACCTGTAGTCCCAGCTACTTGGGAGGCTGAGGCAAGAGAATCGCTTAAGCCCAGGAGTTGGAGGTGGTTGTTTGCTGTAATGCCATGGCACTCTACCCAGGGTGACAGCTTAAGGCTCTGTCTCAAAAAAAAAAAATTGCCACAGTCATTCCAACCTTCAACAACCAGCAGCCATCAACATCAAGGCAAGACCCTCCATCAGCAAAAAAGGTTATGATTTGGTGAAGGCTGAAATGATTGTTAGCATTTTTTAGTGATAAAGTATTTTTTATTAAGATATGTAGTTTTTTAGATATATTTATTGTATACTTAGACTACAGTATAGTGTAAACAACTTCAGTATGCTCTCGGAAATAAAACATTTTGTATGATTTGCTTTATTGTGACACTTACTTTGTTGTGGTGGTCTGGAACCAAATCCTGTAGCCCTAGCTACCCAGGAGTCTGAGGCAGGAGGATCACTTGAACCTAGGAGTTTGAAGTTGTGGTGAGCTATGATTGTACCACTGAACTCTAGCCTGGACAGTAGAGCAAGAGCAAGACCCTGTCTCAAAAAACAAAACAAAACAAAACAACCCAACAGAATACACGGAATTTATTACCATTTCAAGATGGGGACATGAGTTAAGTGAGTTTTTAGGCATCTCTTGATGCCTATATGATGTCTTTTTTAGCCATCTTTTTTTTTTTTTTGAGACAGAGTCTCACTATGTCGCCCTCATGCTGTGGCATCATAGATGAGTTAAGTGAGTTTTTAGGCATCTCTTGATGCCTATATGATGTCTTTTTTAGCCATCTTTTTTTTTTTTTTTTGAGACAGAGTTTCACTTTGTTGCCCTCGGTAGAGTGCTGTGACGTCACAGCTCACAGCAACCTCCAGCCCTTGGGCTTAGGCAATTCTCTTGCCTCAGCCTCTTGAATAGCTGGGACTACAGGTGCCCGCCACAATGCCTAGCTATTTTTTTGTTGCAGTTTGGCAGGGGCCAGGTTCGAACCCACCACCCTTGGTATACAGGGTCAGCACCCTACTCACTGAGCCACAGGCGCCGCCCTTTTTTAGCCATCTCTTGATGTCTTTGCTCTATTCTCTGTTCATACAACCCACCATTTTTGAGAGTTCTCATTGATGCCCATAGTTTCAGTTATTTTCTATGTGCTTGTAACTCTCAAATATGGATCTCTAAATGAAATCTCTTTTTTGGGTTCTGTACCATACAGGGGTGTCCCAGTATTTTTGACATGTTGGCCACTATTTGTAAAATTTTGTAATGATATTTTGTAAATAAAAGTACATGTAGCTACAGTTTCTTGTTTTCCCTCTGGATGGCAACTTTAGGGGTGACTTTTGGGACACTCTGTATATCCAACCACGTATGAGATACTTGCATTAGGATATCTTGCAGGCTAAATATATCATAACCACACTTACTGTATTTCTTGTGAAACCTGTTCCTTTAGTGTTTTTAATCTTAGGAAATGGTATTACCAACTTTCTACTTGTTTAAACTGGAAACCTGTTAGGAGGTAGCTACTAGAACGGGGTAAGGAATGTAAGGACCAGTTATTTTTATTTCTTTCCTTTTTGTTTTCTTTTTTTTTTTTTTTTTTTTTTGAGACAGAGTCCCACCCTATGCCCCTGAGCAGAGTGCAGTGGCTTAGTAGCTCATTGCAACCTCAGACTCCAGCTTGTGGGCATCCTGCTGCCCCAGCCTCTGGAAGCTGCTGGGATTACAGGTGCTCACAGCGGCACCCGGCTGGGTTTTTCCATTTTTTTCATGAGTCGGGGTCTCACTCTTGCTCAGGTGAGTCTTGAACTTCTGAGCTCCAGTGATTCTCCCTCCTCAGCCTGTCACAGTGCTGGGATAGGACCAGTTATTTTTATATTATCATTATTGTTTTTTTTTTTTTTTGAGACAGAGTCTCACTGTGTCGCACTCGATAGAATGCTATGGTGTCGCAGCTCACAGCAACCTCAAACTTTTGGGCTTAAGCAATTCTCTTTCCCTAGCCTCCCGAGTAGCTGGGACTACAGGCACCCGCCACAATGCCTGGCTATTTTTGTTGCAGTTGTCATTGTTTAGCAGTCCTGGGCCAGTTTTGAACCTGCCATCTTTGGTATATGTGGCTGGCGCTGTAACCACTGTGCTATGGGTGCCTTCTTCCTTTTCTATTTTTATTTACAATTTTTTTTTTTTTTGAGACAGAGTCTCACTATGTCGCCCTCATGCTGTGGCATCATAGCTCACAGCAACCTCAAATTTTTGGGCTCAAGCAATCCTCTTGCCTCAGTTTTTCTGTTTTAGTAGAGATAGGGGTCTCACTTTTGTTCAGAGTGGTCTCGAACTCATGAGCTCAAGCTATCCACCCACCTCAGCCTCCCAGAGTGCTAGGATTACAGGAGTGAGCCACTGTGCCCATCCTATAATTTTTTTTAATAGTAGAGAAAAGTAAAGCTATGAGAATGGATGAGATAACAGGAAAGTGCTTGCCTCAGGAGCAAAGCAGAGGGCTATGGGAATTATTATATATTTATTATCTATAAGTTCTAAGCTCTGTGCTGGCCTTAACCATTTCATTAATTAACTTACCTTTTTCTTTATTAAATCATAACTGTGTACATTGATGCATTTATGGAGTACAGTGTACTGATTTGATAATGTGAAGTGCTCATATTGAAATGATTAACACATCCATCACTTTACATTTTTCTTGTAAGACAATTATACTTTCATTAATTAATTTAATCTTCCTACAACCCTATGAGATTTTTATAGATGAAGATGTTACAGTCTGTGGTAGGACTATGGATTGTTCAAGGTAATGTATCTGGTGTGGCGCCTGTTGGTCAGTGAGTAGGGTGCCTGCCCCATATAACGAGGGTGGTGGGTTTGAACCCGGCCAAACTGCAACAAAAAATAGCCAGGCATTGTGGCAGGTGCCTGTAGTCCCAGCTATTCAGGAGGCTGAGGCAAAGAATTACCTAAGTCCAAGAGCTGGAGGTTGCTGTGAGCTGTGACGCTATGGCACTCTACTGAGGGTGACAAAGTGAATCTCTGTCTCTTAAAAAAAAAAAAAA
>NW_003852420.1:20841322-20842129 GCF_000181295.1 Otolemur garnettii | reverse complement strand
TTCCAAGTGTTTCTATATGTTACTGGGTAGAACTGTTAAGTCAAAGAGCAAAACACTGTTATGGCTATTGACAAATATTGTCAGATTTCTTTGAAAGGGATCATACTGGTATAAAAATGCTAATTTATCAGTCCATCATGTTGACAGAGTCTCAAGCTGTCACCCTGTATAGAGTGCTGTACTGCCACAGCTCACAGCAACCTCAAACTCTTGGGCTTAAGTGATTCTCTTGCCTCAGCCTCCCAAGTAGCTGGGACTACAGGTGCCCACCACAACACCCAGCTATTTTTGTTGTTGTTGTTTTTGCAGTTGTTGTTGTAGCTGGCCTGGGCTGGGTTTGAACCTGCCAGCCTCAGTGTATGTGGCCAGCCCCCTACTCACTGAGCTACAGGTGCCGCTCTATAATACAAAGTTTTAAATTAGCGGATATAGAATTCTTCTGTATCAACTTTCTTATAAGTGAATAATTATATATTCCTACTTGGGCAGACTGTTCTCTTCTTTGGCATATTGATATACTAAGGCCATGTATATTGTAAATATTTTTACATTGAGCCCTCTCATGGATTAATGGTGGTGAAGATAGACAATAGGAGTTAATTCTGTCCCTATCTGTTCTACTAATCAGCAGCTAGGTACTCATCCACCCAGGTAGATTCTGTGTTGAAAGTTGAGTTGCAGCTTGGCGACTGTGGCTCAAGTGGCTAAGGCGCCAGCCACATACACCTAAGGTGGTGGGTTTGAATCCAGCCTGGGCCCACCAAACAACAATGATGGCTGCAACCAAAAAACACCCGTTGTGGCAGG
>NW_003852420.1:20837015-20839112 GCF_000181295.1 Otolemur garnettii | reverse complement strand
GGGCCTGGGCTGGATTCGAACCCGCCACCTTAGGTGTATGTGGCTGGCACCTTAGCCACTTGAGCCACAGGCGCTGAGCCAATAATAGAAATTCTAAAATTACATATCTCACATTATGCTTCTGTTGGGCAGCACTGATCTACATATTTGTCTTTTCTTAGGGGTAGGGACTAGCTTGAATTCATCCTTGTATTTTTAGTTTGTACTTTTGGAGCATAATACATGGGGATGGGTGGGGTTACCTAAAGCTTATCCGTAGAATCTGGGGGCTGCAGTAGCAAGTGTCTACTAGACATTATTACATTACTTAGTTTTTCCATCTGGGGACAACTTGGCCTCTCTGTCGTGAGTTTGTTTCTTTTATTTATTTATTTTTTTGAGACAAGGTCTTGGTCTGTTGCCGAGGCTAGAGTGCAGTGGCATCATCATAGTTCATTGCAACCTCAAACTCTTGGGCTTAAGTGATCCTCTTGCCTTTGCCTCCTGAGTAGCTGGGACTACAAGTATGTACCACCACAGCTGGTTAATTGTTTTTTTTACTTTTTGTAAAGACAGATTCTTACTATTGCCCTGGCTGGTCTCAAACTCGTGGGCTCAAGTGATAATCCTGCCTCAGCCTCCCAAGGTGCTAGGAATACAGGTGTGAGCCACTGTGTCTGGCTTTTTTTTTTTTTTAAAGTCTTTGTATTAGGTTTTGCATATTTTCTCATATATATGTGTATCACAAACATCTCATGAAGTTTATTTTAGAGTAAATATTTAGAATTGGATATTTTATCATTATAGTTTCTAATTATCACTGGTCCTGGCAGTGAATGTTAGATTTTTCTTGTTTTCTTGAATCTTTCCACTTAGTCTGTTAATTGTATTACATTCATTCTTTGTTCCCATGCTGTCTTTTAATTTTTTTATTTTTTTGAGACAGAGTCTCACTGTATCACCCTCAGTAGAGTGCTATGGCATCACAGCTCATTGCAACCTCAAACTCTTGGACTTAAGGAATTCTTTTGCCTCAGCCTCCCAAGTAACTGGGACTACAAGTGCCCGCCAGAACACCTGGCTGTTTTTTGTTGCAGTTATCATTGTTGTTTAACTGGCCCAGGCCGGGTTCGAACCTGCCACCCTTGGTGTATGTGGCTGGCGCTGTATCCACCGTGCTACAGGCACTGAGCCTGTCTTTTAATTATTTAAAAGAGGAAAATGTTTTTTAAAAAAGAAAAAAGAAGATATAGATAGAGATAGAAAATTTTTTCAGGCCATTCTTATTGTTTTGGCTCCTGGAAAGTCTGTAGAGAAAGTGTAGACAGAGGGCTCTGGCCTACACAGCAGAGGCTCTTTGGTGCGAGTTAGCTATGAACTGAAATACAAGGATTAAACTGGAACCAGAAGGAGCCAACAAATATTCTGGGAATGGACATGAGCTACTGAACGAAGTTTGTCTGCATAAAAAACCAAAATGCTATCTGGATTTCCCTTTTACTCTACCACTTTGCCTACCAGAGAGTAGAGTGATTGGGTCATTCTACAGAAAGACCCTGAGAAGCCAGAGCCAGGGTTGATTTATTAGCCATTGATCAGAATAGTGATCCATGTCTTTCCACAAAGTGAAGTATGAAACTGAGTTTAGAACAGGGGAGTCAAGCTTCTCTTATGGAATGCCGAGCTCCCAGCTTAGTCACACCATGGCAAAGGTCTTCCTTCCTTTCCTCCTTTCCTTCCTTACCCTCTTTCCCTTCCTTCCTTCCTTCTCTCTCTCTTCTTCTCTTCCTCTTTCTTTCTCCCTTTCTCTCTTTGTCTTTCTGTTTCTCCCTTCCTTTTTTCCTTTGTTCCTTTATTTTTTTTCTGAGACAGATTCTCACTCTGTTGCCCATATTAAAACGCTATGATGTTAGCCTAGCTCACAGCAACCTTATTAAACTCTTGGGTTCCAATGATTGTCCTGCCTCAGCCTCCAAAGTACCTGGGACTAAGGGTACCTGCCACAGCACTTAGCTAATTTTTCTGTTTTTAGAGGTGGGGTCTCACTCTTGTTGGCCTTGAACTTCTGAACTCAAGTCCTCCTGCCTCAGCCTCTCAGAGTGCTAGGATTACAGGTAT
>NW_003852420.1:20828947-20835619 GCF_000181295.1 Otolemur garnettii | reverse complement strand
CCACCTTAGGTGTACGTGGCTGGCGCCTTAGCCGGTTGAGCTATAGGCGCCGAGCCTTTGCTTGCATTCTTTTAGGTACTGTTCTAAAGTCTTTTCATGTATCAACTCATTTGATTTTCACAGGGGTCCAATGACGTAGGTACTGTTATATTGTCATTTACAAAGGAGGAAACTGAGACATAGAGAAGTTAGATAATTTGCCACATTATGCAACTAGTAAATGGCAGGGCCAGGATTGAAACCAACACAATGCAGTTGTAGGGTCCTTGTTGTTAACCACTAGTTTATACTGTAGAAAAGTAGCTCTTAAAGTGTGATCCTCAGCAGTATCAGGATCCTCACCAGGAACTTGTTGGAAATGCACATTCTTGGGTTCCATCCAAGACCTACTAAATCCCAAACTCTAGAGGCAGGGCTTAACAGTATTATAACAAGCTTTCCAGGTGATTCTGATGGTTGCTGTTTGAGAACCTCTGCTGATGAGAAGCAAGGAATGTTACGACAAGTGTCAGAAATTAATCTCCTTTTGAGTAAGGGCTGGTCCATCTTTTCAGTTCCAGGGCTTTGCATAGCATCTAGTGTAAAGCAAACAGCAAAAATACATATGAATGAATATATATGAATGACAGTAAGGGAAAGTGATGTTTGAATCGGGTCTCTTACTGCCCATTACTGCAGCAGAAGGGAGAACAGGAATCCCCAGAAACTGTAAGACTAGCAAGGAAGTGGTTGTGATACTTCTGGCAAGATATGGTGAGGGTCTATCTATGCTAGCACAAGGAATCAGAATGGAGGGGATCATGTCAGAGCACTTTGGGAGGTAAACATGTCAAGAGGTGGTGAACCACTGAAGAGACAGAACAAAAGAGAGGAACTGTCATTTCTTATATGAAGGTGCCATTCACTGAGACAGAAAGCAAAGGGCAAGCACTTTTGTGGGAGAAGGATAAAGGCTTTGGTGTAGACTCCTTAAATTTGAAGTGCTAGTATCCAGGTGGAGCTGTCCAGCAGACACTTGGATATTTAAGTCTGAGACTTGGTTGGAAATAGAGATTTGGAAGGATAGTTGTGCTATGCTGGGCCTTAATGTGGACGATACCTTCAAGGGCAGACAGGAGAGTGGAATAAGAGCTGGGTTGGGAACCCCAGTGAACATTTAGTTAAAGGTCAAAATCAGGAGGGTCCTTTGAAGAAGATTGAAAAGTATTTAGGCAGGAGACTTAAGAAAATGCTGAAGCTAAGTAGGAAGGAGAGGCACAATGTCAGATGCTGTGGAGAAATCACTGAAAATTATCCTTTGGATTTCAACATAAACTGTCACCTAAGTGACATGGTGAAGGTAAAAGTAGATTGACAGAGTTTAAGCCTGAGCTCTAGGTGAGAGAGTGGAGGTAGGTGCTTCTCAGGTCCTGCAAATAGAGCTCTGTCGTCTCACTTTAGTTCATACTGTGGCATCTTCTAAGGTAGGCAGTGTCTCTTAAATATCTGGTCTCAGCATCCAACACTAGGCCTGGAAGAGAGGGTGGCGTCAGTGAGTTCAGTGACTAGGGACCAGGAAAGACTTCGAGGAGGCACTTGCTTTGCAGCCAAGACTTGAGGATGAGGGTGATTGGAAGGAGAGGTGGGAGGCACGGCCCTTGGACAATGGGGCGCTCAACTGTGATGGGGTCTGGGAAAGGAGGTGGGGATTCCTATAATGTGCGTGTGTGGCTCTGCTAAGGGCGGGAGCTGTGTGTTGGTTTGGAGGGACCTGTTTGGGAAGAAGACACAGGGCGAGAGGCTGCTGCTAAGGGGTGTCCCTCTCTGTCCCGCCCAACTTAAGCCGCTGCGCGCGGTTCCGGGGCGCCTCTACCGGAGCCCTCCCGCTGGGCTGCATGGTGACGGGTGACCACCAGGGGCCGCTGCCTCCGGTCCCCGGTGCCCCCGCCCCTCTCCATTGGCCTTTGTTGCCATCGGAGCGCCCCGCTTGACTTGTTCCCGTCCGCCCCCTGGGCCTGGCGGTCGCGCTTGCGCACTGGCAGCTGGCCGGGCGCTCGCAGGGGGAGCTGCTGCAAGCTCCGCGGCGGCAGCGGCGGCGGCGGCAACGGAGGCTGCGGGGGCGGCGGCGCGAGCGGCCGGGCTTGGTGGCAGAGCCGAGCCCGGCCCGGGAGCTCGAGCAACGAGAGTGCGGAGTACCTAGGCCCATCACACTGGATTCCACAATCTCTGGGCCGCCAGACCTCCGCACGGGTATATGGGATGGAAGCTGGACCCTCGGGAGCAGGTAAGGGATCCCAGGAAGTGGGGATGGTGCATGCTCCGAGGACCAAGGCGCTTCCGCGTGAAGAGCGTGGTTTCCGAGTGAGGGAAGGGCTACTGAGTGATGAGACGGGTTCTCCTGGGATGGGGGCTCAGTTTGAAGGAGGCTGTGTACAGTTCCGGGGGAGAACCATGCGAAGAGATCCCTGAGATGGGGCCCGTTTGTCCAAGGAGGCTCTATGCAATCCTCCGGGTGGGAAGTAGTCTGGGAGAAGGGCCTGAACGCATGGAAAGACTCCCGGAGATCCGGGTAGGCCTACGGAAAGGCCCGGCAGGTGGCAGGGGGCGGGCTCCAGGTGTCCCCGAGAGGAGGGGGGCGACACAGATGGGCTTGGACTACCTCATGCTGGGGGCGGGGGCTCAGCCAGACTGGGCTGGGCTAGGCTAATGTCCCTTGGGAGAAGGCGCCAGAGCTGGACTGTGAGCTCCGCCCCAGCCGGGCCTGACGCCGGGGCGAGGGTCAGGGGGTGGTGGGTGGGGACCCAGCCTTGGGATTCCCCCCCGTGAATCTGGGGAGCCGAAGCGGAGGCGCCAGAGCATGCGCGGGAGGTGGCAGCTGGAAGGGGCTGCCCGACGTGGTGGGGGCGTGGCTGTCCGAATACCCCCACCCTTCCCCCTCCCTGTTTGGCTTGGAAAAAGGAGCGCGCTGATGGGGTGCATTCTCTGTAAGGTTATGGTGGCAGAACGTAAATGGAAATGGTTCCCTTCCCCCATCTTGGGGGGCTCTTACACTTGGCCCTGAGGCCCCTCAGTTACAGTTTGCCAAGAATAGGTTGAGGAATACTGCCAAAGTGCCTTTTTCTGCCACATGAGGAAAGACTGGGAACCAAGCAATGTTTGGGGGGCAGATCCTCCTGAAGTTAGGCCTTAGAAAAGGTGTTGATTACCGAGGGACCAAGGACAGGAGTAGGTCTACCTAGAAGGAGTTTTCTGCCTGGTTTGCAACATTCTGGTCCAATGCTGAACAGAGATGGGGTTTTTAATCCAAAGATAATTACCTTTTTCCATTGAATTCTCTAGAGGTTACAGATTCTAATATCTTCGTGGCTGCTGTCTCCCATTGGGGATCTTTCCTTTTTCCTTTCTCTACTCCCCAGAAACTGTCAGGGCAATGTCATTAGTGCCAATTTTCCTGAGCTAGTCTATCTGCTACAAACAAGTTGGGGGAAGGGACGAGTTTATACCTTTACCCTGGTAAGTCCTGGATGATAGTCTTCACTTATTTATAGGCAATCAGGAGAAAAGATTAAGAGCAGAGGAGAAACGGAGGCAGGCTTACTCCAAGAAGACTGGAGTCCTAAGGATGGGCTGGGGGTTAGCATTACCTCTTGTGTCTTAAGTGCCTTACCCTGTGATGTGAGGAGCAGTCTGGACTTTTAGGAAATCTTTTAGGCCTTTTCTCGTACTTTCTTGCATTTGATCTGTAGGTGGGAATCGGATTTGCATGTGGGATATGAATTTCATTACTGGTGGAAAAATTTGTGTCTTTCATACCTAACCTCCCTCTTCCCCCAGGGAAATAGCTCCTACCACCACTATCAAGTTACCCATTTAGTGATCTATATGTACTTAGTGACTACTTTCCCTAAAATTAACAACCTTATAGAGACTGTTATAGTTCTAAGGAGCAACCGACTTCAGTGCAGGCTACTTCTCTCCATCAGGACCCTCTCTCTCCATCCCATGAAATTCTGGGTTTCTAAGCTGGAAACTAGATTTCCAGTAACCTGTGGACTAGAGTAGCTGGGTGGAGTGGGGAGTGGTGGTGAATCACTGAAGTCCACACAGATTGCTGGGAGCTAGCATCCATTCTAGACTGCTAATGATTTTATTCTGATGAATTACTGATGGCCTTTGGAGTGATGAAATACTAGACTTTTGTTTGTTACAAGAAATAAACTTCTTGGGAAGGGGCTAGAGTCTGGTGTTTGGAGTTTGCTGTAGCCTTGGGAAAAGCCTGGTAGGACAGACTTAGCCTTATCAAAGGGTATAATTGAAATTTACTAAGGAAGCTGAGCCTGGAGAGGCCCCTTAACTTTCTCCTTCCTAGGCAAGGACTCTTTTGGAAGAAGTGGGAGTGGTGTCCTGAGGACACAAAACTAAGGCATTGTTGCTGGTCTCACTGGGCTTTTGTCCAGGTATGCCTTCTGTGCTCAGGTGTGTTCAAAGCACATGCCCTGTACTGGGTACTCCCTGAGGGTAGAGGCAGTGTCTGATTTATATATGGAATCTGGAATATAGGCCTCAAAACAGAATACATGTTAATTAATTGAACTGTGCACAAACATATAGGTAGATATTTAATAACGTGTATATACTCATGTGAGAACAAATCATTTTTAGGCTTTGCTTACTCGCACACTAATCTAGCTTTGAGTTTATGTCTTGAATAGGCAGTTTGGCTCCTTGGGAGGTATGTGGGCCTCAGAACTGCCAGGCTAGAATCCTGAGCTACGGCTTTCAGCTCTGTTACTTTTGCTTCTCTGGGTTGGTTGGGGATGGGGGAGGGGGAGTGTCCTTTTCAGAGACCCTCCCTCCTTGCTTTTGTCTGAAGAGTAGGGCCCGCCCCTTTCCCTCTAGGCCCAAGCTTTGTCCTCTGTGCTGGGGCCCTCATCTGCATCACAAAGTGGCCGTCTGTCCCTGTCTGGGTCTGAAGGGAAGTGTCTCCCTTTCTCAGACTGAGAGCTTGGGTAAGGGGGTGGGGGCGACTTTGTACTGCTGTTAGCTTTCAGGGGAATGGAATGGGAGAGAGGTTCCTGTGTCCTCCAGCCTTCCCTACTTTAGGAATGAACTGGGGATGTGGGTCCCCTGTTTTCCCAAATCTTCCTTGTAAAGGAAGCTGCTCTAAGGCTAAGTTTGGTGTGTAGTCCTGTTTCTAGGAAAGAGAAGGCTTTGAGGCTAGAGTGTCCCATCCTTCATCATTTCCACCCAGCCCCCAGCTCTAGGGGATGTCTTTCTCCCAAGGCACCAAATGATAATTTAGCCTGAGAGACTAAGAAGGTGAATGGAATTTAAGAATTTGGAGGTGGGAAGAGTGTCTTTTACCAACTACGCCCACAAGGATATGTGTTTGTCCTGTGCAGTGTTTATAATTGTTTCTGGGCAGTTGCAGGTGTTCAGGCATTTGTGTGCTGAGTGTGCTTGTGTGTGGATATGTTTGTTCATTCATTTCATATTTGTGTAAAGAACACCTCTTGTGTGTGTGTGCCAGGCACTATGGATTAAGCAGTGACTAAGGCAGATACAGTGCCTGCCTTTGAAGAACTGAGGCTAGGGTTGTAAAGGGTATGTTTAGAAAGGTAAACTGTCAAGTTCTAAGTGTGTATTTGGATGTGTGTGATGGGAATGTGTGTCTATGGGCTTGTGTGCAATTTCTGTCTAACTCTTTCTGGGATAGGCGGCCAGGTTCTAGTAGTTAGGCTTTCACTTCCCCAGTATACCTGAGTTCTGAAGATTATTTCCCTTTAGGCTGGGCCTCCGTTTCCCTGTCTGCAGAGTGGGCTGGGTTTGACAGGTGGTTAGAGGGAGACAGTACAGCTTAGCTCTGGGAAGGAAGCATGCCCCTCCCTTGAATGGTTCTGACCTCTTCCTGACCCTCAGCTGAGTGTGTGTGTGTGTGTGTGTGTGTGTGTGTGTGTATATGTATATATGCTCCATCCCCCTCCCACTCCTACCCTATCTGATTGTGAAAGCTGAGCTCTGGTAATTGGAGGTCCTGGGCTGGTTTATCCTTTTCTCCTCCCACCTAGGCTGGTCTTCTACTGCTAAGGACAATAGTAGCTGAGAACAAAGGCTTCTCTTAGGCTGAAAATAAGACTGGGGGCAGCAATCAGACTGGCTAGAGAAGAGAAAGTAGCTGGAGCTGGCCCTGCCCTACCCCCTTTCCCAGGGGCCCCTTTAGTCTTGCAATTGATCCTTTCTGCTACTATCCCTTCTGGACCTTCTAGACCCTCCCTCTGTGTGGAAGGATCAGTGGGGCATGGGAAGAATCTTGTGTCATTATTTATAATTGTTTCTGGGCAGTTGCAGGTGTTCAGGCATGAAGCCAATGTCTCTTCCTTCTTCAGCATTTTATCTTATTTTATTTTTTGAGACAAAGTCTCCCTTGGTTGCCCTGGCTAGAATGTGGTGGCATCAGCCTAGCTCACAACAACCTCAAACTCCTTGGCTCAAGTGATCTTCCAGCCTCAGCCTCCTGAGTAGCTGGGACTACAGACGCTCACCACAGTGCCCAGCTAATTTTTTCTATTTTTTAGTAGAGATGGGATCTGAGCTCAAGTAATCCTCCCATCTCAGCTTCCTAAAGTGCTGGGATCACAGGGTAAGCTATTGATAACTCAAACTCCCAGCCCTTCTTCAGCATTTTTTTTTTTT
>NW_003852420.1:20818287-20827914 GCF_000181295.1 Otolemur garnettii | reverse complement strand
ATTCGAACCCGCCACCTCAGGTGCCCTAGTCACTTGAGCCACAGGCGCCGAGCCTAAATTTTTATTTAAAGATTTTTTTTTCTTTTTTTTTTAGGGACGGGTCTTACTGTATTGGCCAGGCTGGTCATGAGCTCCTGGCTTCAAGCCATCCTCCCACCTCAGCTTCCCAAGTAGCTACAGGTGTGAACATCATGTCCCGCTTCTCCTTTTCTCTCTCTCCAACCCAAACCATTCAGTCTCTTTAATCTTGTTTCACACATTGCCCCTACTCTCCCCAACCTGGCCTTTGGATCTTCCTCCTGCCTACGTGCAAAGGAGCATCAAGGTGATGCCATTTTGTTTTCAGAATGGTGATGAATGAAGTGAACATCTGGCTAGCAGATAATAGGGCAGTCTTGGTCTGCTAGGTACCTAGTGGAGGTAGGTGTCTTTGTTACTGGAAACCAAATTTAGCCCCTCTGCTTAACAAGTAATAGGAACTTGTTAGATATTTACTTGGTGAATTTAAAATAGACATTTTTTTTGTTTTTTTGAAGAAAACAAAAGCATGAATGAGCCTGAGATGTCTGAGCTAGGCTGGGTGTCAGGAAAATGGCTGTGTTCTCCTGCTGTTCTGGGAGGCCTTGTGCCTTCTCTGATCAGAGTAGTTAAGAGATAGCCAGCATTTACCCTCACCAGCCTCTTTGTCTTGTAGCTGCAGGCGCCTACCTGCCCCCGCTGCAGCAGGTGTTCCAGGCGCCTCGCCGGCCTGGCATTGGCACTGTGGGGAAACCAATCAAGCTCCTGGCCAATTACTTTGAGGTGGACATCCCTAAGATTGACGTCTACCACTACGAGGTGGACATCAAGCCGGATAAGTGTCCTCGCAGAGTTAACCGGTAAGTGATAAACATCTAAGCCACCAAGCCCAGGAACCTTGGCTTTCCTGAGTCTCAGAACCTTGAAAGAGGTGTCCGAAATGTAAAAGAAGAACCAGTAGAGGGTAGTATCACCAAATCGAAGAAAGTTTTTGAGGAGGCAATGCCAAGTAAATGCTGAAAAATATAGCAGGATTTGGCTATTAGAAGAGAATTTGGTGGCTTTTGCCAGAGCAGTGTCAATGGAATAGTTGGGCTAGTTAATCTGAGTATAGTGAGTTAAGGAATAAGTGGAAGGTAGTATGGTAGAGCAGATAGCTTTTCCAAATAGCCTGGCAGAGAAGTGGGGAGAGAGGGAATATGTTGGCTAGAGAAGACTATAGGGATCAAGTGAAGTGCTGAGCACATTACAGTATGTGTTGAATGAATAAAGAGTTTTAAAGAATGAGACATGGGTATGTTAAAGAAGAGGGAGCAAATAGAAAGGAGAAGTTAAAGGTATAGGACAGAAAGGAGAGGAATAAGAGTGAGATGTCCTTGATGAGGCAGAAGGACATAGGAGGATACACAGTTGGAGGGATTAACCTTAGAAGAAGCAATATTTCTTACAAAAATTATATTTTATTATTATTAGAAAACTGTGTGTATAATGTTAAAAAAATTCAAGTATTACAAAAAGAGTAGCAGTGAAAAATGTCACTTCTTATCCTGGTCTCCAGTCCCCTAGTTCCTTGCCCCAGAGGCATTAATTATTGCCATTCTTGGATATGCTTTCAGATATTTCTCTATGCATATGCAAGCATATATAACATTTTTTTAAATGCACAAAATATAAGGTTCTATATACCCTGTTCTATGCCTTACATTTTTCTGTTAAACAATATGTTTTGGAAAATAATATGTATCAGTTTATGCAGATCTGCCTCTTTCTTTTGCATAGTTCTGTAGATAGACTACTGAATGGTTGTATTATAACTTACTTAATATATCTATTGAGGAAGTTTACTTTGGTTCTAAATTCTACAAAAATGAAACTGTTGAATATTATTATACATAGGTACATTTTTGCACTCAAGTAGGAGGTATCTGTGAGATAAATTTTTAGGAATGGGATTGCTAGCACAATACATTTTAAAGTTTTCAGATACTGCAAAAATTTTTTAAAGTTAAGTTGTACCTATTTATACTCCCATCAACAAGGTATCAGTGCCTGTTCCCCATACTTTTACCAATCCAGTATGTCAGATTTTTTTTGTCTTTGGCATTCTGACAAGTAGATGCCTATATCTTGGTCCAATTTTTCTAATAAGTGAACTTGAACATAATTTCTTATGTTCAAAAATAATAACATGGGAACTGGGCACAGTGGTTCATACCTGTAATCTCAGCACTCTGAGAGGCTGAGGCAATGAGTTGCTTGAGCTCAGGAGTTTGAGACCAGCCTGAGCAAGAGTAGGACCCTGTCTCTACTAAAAATAGCTGGGCATTGTGGCAGGTGCCTGTAGTCCCAGCTACTGGGGAGGCTGAGGCAAGAAGATTCCTCAAGCCCAAGAATTTGAGGCTGCTGTGAGCTATAACACCATAGCACTTTGGGGAAACCAATAAAGCTCAGAGTGAGACTCTGTCTCAAAAAACAAAAAAAAAAAAAAAGAAAAAGAAAAACATGGAAGGGGCATTTCAAGTGTGTGAGGAAAGGAGGAGAAAAAGACCCATGCATATATAAGTATTTTTATGTGTACGTCTGGGAATTCAAGGGTGGCCTTGAATACTATCCTCTGCTCCTTTTCATAGGAGGCAGGAATAAGTTCTGGAGTTAGAAGATACTAGGGAAGGTTAAACACAGTCTATGAGGGATAGAAGAAATCAAGAATGTGAAAACGATTGCTGGGCAGCACTGAAGCCTAATGGAATTGAAATGCTGTGATTGCAGTTGCTTCTAATGATCTGTTTATCCACTTGTGTTTAAGACCTTTGATTCAAAAAGTAGAGAGGTTAAGATGGTTTCATGAGCTGGAATTTTGAAGGAATGATGAACACTCTGGGATCTAAGTGGCAGGAGATGGAGTGAAATCAAAGAAGAGATGATAATGGAGAGAAAACATGGTGGTAAGACTAAGGGCATCAGTGAGATGGAAGAGATGAGATTTTTTTCCCACAGTTTATTCCTATTCTGGTTCAGATCTCTTTCTTGTTCTGTTTGTCAATTGGAGATTGGAACAGTCTTCATTCTGTTCCTGATTTTTTTTTTTTCTTTCTTTTTGAGCTAGAGTACCACTCTGTTACCCAGGCTAGAGTACTTTGGTGTCAGCCTAGCTCATAGGAACCTCAAGCTCCTGTGCTCAACTGATCTTTCTACCTCGGCCTCCCAAGTTGCTGGGACCACTATTGCCTGCCATAATACCTGACTAATTTTTCTGTTTTTAGTAGAGTCAGGGTCTTGCTTCTGCTCAGGCTCTTCTTGAACTCCTGAGCTCAAGAGATTTCTCCCACCTTGGCTTCCCAAAGTGCTAGGATTAAGGCATGAGCTACTGTGATCAGCCTCTGTTCCTGATAGACCTTGGTATCAAACCCTTTTCCCCTCAGCCTCCTCCTCTTCTCAGAGGATGCTCACCCACTCTTTCCGGTTCCTTAGAGCCCTGGTGGTCTAAGGACCTGCAGCATCACCTGGAAGCATGTTAGAAATGAAGAATTTCAGGCTTTGCTCTAGATCTGCTGAATTAGAAGCTGCATTTTAATAAAATCTACAAGTGATTCATAGGAATGGTGAAGTTTGAGAAGCACTGCCATAGAATAGATGTTAGGAGTGAATATAATAGATGGGATAGTGCCTGAATTTAGAATTATTTCCAAAAGCTTGAAGTGGTAGTCTCTCAGCTTCCACAGGCCACTCCTATCCTCCACAGGGAAGTGGTGGAATACATGGTCCAGCATTTCAAGCCTCAGATATTTGGTGATCGCAAGCCTGTCTATGATGGAAAGAAGAACATTTATACTGTCACAGCGCTGCCCATTGGCAATGAACGGGTAAGGTTGGGAGTCAGGCTTGGTCTGTGTCAGGGGTATGGGATGGAACTAAACTCATGTAAGCCTATTTGGAGTCCTGTTTGGTGGTCCAGAGATCTTTTTTGTCTTTTTGTCCTGAGAAAGCATTTTAGGGCTGGGGATGGGTAAGTGCTGATGTTTATTTAGTCTGTTATATGCTTGTCCTTATCCTAAACATACAGAGATTAGACTTAAAATAGACTTAAAGGGCTTTCTGCTGGGTTGAGAGGGACAGAAACACTGAGCCTAGGTGGCTGGAAACTAAAGGGTTAGATTTACTTTGGATTGTTCATTGTGATCAACTGAGGAGCGTATTCTCTTGGCAAATCCATGGAATCTGGTTGTAGTAGGGTAGGGAATGCTAGTTTGTGGGAAAGGAATGCAATCCTTTATCCCTTTCTCTCCTCCTCTTGAAGGTCGACTTTGAGGTGACAATCCCTGGGGAAGGGAAGGATCGAATCTTTAAGGTCTCCATCAAGTGGCTAGCTATTGTGAGCTGGCGTATGCTGCATGAGGCCCTGGTCAGTGGCCAGATCCCTGTTCCCCTGGAGTCTGTGCAAGCTCTGGATGTGGCCATGAGGCACCTAGCATCCATGAGGTATTGGGTGTAGTTAGTGTTGGTCTGGGGTGCAAGCGTTGGCAGAACTGCTGTTGGGGGAGGAAGGGAATGAGCACATGTTAAGGTCTCACAATGTGTCATTCAACAAAAAATTATTTGAAGCCCTACCGTGTGCCAGGCAAGTGTACATGTACATGTAGATGGTTTAAAGCCCTGGCCCTGAATTTCTTAATTATCTTTGGGCCTCACCCCATTTGTCCCTCCATAGCAGAGAAGATGTAGAAATTTGCACAAGGTCAGTCATACAGCTAGTAAAGACTCAGAGCTGGCATTAAAGCCCTGGTGTCCTGCCTTCCAGGCCAGGGCTCCTCCGTGCCCAGGATGCCTCACAGGGTGGGGGCCTGTGCCCGAGGGACCAGTTCTCTGCCTGTCCCTGCCAGGTACACCCCTGTGGGCCGCTCCTTCTTCTCACCGCCTGAGGGCTACTACCACCCGCTGGGGGGTGGGCGCGAGGTCTGGTTCGGCTTTCACCAGTCTGTGCGCCCTGCCATGTGGAAGATGATGCTCAACATTGATGGTGAGTGGGGAGAGCTGTGGAGCCAGGGGCACCCCAAGTCCAGTGACCACACTCCCAGCCTTATCCCTCCCAGCTCTGCAATCATACTCCTAGTCTAATTCCTATAGCCCTGGCACCTTTTACCCGAAGCCCAGTACCCTATAAGGAAGAGGGTATAAATTGCAGTGCTTCCATTTATTCTGGAAGATAGAACCTGAGCTGAGCTATTTCTGCCCTGTCCCCACAGTCTCAGCCACTGCCTTCTACAAGGCACAGCCAGTGATTGAATTTATGTGTGAGGTGCTGGACATCAGGAACATAGATGAACAGCCCAAGCCCCTCACGGACTCTCAGCGTGTACGCTTCACCAAGGAGATCAAGGGTGAGGACCCACCCAAGTGGGGAGGGGAAACAGTGCTACTTTCTCTTTAGCTGTGAGAGGCAGTCAGTCCTCTTGGGATATGTTTAGGGGAGAGGCCAACCATGGGCAAATGAGCAATCTATTCCAACCCTGATAAGCAGTGTGTATATCTTAGGCCTGAAGGTGGAAGTGACCCACTGTGGACAGATGAAGAGGAAATACCGCGTGTGTAATGTTACCCGTCGCCCTGCTAGCCATCAGACGTAAGTTGGCAGGGCTACTGAGCCATTCTTCGTTAGTGGAAGAGGATGGAGTTTTCCAACTCACTGCACAACCCCTACTCCTACCCTCCATTGGCCCTGAAAATGAGCCTTGGGCTGGCCCTATTTTTTTCAGATAAGCTATGGGAATTTGGCATCCTCCTCCTCACTGGCCTTCTCAGATCTGCTGATACTCTTACCTACCATTTTTACCTTCTTGATCGGCTTTTCTCCTGAGCCTTTATTGTAGAACATAGTCCCCTGATTCCTGTTAGGGTTTTGTAAATGTTAGTACCTCTCAATGTATTCTTTCTTTTGAAAAAAGAAAGCCAAGCCCTGAGACTCCTTGGGGAAACTGTCACTCATTCATTCCATCCCCATTCTTACCCTCAGGCTGTAGTGGACTGTGCACGCCTGCTCTCTGTTAGGCTTTATGTTCAACATTAGAAATGTAGATGAGTCAGGTATGGCACTGACTTTTGTGAAACTTCCTTTTAAATCTTGGATCCTTGTATTGTCTGGTTTCCTGTAAGTGGCAGTGCTCAAAGAAGTTGGGTAGGAGGAAATGAAGTCTAGGACTTCTACGGGTTGTGGGTCTAGAGAGGTAGGATTGAATGCTGGGTCGTGACTCCTCCTTCCCTTCCTCCGAAACAGATTTCCCCTGCAGCTGGAGAGTGGACAGACTGTGGAGTGCACAGTGGCACAATATTTCAAGCAGAAATATAACCTTCAGCTCAAATATCCCCACCTGCCATGCCTGCAAGTTGGCCAGGAACAAAAACATACCTACTTGCCCCTGGAGGTGAGACTGCCAAGTAATGGCTGGGCTGGGGAACAGGGATTGTTGTATATACCTGTGTGTTGATCATCAGAGGTCTGTTATTTCATAGTCACTCAGCCTTATTTTGAAGTTTGGAAAAATTTACATTCTGAGAAAGCATGAGGTAGTTCTTTTGTGAAATGAAGGCCTCATTCTTGCCTGCTGAGTTCTTTTCTTGTCCCTTATCCTACACTCATGTTCTTTCAGGGCTACCAGGCAGAGGTGCAAGCTGTATTTACCATTTAATAAATAATTAGTTCATTCAGTACAGAGATTTTAGAAACCCACACTCGTGTTCTTTTAATTTCTTTTTTTCTGCTGTCGGGAGCCGGGACTCTTAAGTGACCTGGAGATACAAGAGTATCTTATTCTGGCTAGGCGCCTGTGGCTCAACCAGCTAAGGCACCAGCCACATACAACTAAGGTGGCGGGTTCAAATCCCCAGCCTGGGCCCGCCAAACAACAATGATGGCTGCAACAAAAAAATGTCCGGGCATTGTGGCAGGCGCCTGCAGTCGCAGCTACTTGGGAGGTTGAGGCAGGAGACTCGCTTGAGCCCAGGAGTTGGAGGTTGCTGTGAGCTGTGATGCCATGGCACTCTACCCAGGGGGATAGCTTGAGGCTCCGTCTAAAAAAAAGAGTATCTTATTCTATAGAAAATAGAGATGGGCTGGGAGTGATGGCTTATGCCTGTAATCCTAGCTCTCTGGGGAGGTCGAGGTGTGTGGATTGTCTGAGCTCATTGGTTTGAGACCATCCTGAGCCAGAGTGAGACCCCATCTCTAAAAATAGCCAGGTGGTGCCTATAGTCCCAGCTACCTGGGAGGCTGAGGCAAGAGGATTGCTTGAGCCCAAGGAGATTGCTGTGAGTTGTGATACCATCACACTCTACCAAGGGTAAGAAAATAAGACTCTCAAAAAATAAAAATGGAGATGAATGTCACCTATATTCTGAATTGGTTAATAGCTACTGTTGTACAAAAAGTGAGATGAAGGCAACACGTTCTCTGAACTATGAGCGGGATGTTTTTTCTTTTGGAAACAGCATCTCTGTTGCCCAGGCTAGAGTGCTGTGGTGTCAGCCTACTCACAACAACCTCAAACTCCTGGGTTCAAGTGATCCTTCTGCCTTAGTCTCCCTAGTAGTTAGGACTACAGTTGCTTATTGCAATGCTCTATTTTTAGTAGAGATGGGGTGTTGTTCTTGCTCAGATTGTTCTCAAACTCCTGAGCTCAAGGGATCCTCTTTCTTCAGCTTCCCAGAGTGATAGGAGTACAGGCATGAGCCATGGTGCCCAGCCTGAACAGAGGTCTTTAGGGACAAACCCAGCTAAGTAAATAGTAGGTGATAGATACTGCAAGCAGAGATTTGTTACCAAATTAACAGTTCTGTTTAAATAATAGTTTCCAAGGTGAATAATTTATGCAACTACTTGGATCTTGATTTTTATTGTTAGCAAATATTTATTGAACTCCTACTATGTGTTATACATTCTCAGGTGCTAGGAATATACAGATAAACAGAACAGATAAGGTTCTTGCTGTCACAGAACTTACATTCTAGAAGGGAGAGATAGATAGTAAATTGATAAACACATAAGATTGTTTTGAATGGTGGTGTTATAAAAATAATAAAATGGGGATAGAAGTAAGAGTGAAGGGGAATAGAGATCTACTGTAGTTATTGACAGAGAAGGCCTCTTTTAGGAGACATTTGAGCTGAGTTACAAATTATGACATAGAATCAACAACTTGAGGGAAGAGCCGTCCAGGCAGGAGGAAGGGTAAGTACAAAGATTCTGAAGCAGGAGGGGATCTGGATCTGGATTGAGGGATAGACGGAAGGATATAGCGGCTGAAAAAGTGTTGACAAGGGGAAAAGTTGTACAAGATGATTCTGTAGAGAGGTACAGAGTCAAATCACATAGGCTATTGTAACTAGGTGGGATTTTTTAAGGATACCATTATTGAGATAAAATTCATGTACCATAAAAATCATCATCTTAAAATGTACAATTAGGTAGTTTTTAATATATATACAGAATTGCACAACCATCATCATTGTCTAATTCTAGAACATTGCAAAAGAAAGCCCATGTTCATCAGCAGTTACCATTCCTTCTCTCCTCAACGGCTCCTAGTAACTGCTAGTCAGCTTTCTGTCTGTGTAGATTTGCCAATTTTGGACATGTCACATAAATGGAATCATATATTATGTGGGCATTTTTGACTGGTTTCTTTCACTTAGCCTAATGTTTTCGAGGTTCATCTGTATCATTCCATTGTATGATTATGTCGCATTTTGTTTATCCATTCATCAGTTAAGGAGCATTTGAGTTATTTCCACTTTTTGGTTATTAAGAGTAATGTTGCTGTGAACACTGATGTACACATTTTTGTGTGAATCTGTGTTTGTGTTTTCATGTCTCTTGAGTACGTACCTAAGAGTAAAGTGAAGTCATATATAACCCCATGTTTAACACCTTGAGGAGCTACCTGATTGTTTCCCAAAGTGACTAAGCCATTGTATAATTTTTTTTTTTTTTTGAGACAGTCTCACTTTGTCACCCTTGGTAGAGTGCTATAGTGTCATAGTTCGCAGCCTCTTGGGCTCAAGCAATTCTCTTGCCGCAGCCTCCCAAGTATCTGGGACTATAGGCGCCTGCCATGCCTGGCTATTTTTAGAGGCAAGGTCTTTCTCTGGCTCAGGCTCGTCTCGAACCTGTCAGCTCAGGCACTCTATCCGCCTCAGCCTTCTAGAGTGCTAGGATTACAGGCGTGAGCTACCACGCCCAGCTCCATTGTATAATCTCATTCAGCAATGAATGAGGGTTCCAATTTCTGGCTAGGTGGGATTTTATTCTAATTAAAATTGGAATCCATCAAAAGGTTTCAAGTTGAAGGACACTATGGATTACTGTATTTGAATCTCCCTAGCTTAGAAACTAGAAACAGTGCCAGTAATCCAAGTCTTTACCTTCCTTGAATAGTTATCCAGGACAATGAAAAGTGTCAGCAAAATCATTTGTTCATGTTCAAATTGCAGTTCATTCCTCCTTTAGTCTTCTTTTTTTTTCAAATTATGGTAATAAATACATTAACATAAAATTTACCATTTTAACTGTTTTTAAGTATATAGTTTGTGGGTTTTTTTTTTTTTCTTTTTGAGACA
>NW_003852420.1:20816528-20817713 GCF_000181295.1 Otolemur garnettii | reverse complement strand
GAGACAGTCTCACTTTGGGTAGAGTGCCATGGCGTCATAGCTCACAGCAACCTCAGACTCTTAGGCTCAAGCAATTCTCTTGCCTCAGCCTCCTAAGAGCTGGGATTACAGGCGCCCGCCATAACAACGGCTATTTTTTGGCTGTAGTTGTCATTGTTGTTTAGCTGGCCTGGACTGGATTCATATCTGCCAGCTTTAGTGTATGTGGCTGGCACCCTAGCCTCTGAGCTATAGGTACCAAGCCATAATTGTGCTTTTTTTGACTGGCTAATTCCATTTAACATAATGTCTTCAAGGTTCATCCATATCATAGCATATTAGAATTCCTTTTCTAAGGCTGAATAATATTCCATTGTAGTTATAAACCACATTTTGTTTATTCATTCATCCACTTATGGATACTTGGGTTGATCCTACCTTTTGGCTATTGTGGCTAATGCTGCTATGAATAAAGATATACAAATGTTTGTTCAAGTGCCTGCTTTCGCTTCTTTTGAATATATACTCAAAAGTAGAATTGTTGGTTTATATAGTAATTTTATGTTTGTTTGATGAGCTACCTGATTGCTTCCCAAAGTGACTAAGCCATTGGATTATCTTTTTTTTTTTTGAGACAGTCTCACTTTGTCACCTTCACCATACCATTTTCCACAGCAGCTATACCATTTTACATTCCCTTTAGCAATGCACAAGGGCTCTAATTCTATCACCTCCACCTCTAACACCTGAGTGTTAATTCTGTATCTACAACTATCATATAGAGTACTACAGCTTTAAGGCCCCTTTAAGATAGCAACCTCACAAATGTCAACAATTCTGGATTTTCATTAAGTGAATGTGGTATTTTTATGAGTCTTTAGAATATGGAATTTGCAAGCAGGTGACCTTGGTGACTGGTTTTCCCACCTATTGTCTAGCATGGACTCTGGGAATTAGGATGAAAACCAGTACTTAAACGATGTTAGCCCTGTGTGAACAAGTTACACATGTCACCTCATCTAAATCCTTACAACCTCATGAGAAAGTTCCATGTCTGAGATAAAAAAGCAGAGTCCAGAGTGGTTAGGAGATCTGCTAAAGGTAACATCACCTAGGAATGGCAAAGCTGGACTTAAAATACAAGTCTTCCAAAACTTACTGGCTCTCTCAGTTCTACTATAGGCTTTCCTGTTTTTTATTTTATTT
>NW_003852420.1:20812077-20816223 GCF_000181295.1 Otolemur garnettii | reverse complement strand
ATAGTGTATTGAGGAATGGAAGTCTTATTTATCATTAGACAGGGTTTTTGATCTCTGTTGTATTCTCTTGGACCCAAAAGAAATGACTGAATAGCAGGATATTATCAACAGAGGATACTGTCAGCCAACAGTGATGGTGATTTCTTTTCTTTTCTTTTTTTTTTTTAACTTTTAATGTATTTTTTAAAAACATTTATTTTTCTTTCTTTCTTTAAAATTTCGAGACAGAGTTTCACTTTATTGCCCTTGGTAGAGTGCTCTGGTGTCATTGCTCATAGCACCCTCAAACTCTTGGGCTCAAGCAATTCTCTTACCTCGAACCTGTGAGCTCAGGCAATCCACCCACCATGGCCTCCCAGAATGCCGAGATTACAGATGTCAGCCACTGCATTGGCTGCTGAGATGGTGATTTCTGTAGTTTGGGGGCTAAATGATCATGTGTAGGCTGGGGCTATAGAGTTTAGAGCTATCTGTAGTTCTTGTGGATTGCAAGATGGAGCAGCTGACTGCCACCATTTGTGTATATTGTATTCAGAATGGCTCAATACTTGGCCCTTTGGTAAATAATAATCTC
The DNA here is from genome assembly GCF_000181295.1 of Otolemur garnettii. Classification (NCBI taxonomy): domain Eukaryota; kingdom Metazoa; phylum Chordata; class Mammalia; order Primates; family Galagidae; genus Otolemur; species Otolemur garnettii. Next base: position 20,815,649 of record NW_003852420.1, on the reverse strand, counting down.
TGCTACAACTTAACTGAATGTTTACTATGTCCCAGAAATGTACTCAGTCCTTTAAGTGTCCAGATAATCCTATGATACTGTTACTCCTCATTTAATACATGAGACCTAAACCTAGATCTAGCTGTGGATCTTAAGCTCTTAATAACAAAGTGGCAGTATATTGCCTTCTATGTTGCATATGAGTATTATCTAACTGTCAAATAAAATTTAGGAGGAGAATATATGTATGCTCAAGGTTTTTTTTTTCAGTCCCCTTTTCCATGGCTGATAGCTAAGGTTTCTTCTCTGGTTACAGCGTGGACTTTACTCAAGCCAGAGCTACCTGTCTGTCCTTCTTGTTTCCTCAGGTCTGTAACATTGTGGCTGGGCAGCGCTGCATTAAGAAGCTGACTGACAACCAGACTTCCACCATGATAAAGGCCACGGCTAGGTCAGCCCCAGACAGACAGGAGGAGATCAGTCGTCTGGTTAGTGGGGCTGCGGGGAAACGTCTGCTTAGTCTTTGGGTCCCTTGGTAGTGTATTCTGTTCATCTGTGGTTAGGAGAATTGGATAAGGTGTTTCAATAGCCCAACAGACCTGGGTTTGTTGCCTGGGACTCCATGGGGCTGCTCTTGTTTCCTGGTCTTGTATCTACTTTCCTTTCTATCTGTATTTCTCTTCTGTGTTACTTTCCTTTATTATCCACTTCCACTTTCCTCACCTTCCACTCTCCTCACCTTCCACTCTCCCTAGTCCCCTTTTTTAGGGCTATTCTTTGCTAACCCAGCTTTCCTTTAGGACTGTCTCCTTGAGACCAAAAGATAGTTAGTAGTGCCAAGCTGCTGCTATCCTGAGATCCCCCTCTTTTGCCCTGTAGATGAAGAATGCCAGCTACAACTTAGATCCCTACATCCAGGAATTTGGGATCAAAGTGAAAGATGACATGACAGAGGTGACGGGGCGAGTGCTGCCGGCGCCCATCTTGCAGTACGGCGGCCGGGTGAGCAGGGTCAGGGCCAGACAACATCTCTGGGGCATATGGGGGTGGTTGGGTTGTTTAGCCAGGGGATTTTGCTCCCCTACCCACCTGCCTCTGCTGAGGCTCACCTGGGCTCCCCCTCTTCCTATCCCCAGAACCGGGCCATTGCCACACCTAATCAGGGTGTCTGGGACATGCGGGGGAAGCAGTTCTACAATGGGATTGAGATCAAAGTCTGGGCCATCGCCTGCTTCGCACCCCAGAAACAGTGTCGAGAAGAGGTGCTCAAGTAAGGAGGGTTGGGTGTAGGGGTGGAAGGATGGGAAAGACCCTAGAGCTGCCTGCCCTCCTCCTCCCCTACCCTCAGGAACTGAGATTGACTGGTAGTGTGCTCTTTCTGTCTTGACTGTGCCTGCATTGCTCTTTCTGGTTCAAACTTCTGCCTATTCCTTTTCTGTCCATCTGTTGTGAGGAGAATTTGATAAGGGGCTGTACCTACGTCAGAGATGATTTTAGGGCATGAATTGCCTACAAAGGCCTGGATTATTGTTACGAATATTGTCATTAGTAATATATATATATAGTAATGGTGATGACTGTAATATTTATGTCAACATTGTACTTAAGTACCTAATTTGTATTCTCTCATTTCATCTTTACAGTGAGTAGGTGGTGATATTTCCATTTTCAGGACACTGAGGCTCAAAGAGGTTAAGTAACTTCCCCAAAGTTTGCATATCATTAAGGAAGTGTTAGAGTTGGAATCAGATCAGATCTGAGGTTCAAAACTTTGTTCCTAATTGGAAACAAAATTAGCTGATCTCTCAGCTGTCCTTTCTTGAGCACAGAATTTGCTCAGTTAGGTCCAAGTGACCTGAATTAGATTGACAAGAGTTATAAGGACCCCTGCACCACTGTGCCTGAGAGACTAGGAATAGATGACAGCAATAAGGAAAGTGATATAGCCAAGTGATTTTAAAGTCAGCTTAGACAGATGGAGAACCTGTGTCCTTAAGGCCACATATGGCCCACCAGATCCCCCAGTGCTGACCCCTTGACCAATTCCAAATTTGGATTCAATCAAAAGGCCTAACTCAAGGATCCAGAAGGCCACACATGGCCCCAAGGCTGCAGGTTCCCCATCTCTGGACGGCTCTAGTAAGTGAGTAATGAAAAATTCACTGATTATTAGGCCATGTGCTATGGCACAACCTGTAATCCTAGCACTCTGGGATGTCAAGGTGGGGGGATTGCTTGAGCTCAGGAGTTCAAGACCAGCCTGAACAAGAGAGAGACCCTGTTTCTAAAAAATAGGCGGGTGTTTTAGTGGGTGCTTGCAGTCCTAGCTACTTGGGAGGCAGAAGCAAGTGAATTGCTCGAGCCCAGGAGTTTTTGCTGTGAGCTATGATGCCATGGAACTCTACCGCGGGTGACCAAGTGAAACTGTCTCAAAAAAAAAAGAAAAAGAAAAAGTCACTGATTTTTCTCCTGCAGTTTTTAAAAAATAGTTTTGTGGAAATATGTTTAAAATACCACAAAACTCACCCACATAAAGCATCCAGTTTGTTGGTTCCTGGTGTCTTTTGAAGTGGTGGCTTCTTATTTTCTGTGGATCTGGAGTGGGTCAGTGCACATTGGGGATGAGAAGAGTCATTTTGGGAAGTGATGAAGACAATTGAAAATGTGAGTTCTGGTGGTTTCCTCCAGCTTTGGGGTCTTCACAGGAATTAGTTCTAGTAGTTTCTGATCAATCTGGAGACTCTGGACCTAGACTTTGCCATTCTTCCCTCTCCTTTCACAGATATACAGCCACCACTGCCATCACAATTGTAGCTTGTAAATGAGTGGTTCTTGTCCCCTTTCCTGGGTTCTTTGGATATTGACCCACTTTAGATCAGGCTACTCCTGGCCTTGGTCTGGCAATGGAGGGCTTGTCCTCAGCATATTGGAAAGACTTCCAGCTCTTTGCCTATGTGCCATAGTCACTTCACTGGTAATTCTATTCTCTGTATACCATGTCCTTCCCTTTTCCAGTTCTTTTGGGAAACAGTCCATTGTTTGTTTGGGGGTGGTACAGGAAATGATGTACTTTAGAGTCTTAGACTTGGAAGAGGTCAGTTTATCAAGCATCCCCTTCTCCCAGTGATCGTCAGACTGGCTCTTCATCTGGTTCAGTAGTAACCAGTTAGATGTGTGGCTCTGGGTTAAAGGTAAAGATTTCTGAGTCTTAAGCTATGGCAGTGGATGAGATTGTCTAGGGAGAATGTACATAGTAAGGTAACGCTGTAAATAGAATTTAGAGAAACTGGAAAATGGAGCGAAGTCCATAAGTGTGTGAGGAGATAGGATCCACAGTACTGAGACGGGGAAAACATGAAAGTTTTTGTGGAGTTGGAAAAACTAACTGGGAATGGATGAGGAAGGTCCAGGTTCAACCTGAGGAATTTTTCTTCTAGCTAAAGAGCCCCCATTTAGCTATGTCACCTTCAGGACAGGATTTTAAGACCTTCCCCATCCTACACATCTCTCAATACTTTATGTCCCTCCACACAGGACACAACATCCTAAGTGTGGTCTGGTAGAGAGAAGACTGAGAATACCACTTTTGTTTT
>NW_003852420.1:20805521-20810942 GCF_000181295.1 Otolemur garnettii | reverse complement strand
AAAAAAAAAAAAAAAAAGTAAATGTAGAGAACAATGCCTCAGACATTTCATGTATCCATAAGTTTTGTCATATTTTTTCCTTTTTTGAAAAGTAAATAAATATTATAAATAAACAAGACATCCTTTCATATCCTCTACCCTACTCCTATTTTTCTATCCAATTTCTATATTGTATATACCTAAACATGAGTCACTACAAAAATTTTGAAATACACAAAAATCAAGAAACAAAATCTGCATGGAGAGAAACAAATGAAGCCCTCCCAGAAACACCAGTAAGCTGAGCAAGTTTCATCTGGCACAGATGAATTAGAAAGGACACTGTCCACTGAGTTTTCTGGATGTGAGATAATACAATCTGTCTCAAAACTTTCATAGCTATCAAGTATGTATATGATTTTAAATTTGTATAACATCATATTGTATTTAACTTCCTTTTCATTTCTACTAAATATGTAAAAAATTTTTCACAGCTATCATAGTGATATTTATACACTATAATATCTCCTAAGCACTTGCTTTCATTCTCTATTTATACATTATTGCTTATAATTTCAATGCAGGGTTTTCACAAATTAAATTTCCTACTGCTGGCTGGGCGTGGTGGCTCCAAACTGTAATCTTAGCACTCTGGGAGTCCGAGGTGGGTGATTGATTACCTGTGAACTCAGGAGTTTTAGACTAACCTGAGCAAGAGTGAGACCCCATCTCCACTAAAAATAGAAAAACTTGCTGGTCATTGTGGCAGGTGCCTATAGTCCCCACTACTTGGGAGGCTGAGGCAAGAGGATTGCTGGAGCCCAAGAATTTGAGGTTGCTATGAGCTTTGATGCCATTGCATTCTAGGGCAGTAGAGTGAGACTCTATTTTCAAAACAAACAAAAAAATTAAGAAAAAAAAATAAAATTCTTGCTGCTTATTTCCCTTTGTTAGAAATTTAATTTTTTTTTTACTCTACTTCACATATACCCTCTCTTTCAATTTTGTTTTCATTTCCCAGGGTAAAGCCCTAAAGCCAAAGGATTGAAGCTTATTTAACTGGCTCTTAGTCTTCAAAGAACCAGTTGGGAAGGAGGGAGCTCATTTTTACTGAGCATCTTTTATGCTTCTATCACTGTTGGAACCTCATTTATTCTGAGCAAAAAGGCCTTACTCTTGAGCATCTGCCTGTTTCTTTAGACATGTAATGGAACACAGGAATCAGCTGCTTGAGTGGGGCCAGGTGGGAATCCTGAGAATTTCCATAGGTCCTTTTTCTGGGGTCCTTCATCTCTTTGCTCCTACCATTGAATACTTAGCAAGCTGACTTAACTATAAGGGCACATTTTGTGCTAGGTATAATTAGGTATCATTCATGTTAGAATCTTTCAGTGCCTGTCCTAGTGCTAAACATCTAAGATGGAGGCATTTGACCAGCGGTATTAAGGTGGGACTTACTGCCTTCTGTCATGACCATGCTTGTGCTACAGGAACTTCACAGACCAGCTGCGGAAGATTTCCAAGGATGCAGGGATGCCTATCCAGGGTCAGCCTTGTTTCTGCAAATACGCACAGGGGGCAGACAGCGTGGAGCCCATGTTCCGGCACCTCAAGAACACCTACTCAGGGCTGCAGCTCATTATCGTCATCCTGCCAGGGAAGACACCAGTGTATGGTACAGTTTTCTTGGGATGGTGATGATGATGATAGGATTCTTCTCAGGGCAGCTCCCTGAGGACTCCTAAGGAAGGCTTGATACAGATTCTTGGCTCTGGCTAGAGCTGTTCTGTAATGTCAGTGCTCCTGTTATAGGAGAAATAGCAGCCTATATGAACCATTGAGTCCTTCCAGATTCTAATCACCTGCTCACATTATCTCCCAATATTTACCGGAGTCCTCTGTGTGCTGGTTTATGCAAGGCTCAGTTGGGCCAGATAGAGAGGTGGGTCAGTCCATATTCCTATTTTTAGGGGTGAGTTGTTGATCGGGACACTGTGCAGCACACCCAACCAGAATGTGTGGCTGTTCTGTTAGTGTTCCGTTATTTGGTAGACTTTTTGAGAGGCTTTCTCTTTGTTCCTTTTTTTTTAGAGTAGAAAAGACTAACTCTCTGGCTCAGCACTTTACTCCTACTGCATTTTCCTACTTCACCTCCCCTGCTTTCAATGAAGAGGTGTTCTGAGTTTGCTCAACTCCTCTGTGCTCTTATTCCCAGCCTGTCTTGCTACCTTGAGACTTTATACCTTTCAATCCTCAAATACCTTCAGATTGTTCCTCCTAGTGCACATTACCACAATCTTGCCATCTCCTTTAGCTTTTTCTTCAAACCTTTTGAGTGAGTTCTCTACGCCCACTTTCTCCCCAGCTGCATGCTCTTTCATGCACTTTTCATCGCCTCCTAAACCTCTTCTGTACAGGGCAGCCTATGACTTTTCTCAGTTGGATTTTCCCTTGATTTCAGCTTATTTCCTCCTGTCTCTCATTACTAATTTTTGTCATTATCAGGAATGGCTGGTACATGTATTCCCTAGGTTTCTCTCCTCTGCCTTCTCTGTTTTCTCTTGAAATTCTCATTCATTTTGATTGCTTCAGTCATCACCTATGCTGAATTAGGTGCTGTATTATTGAAATCTTGATCCAGCTGTTGAGCCCTCTGCAAGTCTTGTCCTTGTGTATGGACTCTCTGCCTGCCTTCTACAAGAGTTTATCAATCGTCTATTATGTGTGAAAACTGTGTAGGATCCTGGATACATTGGTGAATACAGCAAATATAGTCTTTGCCCTTAGAAATTGTTTTGTTGGACTATCTCTTTAGTGGCTTTTTTTTTTTTTTTTTTGTAAAACAAGCTTTTCTCTTCTGCTTTGGCATCACAGTTGTTTCTGACTACCTTCATTCAAACTTTGGAGGCAGCCTGTCTTCTCTTTGTTTTGCCTCCAGTGCTCTTCTTCACAGTCTTTCAAGATATATTCCCTGCTCTCTCCTCATACTTCTCAACTTAGTTCTAACTTTCATTTTTAAGTCTATCAGGAATAGATTATAAGGCAAGATTTTTTTGTGACTCCTGTAATCCCAGCACTTTGGGAGGCCAAGACAGGAGGATTGCTGGAGTCCTGGACTTCAAGTCCAATCTAGGCAATATAGCAAGACTTTGTCTCTACAAAAAATAAAAAATAAAAAAAATAAACTAGCCAGGCATGGTAGTATATGCTTATAGTACTGATTACTTGGGAGGCTGAGGTAGGAGGATCTCTTAAGCCTAGGAGATTGAGGTTGTAGTAAACTATGGTTGTGCCACTGCACTCCACCCTAGGCAACAGAGTGAGACCCCTGTGTCTTAAAAACAAAACAAAAATGAACTACCCTCATTGGTTCCCATTCATTCCTACATAAAGGGTTTTCATAGCCCTGATCATAATTTAACCTTTTCAGTTTTATCTTGCACTATTCACTTGCCACACATCTTGGAAAAATCACTGGTTCTGGAAGTAGAACTGGATTTAAGCCTGGCTGTGTTAGTTAACTATCCTGGGCAAATTACCTAACCTTTCCAAGCCTCATGAATTAATTATATAAAATGCAGCATTTAGCATAGTGCCTTGCATATAGATGACACTCTGAGCACTTGCTTCTTATCTATACGTTCCAATTTCTGGTTTTGCTCACATCATTTGCCTTTGCTTGAGATCTGACCACTCTTTTTTTCTTGTCCACCTTGCCCTTAAAATTGTTTCCATCTTTTAAGACACAATTTAAATGCTACTTATTCCATATTCACCTGGAGGATGAATTTATCTCTGGATTCCACTAGTTTATCAGGCCATTGATGAATTACTGTCTTGCATCATGTTTTGAGCATGGATTAGATCTGATTCTACTTTGAAAACTGCTTCCCTCTGCACACATACACATCCAAGGTAGTGACTTTTACTGACAAGATACTGAGTAATTACTTACTGAGGGAAGTTGGTTGATCTTCAATCCAGGTCTCTCTTGGATTGTTGTATAGAAGATAAGGATGCTTTTTAGGAGCACTGCCTTGAGGAAGTATCAGTATTTCTGGTTCCCTCCATTAAAGAAAGAATTCAATATTTTGACTTACCTTTGGAGTATAGAACAGCATGCTTGGGGAAGGCAGTACTTGCTCAGAATTTTCCTTTACCTGGGAAATGTTACACTAGTCTCTAGCTGCATACCTTTATTGAGACCTTGGGTTCCTTCCATTTATAGGAATTCCTTGGTTATAACTCCAACAGTGGAGTCATCTGCATAGAAACTAAGCTAGCATGTAAGAGAAGTAGTCCTTCACTCTCCTTCCTGGGAGGCTGGGTGAAATAGCATTTTCTCTCTGATGGTGAAAGCAAAGTCTCATTGGCATTTGATGGTCCTGAGAAGTAGATGGGCAGTGTCACATTTGCCCAGCTGTGATCTGGTACTGTAGAGTATATTTAACTCCTTCTCCACTAAATTGATAACTCTTGGCTTTTTTTAATGAACACTTTTTAGTGAATTATACATACAAAAATGTTATATGTTCAGTTCTATGAATTTTCACAAAGTGTGACAGCAGTGTAACCAGCACCCAGTTCAGATAGCCGAAGATTACTACAACCCAAGACTACTAGTCACTACAGCCCCCACCAGTGGTAACCACCATTCTGGCTTCTAACACCATAGTTTAGTTTTACCTGTTTTTGAATTTTCTATAAGTGGAATTGTATAATATAATCATGTGTGTCTGACCTCTTTCACCTGTTGAGTTTGTGAAATTCATTCCTGTTATCTCTAGTTGTAGTTTGTGATAGTTTTTCCATTATATGACTGTAACAGAATTTACATGTATTTATCCATTCTGCCGTTGATGCACATGCTTGGATTATTTACAGTTTTTGACAATTTACAAATAATGCTTCAGTGACAACTCCTGTAGTTGTCCTTTGAACATCTACACACATATTTGTTGAGTGTCTGTCTAGTAGTGCATTTTAAGTATATCAGTTTATACTTCCACCAGAAGTATATGAGACTTCTAGATATTTCACATCTTGACCATACTTAGTATTGTCATTTTCATTTTAGCTATTCTTGTGGGGTTTGGGTTTGACTTCTCTAATGACTGATAAAATTGAGAATCATTTTATTGAATAAGAGAGGCTTTATCATAGCTTCTTTTGTAAAGTATCTGCTAAATGGGCCGTGCCTGTGGCTCAAAGGAGTAGGGCACCAGCCCCATGTGCTGGAGGTGGCGGGTTCAAACCCAGCCCTGGCTCCCTCCCAAAAAAGTACCTGCTAAATCTTTTCCCTTTTTTATTGACTTCACTGCCTTTTCCTTATTGATTTATAGATGTTCTTTGTAGTTTCTTTGTTGAATATACATGTATATCATAGATACCTTTTCTGAATTGTGACTTGCATTTTTCCTTTCTTAGTGGTATCTTTTTTTT
>NW_003852420.1:20798078-20805343 GCF_000181295.1 Otolemur garnettii | reverse complement strand
CCTGCCACAATGCCCAGCTATTTTTTTTTTTAATTGCATTTTGGCCTGGGGCTGGGTTTGAACCTTTCACCCTCAGTATATGGGGCCTGTGCCCTAACCACTGAGCCGTAGGCACCACCCATTATTTTTTTTTTTTTTTTAGACAGAGTCTTACTCTGTCATCCTGAGTAGAGTGCCATGGTGTCATAGCTCATAGCAACCTCAAACTCCTGGGCTCAAGCAATCTTCTTGCCTCAGCCTCCTCTGGGAGGAGGGGCTACAGGCATCTGCCACAACACTGGTCTAGTTGTTCTATTTTAGGAGAGGCAGGGTCTTGCTCTTGGTCAGGCTGGTCTCACTCCTGAGCTCAAGAGAGCCTCCCAGCCTCCCAAAGTGCTAGGATTATATGTATGAGCTACCATGCCTGGCCTGTGATTCTTTTGTTGAATAGAACTTTTAAATTTTAATGTAGTCCAATCTATCATTATTTTGTTTGTTTGTTTTTTTGTTTTTGGCCAGGGCTTGGTTTGAACCTACCACCTCGGGCATATGGGGCCGGCGCCCTGCCCTTGAGCCACAGGCACCACCGTATCTATCATTATTTTGATTAGTATTTTATTGTCCACGAAATCTTAGGGTCATGAAAATACTATTTAAAGTTTTCCTTTATATGATTTTTTTTTTTTTTTTTTTTTACATTTCACATTTAAAACTGTGTGTAATCAGAGCAAAACCTCTGTTGCTTTTCTGCCCCCTGGCAGTGGTCACTCTACAGGTATAGAGCTTGACATCTCAGCCTCTTGTCTGTACCTAGAATCAGCAAATGTACATAGAGTAAAAGCAGCAGCAGAAGATAGCTCACCTCTGTGGGATTTTCTCCCTTTCTGGACTTTTAGTCCCTCAAGTTCTTGTTGCCTCAGCACCTCTCTCTCGTCTCAAAAACATGATTTCTGTGTTTTATCTTGCTTTTCTGCAGAACTGACTTGCCAGTAACTATTCTATTTCTCTTAGATGTGGAAGTGAACTTTTTAAACATGCTAAAGTCTCTTCCCTTGAAAACATAGCAAATTCTTTTTTGATCATATATTTCCTCCTTTGTACTGTATATTGCCAAAATATGTTTTGCCTCTGTATACAAATTTTATTGTCTCAATATCACTAATTCCAGAGGACATTGGACATAGCTCTGGTTGTCATTTTACCTGATCTTTTTTTTTTTTTTTTTTTTTTGAGACAGTGCCTCAAGCTGTCCCCTTGGGCAGAGTGCCGTGGCATTACAGCTCACAGCAACCTCCAACTCCTGGGCTCAAGCGAGTCTCCTGCCTCCGCCTCCCAAGTAGCTGGGACCACAGGCGCCCGCCACAACGCCCGGCTATTTTTTGGTTGCAGCCGTCATTGTTGTTTGGCGGGTCCGGGCTGGGGATTCGAACCTGCCACCTTAGGTGTACATGGCTGGCGCCTTAGCCAGTTGAGCTATAGGTGCCGAGCCATTTTACCTGATCTTTTAGCTGCATTTGACTTGTTGACTACTCTTTCTCAAACACTCCTTTCTTCCCTGTCATTTATGATATAACTGTCTTGGTCTTTTTTCTAGCTTTCTGGATTTTTCTTCTTTGCAGACGCATCATCTTTCTATTCTATAAGTGCTGGGAGTTTCTCAAGATTCAATCTAGGCTCTCTTCTCTTTTTACTCTTACAATCTTCTGTGGTGATCTCATCAAGATCATGCCTTCAATTGTTACCTGTACTTAAATATTGCAGAACTTTGCATCTGCATTTCAGACTACTCTTTTGAACATCCAACCACTATAACCATTTGCCTCGTTGATAGCCTCACTGGGATAACCAAGAAGTCCTTGAAACTCAAAATGTCTCAAAAAGAATGTATGATCTATCTATTCCTATTACAAAAGCTAGAAATTTAAAAGTTACCCATAGACATTTATTTTTCTTACTCATGCATCTAGTCTATAACTGAGTCCCTTAAATATCTCTTGAATTCGTGTATTTCTCTCCATCTCGACAATTCAGCTATTTTCCCAGTCTGAGCTACCCTCAGACTAATGACGAAATTCTTTCTCTCAAAACATGATCCCTTGCTCTTCTTTTTAGCTTCTTTGACCTTTCATTTTCTCACACATATCTTGATATATTTGAGCAGAGTGCATTTTTTTATGTTTCTTCCCTCTGTCTGGAATGCTCTATCTCAAACTCCTTTCTTCTAAGTCCATAGCTACATTCAGAATTCAATTCAGTCATTATTTAAGAATCTGTTCCTGACTACATTGTTATGACGTATGACATGCTTTCATTGCTCCATGTTTTCTATTACAGCATTTATCAGTATTGTAATTTTCACAGTTTTTAAAATTAGTCACCAGGTAGTAAGCACTATAAGAGTAGGGACCTTATATGTTTCTTGTTACCATTGTGTTTCCTAGCACCTCATATACTGCCTGCCAACTAGTAGCCATTCAGTAAATATTTGTTGAATGCACTAATCAGTTCTCTCCCTGTCCATAGCTGAAGTGAAACGTGTTGGAGACACGCTCTTGGGAATGGCTACACAATGTGTTCAGGTGAAGAATGTGGTCAAGACTTCGCCTCAGACTCTGTCCAACCTCTGCCTCAAGATCAATGTCAAACTTGGTGGCATTAACAACATCCTAGTCCCACATCAGCGGTATGAACTCTGTTGTACCCTTGCCCTTGTCAAGGTACCACGCTGGGGATTGATGAAGAAACAGGACACTGGCCAAGCAGAGTGAATCAGGCATAAAGGGGAGAAGATCAGAGTGGGTGTTGGATGGTGCCAGCCGGACAAATCCCAATTCCTCACCATTTTGTTTTCTCTTCCTCGCTCAGTTCTGCCGTCTTTCAACAGCCAGTGATATTCTTGGGAGCAGATGTTACACACCCCCCAGCAGGGGATGGGAAAAAACCTTCTATCACAGCAGTGAGTGATACTCTCCAACAATCTCATAGGGTTCTCCTCTAAGTGCTGAGTCCCCAAAACTACACATGATTTCCTTCCCTCAGCTCTGGCTCTTTACCCTTTATAAGGTCTTCTCCATTTAGCTCACCATCCCATTAACCATAAGGTAGCTCTATATGAAGCTCTTTTTCAGGGAAAGTAGTGAGTGTATAGCCAGAGACTTGGCTTAGTCTCCATCACTCTTGCTCTGCATTTGATTCTTTCTCAATTTCTGCTTTTGGGGTCTAGGAGAGTGACTATATATCTCTTACCTGAAGTCCCTTTTAAGGGAGTTGCTGGGACTGTCCTTTCCTCTGCCCCACCCTTACCCCTGATCCATCTAGTGGATTAGATGATTCTCCAATCTCTCTCCTGACTTTCTACTCCCTGTCCCCTAGGGGCTTCCAGAATGCTAGGGATCAAGTCTTCCTTTCCTTTCCACTTGTATTTTTCTCAACACTTGTATTTCTCCCCGCAGACCGGTCTTAACATAATGGAAACCCTATAATATGCTTGCCCCTCTCTTTTCCTTATGGCCATGCCTCCTAGGCTCTGGCCACTGTCCCCTCTGAAGATGGTGTTACTTCCATCAACCAAAAGAGTACTGTTGTCACCATGGAGATGGTTCCTGGGTAGATAAGCAGTTGAATGGAAAAGAGGATAAACTTGGGGCTGGATGAGGCCATTGTTTGATCTAGTAGTGCCAGATCTTCACATGATATTTTGCAAAGGGTAAAGATCAAATTTATCAAATACCTACTGTGAAGTAGGCCCTGTGTGCAAGGTGCTTTATATGTGTCACTATAGCACTGCAAGCAGGTAGTCTTTATCTGAGAAGAGGAAAAAAAAGAGCAGATGGATTAGGTAACTTCTACGTATGTGATACAACAGAGATTGAAGCCAGGTCTCATTAAATCCCAAGCTCTATTAATTTAGTTGCACAATTTTCTTGTTAAGAAACCTTTCCCCAAACCTACCCACCTGATAATGAGGGAGGGTGAAGAAAGGTTTTAGGGGCTGATCCTTTCTCTTTGACTGTCAGGTGGTAGGCAGTATGGATGCCCACCCCAGCCGATACTGTGCTACTGTGCGGGTGCAGCGACCACGGCAAGAGATCATTGAAGACTTGTCCTACATGGTGCGTGAGCTGCTTATTCAGTTCTACAAATCTACCCGCTTCAAGCCTACTCGCATCATCTTCTACAGAGATGGGGTCCCTGAAGGCCAGCTCCCCCAGGTAGGGCCCACAGTAGGTGGAGAAAACTTTTATATTGAGGCCAGAGGGCTAAGTGCTGCTCCCTTTTCTTAGCTTTTGGCAGTGGGAGGTGTGCTAACTAGGGAGCTTTGGTAAATGAGGTAGGCTTGGGAGCAAGATTAGTACTGAGGAGTGGCATGTACAAGCATCTATAGAACTTTCTTGTAACAGAAGCCCTTGGTGTCTATTTACTAGTTGTTTAGGTCAATGGTTCTTTCATGTTAGCATATATCTGGAATACCCAGAGGGCTTGTTAAAACAGTTTTCAGGACTCTGCCCTCAGGGTTTTGGAGTGTAGGGTATGGGCCTAGAATTTGCAATGTTGACAGTCTCCTAAGCCATGCTGCTAGAGACCACACTTTAAGAACCACTGCTGTTTCACTTTCCTTCACAATGATCGTCCTATTCATTCTCACTACCAAGCCTTCATAATCTATTATTTAGACTTCTATACTGAACTGTTCTCTTTGACTACCATTTAATAGTATTAGAACTACTGTTTATTGCACACTTCTTATGTGCCATGAATGGTGCTGAGTACTTCACATATGTTCTATTTAATGCTGTATGGTAGCCCTGTGAGGTAATAATTTTATTATTCCATTTGACAGATGAAAAAATGGAGACTTAGAAATATTAAATGATTCTTTGTTATCACTCAAACTAATAAGGGGTGAAACTTTGGATTCAGATGCATTGATCTGCCCCCAAAGTCCATGCTCTTAACCATTATGCTCAGTTACCTCTAAGTCATCCAATATTTCCTAAAATGTCAGACAAATTTATCATAGCACTTCTCTATTCAGAAATGTCTAGTGGCTTCACATGGCCTTGAATTAAAATCCAAACTCCTTAGCAAAGCAATCAACAATTATTAAGCCACTAGGTTTTCTATGCTTTCACTTAATTATCTGTTTTAGTCTTCATAATAGCTTTGTGAGGAAGGGCTTAGTAACATTAATAGATGTGGAGGAAATGAGACTTAGAGGTCTTGAATAAATTGCCCAGGGTAATACAACTAGATAAAGCTTGGGTCTAAGCCAGTTCTACTTGATTCCAAAGTCTATCCTTTTCTACCATATAGTTCTAACTCCCTGTATCTGACATCTATGGCTGTAGGCAGCTATTGTGTATGATTATTTTCCTGTGGCTTCTTCTTTAGCTACCCCCATTTTCTTATAATCCTGCTTCTTTATATGAGTGAATTCCTCTACCTGCTCTGTGCCCATTCCGGAACCGTATGTCTGCTCTTCTTTAGTAGTCCAAACCCTGTCTGCTCTTGGAGCCCACAGGGGAACTAACTCCCATTATTCCCTTGATTCACCCAACTTTTTGCATTAGGATTTTAGTGATTTCTCTGTGGGCCTTGATTCTGTCTTGATGTTAGGTCTCTTTAGGAACCTAGGTGAGTGCTCTTTTCTGATGCCAAGCTGTCCGGCCAAAGTTGTATATGAACATATCAGATGAACAGAGTATAAGGCTGATTTTGGCAGGAAGGGCCTATCTAATTACTGGGCATCTGCTTATAAAGGGAGGTTGAGCAAAAAGCCATATTGCAAGTGGCAACCCTAGTTCAGAAGAGTGTATGAACTCAAGAAGAATTGTATGTCTCTTTATCTCCTTCCTTGTCCTGTGTCTAGATCCTCCACTATGAGCTACTGGCCATTCGTGATGCCTGCATCAAACTGGAAAAGGACTACCAGCCTGGGATCACTTACATTGTGGTGCAGAAACGCCATCATACCCGCCTTTTTTGTGCTGACAAGAATGAGCGAGTGAGTGAGGGATTAAGGAGACCAGCCATATTCTCATCCTCTCTTCCTTGTCTTGATATAGAATAAGCCCTTGAGATAAAATGTGGGAGCTTAGTCCTTGTCCTATTCATCCTTCCTGGTCCCTTCCATCCCTCTAGATCTTGTGATCCTTTCTCTATCACTTCCTTCCTTCAGTTCCCTTATACTTCCTTTCCCCCCTCCTAACTCCCTAGCCTAGACCCCAAATATAGACCAGCTCCCAGAACAGGGAAAGGGAACTACCATTTATTGAACTTCTGTGTCCTAGATACCATAAGAGGTGTCTTTCTCACAGCAACCCTGTGAGGTAGGTACTGTTATTACCAGTTTAACCTCAGAAAGGTTAAATAACTTGCTAAGATCACATAGCTAACAAATGGCAAAACCAGGATTTGGACACAGGTCTGTGTGACTGTAGAAACCCATTAAGTTAAAACCTGGTATCCTCTGGAATAGCAACTTTGGCTTTGTTCTTGGGATTCTGGTGAAGTCAGAGTAGAATTGAGCCAGGACCCTGGTTAGGGCCAGGCAGGTCTTGGGATCTTGGTTGTGTTTGTCTTTGTACAGATTGGGAAGAGTGGTAACATCCCAGCTGGAACCACTGTGGATACCAACATCACCCACCCATTCGAGTTTGACTTCTATCTGTGTAGCCATGCAGGCATCCAGGTAAGTGGGCTATGTCTTGGGGTTTCCAGTGAGTCAGAGATTAGTCATGTATTCCCACTGCTTCTAGAATGTATCAATATCACTGAGTATCCTTTAAATCAAAATTACTTTTCAATAAGTCCTGAGCGTACCTGCAGATTGCCTATAAGAAGGTGCTGTTTGACATTGGTGGCTTTTTGTTCATGGATAGGTCATCTATCCATGGCTGTATTCTTAAAGTGATCCTCCTCTTTATCAGCCATCCCCTCTGCCCAATCTTGGTTCCCTCACCTTCCTGTCTTCCCAGGGAACCAGTCGACCATCCCATTACTATGTCCTTTGGGATGACAACCGTTTCACAGCAGATGAGCTCCAGATTTTGACATACCAGCTGTGCCACACTTATGTGCGATGCACACGCTCCGTCTCTATCCCAGCACCTGCCTACTATGCCCGCTTGGTGGCTTTCCGGGCACGATACCACCTGGTGGACAAAGAGCATGACAGGTGAGGCCTGGGATCAGGCTGGTTTCCTTTTTGCTTCAGGCTGTTGTACCAGACCCCTTCAACTTTACTTGGGTAGAAGGAAAGGGTGCTGTCCAGTTTGATGTCCTTC
>NW_003852420.1:20794365-20797921 GCF_000181295.1 Otolemur garnettii | reverse complement strand
TCAGTTCACCAGGAAGGATTTCTTTCATTTTTTCCCTTTTCAGTGGAGAGGGGAGCCACATATCCGGGCAGAGCAATGGGCGGGACCCCCAGGCCCTGGCCAAAGCCGTGCAGGTTCACCAGGATACTCTGCGCACCATGTACTTCGCTTGAAGGCAGAACGCTGTTACCTCACTGGATAGAAGAAAGCTTTCCAAGCCCCAAGAGCTGTGCCACCCAAATCCAGAGGAAGCAAGGAGGAGGGCGGTGGGGTAGAGAGGAGTTCAGGAGGCCTTGTTTCCTTCTATAGTGGTGGTATAAGGGTGGGGAACAGGGCCAGCAAAGACAGACCACCAGCGAGAAATCTCTGATATCAACCTCATGTCCCCCACTCACTCCTCTCCCCATCTTGTCACATCTGGCCCTGACCCCACTGGACCAAGAGGGGTGCCCACCACACACAAGTGTCTCATGTGACTCACAGTGCTAAAGACTCATGCTTGACAGCTTGGTAAGGTTGGCTTTGCAGCACTGCGGACAAAAGCTGGTAGGTTTGGGTTTGATACTTTAGATGGGAAAGCAAGGGGCTTGAGAAAGTGGGTGGGAGGAGGGAAGGATTTTTTAGGAGCCTTAATCAGAAAAGGTCTAGATTTGTTTAAGAAGAAAAATGAAAGCAGAAACCCAGATCAATATTTTAGAATACTAGATGTTTTAATGGGTTCAGAATCTGGTTTGTAGGAAGATTTTTAATGGTTTTGATTGCTCCTCCCCCAGCTGCCACCCCTTCTTGCCCTTATTCCTTTCTCTCCACATTTTCTACCCCACCTTACTCCTCCTTCCTGACAGACATCCAGCCCCTAGTAATACTTAAGGCACTATGGCACTTAGCTCTGAAGTGACACGACCCTGTCTTCCTTCCGCCTGCTGGTGGGTAACCAGTGCCTTCCCTGTAACGGTAATGCTGCAGAACTGCAACCTTTTGTACCTTCCTTTGGGGGATGGGGTGGGGGTGGGAGAGGAGGTAGGTGGGGAAGAAATACCCCAAACTCAACAAGCCTCCAGCCAGAATGCCAGCTATTTTGCATGTGAAGGAATTGACTCCCACATTCATTGAGCTTTTTAAAAGATCACAACCTCAAGATGGTTAAAATCCATTGACATTTGCACTTTCAGACATGACAAGTCTCAAGTCTTGGAGCTGCTGAGATGACTGGCCCCTGGCCTTTCCACTTATGCCTCCTTTTCTCCCTGTTCCCCGACTTCTCACCCTGCTTGTGTCTGGAGTTACTTTCATAGCATTTCTCAGTCTTCTTTTTTCCCTGATGGTCAAGTCTCTTACGTTTCAATATTTCTTAACTGGGGTGTCTTATAACAAAAGGTCTTTAGATCTAAAATAAGAAAAAAGAGAGAAAACAAAATGTTATTTTTATACCATAACTTGAGTCTATTGCCAAAATTTGGAATTCCCTCCCATGCTGAATGAGTTTATATCCTAGAAACATTGAGCCATCAGGAGGAACTGTGTACCTGACTTGTTCTCTGGCCTGGCTAGGTAGGGGGTGGTTATCTCCCCAATGTGGGGCTCAGACTCCATCCTTCCTCTGTGCAGATAGTAACCTTTTTCTCGCTACAGCCTCTCTCCTCTGTACTGTCCTGCACCCTTTCTTGTAAGTGCATCTTCCTTTCCTCTGGACTGTCATCTGACCCTTTGGCTTATCCTAGATTCCAGTGTGTCCTATGGACAGGCTGAGGAATTTTGCTGCTCCCTTTTGCTTCTGTTTACACAAATGGATTTTTCCTGATTTCCCACTAGGGCATGTGAGTGGGTAGCATGGTTGGTTTTTTTATTTGTTTTTGTTTTTTTCTGTCTTGAGTAAAGGGGACTGGAAAAGAAAGTGGTTCTAGCTTGATCCCTGCTGTCCTTAAGGCAAGGCCCCCTATTTTCTTGACTGCTTTTTTTTTCTTTCTTTTTTTTCTGTCCTATTGCTTGGGCTGGGGAGTTGCAAATTCAGTGTGGAATTTCCTCATTTTGAGGAGCCTTGGCTTGGGTTTGCCCTAATCTGGTAATGAAGCCATGATATTTTAGATCTAGCCCAGGCTTGGAGGCCAGCCAGAGGAAGGAGAGTCTGAATCCTGGCCTTTGGAGTTAGAGCTACCCTTTCCTCTCCCTAGCAGCTTTTGTATGACCAAGATTTGCTATGCAAAACAATCTATCCTAGGTTCTGTTCTGGTAGGCTATGTTGTTCAGCAACTTCACAAACCATAGCACATACATTATGGAGAAAGCATCAGGACTGTTGAGTAACTCCTCCTTTTTTCCTGCCAGCTACAGTATGGGGTGCCCCATGGGCTCAAGCCCCGCTGAAGAACAGAATGGAGGGCTCTAGGAGGAGGCAGCTCACTGGAGAACCTACATTCCTTACACAAGTGCCTAAAGAGAGTGATGCCAACACTCCATCTGCCCTGTCCATTGCCTTCACATACAGTCTACTTCCGTGTTCCATCACCCTTTGGGGAGGGAAGCTCTCCTGGGACAATGGGCTCTGGATGTTCTCTGCTTGGGTACATTTTGGGGCTGGAATCAGGGCACTATTCCTGGAGGGTCCATTTATTCACCAGCATTTGCAAATGTTCATAGGGAGCAGGTGGCAGTCACTACTCCCAGCAACAACTTTGTGTTCTCTCTTTGCCTCACTCTCTCCACTTGAGTTTTCAGCTGGGGCTTGACATACATTTTTAGCCCTTTGTCATTGCACATGGCATTCAATAAATAAATATAAGAGAGAAGCAGCTTGGGTGATGACAAGAAAAATTGAGTTCTTTCTCTGATTTCTTTTTTTTTTTAATTTTTGAGACTTGAAAAATACCACTGACCTTGAGGATTATTCTTGCTTGAAAGGTGGTGCATGCAAATTGAGAAGTGGTGTTTGGCAGCATTTGGCTTATGTGGATTTGGTCTAAGTGGTGCTTCTTACCCAAGCTCTAGGGAAGTGTTGATGAGACTCTAGCCTCATCCTCTTAGACAGGTCTCTTGCTCCCTTTGTCCTCTGTTCTGCCTTCCTTTTCCTCTTCTCTTTTTCCCTGGCTTTTTCCCCCTTTTTTTCTATTCACTTTGCTTGCTTGCTGACCTGCCCGTCTGCCTATGTGATGATGAAATCTCTGCATGGCCACAATGATCCCACTGTTAGCTGGCAAAGCCAGGCTTAACTCCTTGACAGTAGAAGATCAAGTGTCTATTCCCCAAGCACAGAGATGTCCACCCTGGGCTGGACTGCCCTGCCCTGTAGCTTATACTGGGGCAAAACAGCAGGTTTGCCCAATTGGCATGAAATCAGGAGGGATTCTTGCAGTTTCCACACCTGTCTACTCCTTGGAGCTGGTTTCTCTGATCCTTTTTCTAGATCTGGTTCCTTTTCTTTCTGCCACCCCCACTCTTTACCCCCTCTCTTTTCTGAGATTGTCTTAGGGTTGAACTACTTGGGTATCCAGGGTTGGAGCATGAGGGGATGTACATAGGGGAAGAAGAGAGTGATGAGAAGAGAATGGAGAAAATTTGGATAAAAAGAGGGAAAGGAGAC
>NW_003852420.1:20785277-20794260 GCF_000181295.1 Otolemur garnettii | reverse complement strand
TTTTTTAGGCTTAGAATAAGGCTGAAAAAGAAGGTACCTAAAATTATGAAACCCCTAAAAGTGAAGTTCCCACCTGCTAGATAGCTTCTCTGTGGCCTCCTCTTAGGCTAAGCAGCAGTGTTTTTGGATACCTTTCTTTTTCTGTCCAGAATTCTGTAAATGAGCCAGCACTCACGATGGGCAGCCCAAGGAACACTGACTTAATTAGCTGGCCCATGGATTTTCTCAAGGCTGATGGGACAATCTTTTGGACCTGGCATTATGTGTAACAAGCAAGGATGGAAGTTTCTTCTTCAGGGTAGAAAGGTCATCTGAAACTAGCCAAAAGGCAGTTTTTAAAACTACATTAGGGGAAATTATTTTTATTTATTTACTGGGCCTAGGCCAATTCAGGATGGTAGCTGGGATGCCTTCCTTCTTAAAGTCTGATCATGGCAGGGATATGCAGGGCACTCTTTCCTATTTGGCCTTCTAAGCAGATTGTGGAGGGTGGATTCTCTGGTTTTCTCTTTCCCTCCACATACTAGGACTTGCCTTCTCCCTGGGCAGGGAGAGAGGCTTAGTTGGTGCTCTCCCCTTACTCTACTCCTACTGACTTAGAACCTTTGGCTGCTGTTTGGGAGCCCAAGAAAGGGAGTAGAAGGAATGGGCAAACAAAATGAGGTGGGGAAGGGAGATTTCCTTCTTTATAAAGGAAACCCTCCATGAATTGTGCAAGTTAAAGACAATGTGTCAAATGCACTGAGTCCCCTCATGTAGTAGCAATAAGGAAAAATGAAATGACTTCCCTGCACACACAGCCCAACCTGATTGGTATGTGATGTTGCACTTAGCAGCCATGTGGGTGGGTATGTGTGAATACTCTGGGTTTCACTTCAGTTTCTAAACTTTTTATCCCTCTCAAGTCCAGCATGGATGGGGAAATGTCCCTGGAGCCCCACAGCTGTGTACTTGTTTGCAATTGTTTCCTTTTGAGACTTGTGTTTGTGTCCTGCTTTGAGCTGTACCTTGTTCAGTCCATTGTGAAATTATCCCAGCAGCTGTAATGTACAGTTCCTTCTGAAGCAAGCAACAGCAGCAGCACAATTCTGTGTTTTATAAAGACAACAGTGGCTTCTATTTCTAAAATGCGGTCTCTCTCTCTTTTTTTTCCTACTAGCAAAAGAAACTTTTGGGATTAATTGCATCTCTGCTAGAGTTTATATTAGAATAATACTGTAGATTTTTATGCAGTGATATACTTCACAGGACCTCCATTTATTCTTCAGCAAACATGCAAAGCACTGTGCCAGTAGTATTGTGGGAGAGAAGGCAGGCACAATTCAAAAATGAAGACGACAGTGTTTCTTTCCTTAAGGAGCTTAAAATTTAGTGGGGACGTGAGTAGCCTAATAGGCCTTTGGTACAAGGCAAAGGTAATGAGAGACTGGAATAAGGCTATAGCAGTGATACTAAGAGGAAAGAGTAGATTTGAGATGAGATAGTAGGACTCGGTGGTTGATGGGAAGGGAAGAAGGGGAGAAGAAGCTAATGCCCATATTTCTGCTTGAGCATATGAGTATTTTGGGACATTTTTCTAGTCAAAATGGAGGTGAGAGAGGAGAAGGCAGTGAGTTTTGTAAAGAAAGATAATTAGCCTTGTGTAGACTGTTTGAGGTTTTATAGGGCAACAAGGGTAAGGTTTCTAGTAAACAGATTTGGTACTCAGGTAAGACTACAGAACTGTAGTCATGTAGGTGAAGTCACATAGGCATGAGTAAGATAGCTTAGAACATAAGGAGAGAAACGTGGTGTGTAAACCAAGAAACTCCACTTAAGGCATGGAGAGAAAGCAAACCCTAAGGTTACAGTCACTGTTAGATACTTTGTATTTTTGTTGACTGGTTTAATGAGGTGAGAGAAAAATCAAAAGTGGAAGAGGATCCTTGAAGAGTGATTAACAACAGTGAAGAAGGATTTTTTTGTTTTTTGTTTTTTTTTTCATTTTAAAACAACCAACTTCTTTGAGATCTTATAACTATATTTACCTATTACTTAGGTCATTCTCCAATATTTTTAAACGAGCATTAGAAAAATTCAATTTAAATAAGGCTAAGACTTTCAAGTCGATCGCAACTACCCACTACCTCCAACTTACTCCTTTCCTTAGTAGATAATTGTAAAAAAATAAATAAAACTTAATTTTGTTTCTGACCAGTTTTATAGACAGTGCTCCAGTGCACGAGATAGTACTTAGCAGCTTGCTTGTATTTGTTTTCATGACTTGTCTTCCCCAGTGCCTATGAACACATAGAAGCAGAAACTATATTCTGTTCATTTTTGTCATCTCAGGGCCAGAACATATATCAAGGGATCAATATTTGTGAATAGAATTAAAATGAGCTAGTGATCTGCGGTTTATGAGTTTGGTGGTGGGGAGGGATCAAGAAGTGATGTTGAATACAGAGGATGGACTCCGAATTCCTGAATTTTCAGGTAAGCAGAAATTTAACCAGATTATCATCATCTTTTCCCACTCTCACTCCAAATTAGAAGTTCTATGGTTTTGTACCTAAAGCTGGTGGTATAATTGTCAAAACATGTAAGTTCTGGCATTTTCTGGTAATGCTAGAGCATTGTAATTTCTGTATACTAGGGGAAGATGGTTCAAAGAGGGATTCTTTCAAAGAGCCTAGTAAGAAATCAGTGCCAGTGTATACATATGTGGGCAATGTATGCATATTGCATATGCCTAGCAATCTGCTGGGTGCCATGTTGTGACTTTTCAAATTGCAGAGCTAACCTGAATCAACTAGCCTCGTGCTCCTTTTTAGCAGCAAGGGTTAGGTTGGTTGGTTTAACCTGAGCAAACTGGAACATGAAGCAAATTTTTCCCAGTCAAAATAAGACATAAAATAAATTTATGACCCTGAATTAAACTGAAATAAAGTATTTAGCAGGAGAATGGCCACTATGGCAAAATTTTGTTTTAAATTTCAGTTTTAGAAGAGATTAATATTCAAAGGACTCTAGGGTTTAGGTTTTGATTGCTTCTCAAGAGAAAAAGACTGTAATCCCAGGACTTGGATTGTCCGGGCCTAGAGCTCAAGGTTTTGAGTGAAGTCTTGTCCTAATGTACTCTTGGACATTGCCTTTTCAGCTTTGGTTGGGCAGCCTTCCTTCTGCTCTGTCAGTTGGCAAAATGTTCTGTAGCATGTTCTTGTCTAACAGCTGTCTTGGGATAGAGTAAGGCTGGGTATTTGTTTGGATGTCTCTTAGCTTAGCAGACCCCAGAAACGCATGGCAATTAGGATTTGGTGGTTAAAGGAAAGGCTTATAGCATAAGCAAGACTAGTTTGAAGTGTTGAGCCTGAGCCATCATCCCCAAGCTGTTGTCCATACTATTTGCATGGGAAGTAATGTTGAATTGGAAGACTAGTGTGCTGTTTGTAGCTTTCCAGGCATTTATTCTTCTGATAGTAGGCTGAGGAAAGCTGGCAGACTTAGAAAGTATACAGTACATGACAGAAACACTCCTTCAAAGTAGCTTTGTCAAGAAGGAAGAGCAGGAAAATGGATTTGCTGGGTAATGAGGTGCATTTAGAAGTTGTCCACTTAGTTATCACAACTCCTTTTGTGGGACTATCATATTAAGGTTTTTTAGGGCTTTGTGGCTTACCCTGTAGGAACATATTGTACTCTTGTTCTAGATTACAACAGCTTTGCCACCATCCTGTTGGCCATTTGCGGGGGGGGAGGGGAGGTTGAGGGGGGAAAGTAATGTTGAGGAACCCTACTAGGGAGACCTCAGTCCTCTTTCTCATCTTCCAAACGTAGGGAACTTTTCCTCTTTAAAGAAGCATTGGGAGCTTCCAGCTAGTTTGTGGAAAAGGTCTATGGGCTGTTAATGAGAATGAGTTGCAAAAGGAGGAAAGGCTTGGTTGGGTACTTTGAAGTACTTGGCTAGGTGTTTTTTGCAGTATTTCTTAGATGTTGTAAAATAGTTTTATCAGTTACCTTCAGTTGCATATTTTAAAATCCTGATTAAATTGTCTTAAATAAGGAAACTATTATTTCACATGACAAATCCTGATTTAATATCACTCCAAGGTTGGTTAATTCAGTGGCTCAGGGATGACACCAGAGAACCAGGTTCTTGCCATCTTTTTGCTCTGCTATCCCCTGTTTATTGTTATGCTCATTTACCTCTTGGTCCTAATATGACTACAGAAACTCCAAGAATGAAATGCTGAGAAAACAATGTCTAGGTGAGGGACTAATTTTTTCCAGTGTTTCCTTCTAAAGCAGTCTTTCCCTGGAAATGCCAGTAAGTCTGGCCTCATCTCATTCTTTACTAAAAATGGGTCGTCATTTCACTCCTATTCTGGTCATTGGCAAAACAAAATCATCATGAGTGGCCTGGATTAATCAAGAGTTACGCTCTGAATCATGAGGACTAGAAAGTCTAGTTATGTCTACTAGCAAGAAAGCAGCTTCTACTCAACAGAGCTACTCTTTGACTTTTACAGATGAGGAAAATGAATCTCAGAATGACTTTCCCAGGATCACAGTGAGTAGTGCAGGGCCTTCAATTATAGCTGTTTGTCCAATAAGCCCATATGTTTTATATTGTGTCTTGTTGCAGTATAAAGCAACTTTTCTGCCTTATAGAAACTGATGATCTAGGAGAAGACATTTGAATTAAGTGCCAGGTTAACACTAATCCTGCCCCATGTGAGAGGATTGTATCTATTTGTCATCTTCATCCAATGTTTTCTCTTAGGGAGCACAAGAATAAAAGTCCTAAGTGGACTAGAGTAATAGTGGCAGCAAGGAAGGCACTATTGAGTCCCTGAGCCTGACTTGGGGACTTTACCAGCGGTTAAAGTAGGCAGCTGACCACCCTGTCCTTCCTGAGTGCACTGGGTATTTGGTAGCTCTTTGTTCCTTTCTCTGATGACCAGTGATATTGATCATCTTTCATGTGCTTATTTACTATCCCAGTTTCTTGTTGCTAAATTGTTGACATCTTTTACTCATTTTTAAATTGGATTGTTTTGTTGTAAGAGTTATTAATTCTAGACACAAGCCTTTGTTACATACGTTTTGCATATTTCTCCCAGTCATATGGCTTGTCTTTTTATTTTGAAGAGCAAAACTTCAAAATTTTGATGCCCAATGTATTAATTTAAAATGCAAGTTATTGCTTTTTTTCCTTTTCTATTTAATAGTTTGTGCTTTTTGTATCTGTTTTAAGAAATTTTACATTGACTATTTTGTAGCTGTGAGGAGGCTCGGCTTTCAGAGGGCACTGATTTCTTCTGCACCTGAGATTTTATACTATTTCTGTAGTTCTTCTGAGACCAACCAGCAGAGTTTTAGCGTGCTTCCTGAGCCACATTCTTGAAGCCCAATTCATTTATTCATCTGTCCTCCTTCAGTCCAACAAATCTTTACTAAATGCTGCTATGTGCCAGTCACTGGCACTGTTCAAGGCTCTGGGGCTACGGCAGTTAAGATACTCAAAGACTCTGCTCTATGCCCTTAAGAGAAGACTCGGTTGGGAATGAATTATCCAAAAATAGGGTATATGTGTATTCTGTCAAGATCTTCATACATCATTGCCTTTGGCAGAATCCTTCACTCCTATTTGTGTTCCTACTCCCTGATACTACAATTCCTTTTACATGGGCTCACTTTAAAGAGGTGGCTTCCTGGATAGTAGAAGTAGATTGGAAGGCATTATTGACATTTATTGAGTTGAATGGAATCAGAGGATATAAATCCCACTTCATCAATGTTAAAAAAGAAGATATTAGCCCACCTCAGAGGCTCATCAGTATCACCATGTCTATTCTGGAAGAAGCTGAAGAAGTTTGCATTCACTTTGGAAACTAGTTCCAGAATCATGGGGGTTGAGGGTGTAATAGACCCGTGCACAAGAGTTGGTATTTACCCTGTCAGATGCTGCTACCAAGATTTGGATTGTGTACAGTTCAGGATTAAAATGACTTTTAAAATGCAGTGTTTCATCTGGTGACATTTGATATTTTAAAATAAGGGAGGTTATTTTCAGTCATACGGCTAGGGATGTGAAGGGAGAAGAAAGTGATGTGATTTTGAGTCCCATCCATTTATTAAGTGTTCATTTTATGGTAGGTGAGTCTAACAAGTGCTTTAAAATGGTAACCATAGTAAGTACTTTGATTATTCATTAACATTTTGTTCTCTAATATTCCCTAACCTCACAACTGTGTAAGGTACATACTGTTCTCTCAGTTTTTCAGATAAGAAACTGAAGCCCAAAGAGATCAAGTGACTGATCCAAAGTCCCCTACAGTGAGTTGGGGAAACAGAAGATACTTTTTTTTTCAGGAGAAAAAATATTTGGATTTAAAAGTCCACACCATCTTACTGAAGTGTGGAGACATAGGGAAAAATCATGAATTATTCCTTAGCCTAAGTAAAATAGTATCATATTTCACTAAGGCAACAAATACTAAGGTCCTACTATTTGCCTGACAATGTGCTGGACCTAGTTTACTCATAAACCTTCCATTCGAGTGGGGAGGGCGGTACACGCAGAAAAAGCAGTCAACTAAAAGATATTGCAAACTGGGCAAAGGGCTACCAAGGCAATACTGAAATAGAATCATAGGGTACCCACAGGGAGTGGTCCAGCGAAGTCCCAGGTGCCTTCCGATGAGATCGGAAAAGCAGCGCCTGGGTGTGGGGTGGAGAATAAGAGAAGGGAGCGCTCTTGGCCAAGGGAACCCAAAGCAGAGAGGCTTCAGGTCAGAAAGCAGCTCTGGGCCTGTGGGAAACTGAAAGCTGACCGTTGGGCTGCAGCAGCCCGAGACGGGTCGGACAGGGAGACAGGCGGGGCCCGAGGACGCCGCGCGTTTCGACCCTGAAAAGGAATCTGGGTTTCCGAGTGTGACGGGGAGCTATTAAAGTCTTAAAACAAATTATTCGACCTAATACTTGTGTAATGTCCTCTTTTTTAATTTTTTTCCAAATAATATTTGTATATTCTTCCCGTAAAAGTGGTTAAAACAGGCCTACGGACTTGGAGGGATCAATTGCGAGGGTCAGTTGACCGCCCGTGAGGAGGCGGCGCGTGGGGCTGCGGACGGGGGTGGGGCTCGGCCCGGGGCCGCTCTGCAGCTAGTCGGGGCCGGGGACTGCAGCTCCGAGCTGGGCTGCGCCTCAGGTAAGCGCCGCCGCCAGCTGCGACGTCGCCGCCGGCAGGCCCCGCCCCGGGGGTGGCGCGACGAGGGCAGGCTTCGGGGTTGTCTCCGGCAGGCACCGGCCAGCGGGGGCAGGCCAAGTCCGCCGCGCGCGCCCCCGGCCCCGCGCCCTCCCTGATACCTCCCCGGCGTCCTCCGCGCCGGGCGCTCCCGCACCTACGTCGCTCGGGCCCTGAGGCGAGGCGCGGCGCGGCGCGGCGCGGACGTCGGCGAGCCGGGTAGCGGAACTGACGCCGGCGGGCTTCCGGAGGTGGCCCGCAGTCGTGGAGGAGCGGGCGACGCAAGTTCCGGACGGCTCTCCACTCTGTCTGCGACTCACGCCTCTCCCTCCTCTCGCCTAGTCCGGTGCTGTCTCCAGACAGCGGCCCTTCCGGCTGAGAGCTGTCGGAGTGCGGGGACTCTGGGGAAGCCGTCGCCGCCCCCCGCCTCGGGGCTGCGTGAGCTGCCCGTCGCGCCGCCTCCTTGCCCCCAGCGGCGGGCGCTGTTCTCGTTCGAAGCACTCCCCCCAGCTCCATGAATGGAAATCGGCTCCGCAGGTGAGTCAGAGCCGCTGGGCTGGCTAGGTGGGGGTGTCACCAGCTGTTGTCCCCTGGGCTTCGTCGCTTCCTCTGCCTCGGGCCAGGTGCGTGAGGTGAGCTTGGGCTGGCCTCTCCCGGGCTCCCGGCCCACGGCGAGCTCCTCGCAGCCCAGCCTTGGCTCCCCGGGGACTACTGAGTTGGCGAAACTACGGGGCTGTGAAACTGCTCGGAGGGTTTAAGTTTGGGGCAGTCTAGTCGGTATTACTCTTTTCTAGACAACTCTTTTTCTAGACTCTAGGAGGGTTTGCTATCGCTTTTATTATTTTAGTTGGAGATATAACTAAAGCGATATAAGTGGAGATATAAGTTGGGTGTGCGTGTCCTTACCCAACATGTGTCCCACAGAGGATGGGCGGCCAGCCATCTCCCTTACCTGCCTCTTAAAGTAGACGTGAAGATAACACTGGGATAACGGATAACTTCAGATTAAGTTTGAAGTAGGTGTTAGTGCAGCATCAAATGCAGAATGGCACTGCTTCCATCCCCGAATTCTCTTTTGATGTTTGTGGCAACATTGATATACAGTTCCTGAGAAGCTTGGAACTGTCACTGCTTTTATGAGATGGTGTGTCTTAAAATTGCTCGCAGTAATTTTTTTTTAATTCCTTAGTCCCTAGAAAAGCAGTTGTCATATTCTTGGAAATCTAGAATTTAGGAAAGATGCTTTCTCTCCTGGGGGAAAAATGGTAGTCTTGAGGAAAAATTGCACCACGGACAAATTTGTCCTTAAAAAGGAAAAATCACTCTTTATGATTGTAAAGTAATTAATTTAGGGGCAACAAGGTGTTACATAACGATTTGTTTAGCAAATCGTCATGCTTGGTATGTTAAATGTGAAAGTATGCCTAATCCAGACGATCACAATTATAAAATAATTTTTAAAATATTTGGAGGGGCATTACAGATTCCCGAATTTCACATTTCTTTTTGTCAATTTCAGAGATACTGGGATATGATATGTGAAAAACTTACATTTAAAAAAACCGGTGACATAACTATAGTAAAGAACTTTATTAAACAGATTAAGGAGTGTAATTCTCAAGTGAATGCAAAAAAGCACTCAGAAATTGTGGTGATGGGAGAAGAAGGGGGTGTATTACACGTTTTATTACATGGGATATTTTCTAATCAATTTCTACCATTTCTCTTTTCATACCCCATTTTTTTTTTTTTTTT
>NW_003852420.1:20777407-20785147 GCF_000181295.1 Otolemur garnettii | reverse complement strand
TTTTTTTGTTGTAGTTACCATTGTTGTTTGGCAGGCCCAGGCAGGGTTCGAACCCGCCAGCCCTGGTGTATGTGGCTGGCGCCCTAGCTGCAGAGCTACAAGCGCTGAGCCGCATTCCCCATTTTTTGCCTTCTTAAAAACAGAAAGTTTGCCCAGATTATGAAGAGAGACCGTCATGTGTTTATTATTGATTTAAGTTTGCCTAGATGTTGTTTTGTTTGTTATTGATTTGTGATTTTCCATAACTGTGTCTTTGCCTTGTTTTTTAATTTTCTACAGTGCTATTCTTGCTGTATAGGAAATGTGATGATTTGAGGCTATAGGTGATTTTTACTTAATTGTCTTGTTCTCTGTTAAGCCTAAAAAACAAAACATGAATGTTAGATGTTCTATTAATCATCCTAAAACTTGGGTGGCGCCTGTGGCTCAAGGAGTAGGGTGCTGGCCCCATATGCTGAGGGTGGCGGGTTCGAACCCAGCACCATCCAAAAAAAAAAAAAAAAACCTAAAAAAAAATCATCCTAAAACTTATAAAGATGTTTCAAAAATGTTTGTTTCTATTTTTTTTTTTTTTGTAGAGACAGTCTCACTTTGTTGCCCTTGGTAGAGTGCTGTGATGTCACAGCTCACAGCAACCTCCAGCTCTTGGGCTTAGGCAATCCTCTTGCCTTAGCCTTGCAAGTAGCTGGGACTATGACTACAGGCACCCGCCACAATGCTCGTCTGTTTTTTGTTGCAGTTTGGCCAGCGCTGGGTTTGAACCTGCCACCCTCGGTATATGGGGCTGGCACCCTACTCACTAAGCCACAGGCACTGCCTCAAAAATGTTTTAAAAGTTTTTTTCTTTTCCACCTTTGGGGTTTTTTCAAATGAAACTATACCCAAATATATGGACAGTATCTTAGAAAATACTTCTAAGTATTTCATCATCAGTCTATCTAGTCAACTGGTACAAACTAACCAAGTATGGCTCAGAAAATAAGTTTTACCTCTTTTTTTTGATGTCCCATTGCTGAAATACCCATTTAGCTGTCTTTACATCTAATGGTAGTCAGGTTATCAGCCATATGCTTAGCCATCTTGAAATGTAAAGTTTATTCTCAGTGCAGTTTATGTATGATTGTAGTCTGATAACAAAGATAGCCTACAATTTGGCTAAAAATCTTAGCACTCGAATGAGAGGCTGAGGCAGGTGGATTGCGTGAGCTCAGGAATTCCAGATCAGCCTAAACAAGAGCAAAACCTGTCTCTACTAAATACAGAAAAAACTAGCTGGGCATGGTTGGAAGGCTGAGGCAAGAGGATTGCTCAAGCCCAAGAAGCAGGGGTCCTCAGACTTTTTAAACAGGGGGCCAGTTCACTGTCCCTTAGACCGTTGGAGGGCTAGACTGCGGGCCCTGGGCCCCGGGTGGGTGGGCTGTTAAGCAGTAAGGGCAGTGGCGGCAAAAACAACTGGCGGGCCGGATAAGTGTTCTTGACAGGCCGCATGTGGCCCATGGGCGGTAGTTGAGGATGCCATGAGCTATGATGCCATGGCACCCTACCCAGGGTGCCAGGGCTACAGAGATGCTGTCTCAACAACAACAAAAAAGGTTTTTAGCCTTCCCGAAGCTCAGATTGTTACACTTAATGTATTAAGTTGAAAGTACAGTTGAGGAAAATGTGCATCTACTTTTTGTTGTTGTTGTTATTTGAGATAGAGTCTCGGATCTGTTGCCCTGTGTAGAGTGCTGTAGAATCATAGCTCACAGCAACCTCAGACTCACAGGCTCAAGCCATCCTGTTGCCTCAGCCTCCTGAGTAGCTGGGACTACAGGCGCTTGCCACAACACCAGGCTAGTTTTTCTGGTTTTGGTAGTGATGGGGGTGTTGCTCTGGATCAGGCTGGTCTTGAACTCTTAAGCTCAAGAAATCCACCCACCTCAGCCTCCCAAAGTGCTAGAATTACAGGTGTGAGCCACCATTCATAGTAGCAACTAAGTTTTAAATCCAGAATTTGGCAGGTATATATATTTTGGTTTAAAAATTTTTAGAGGTAAATATTCTTTAGTAGTCTGTTTATTGGGTCCATATTGAATCTTGGCTATCCAATTCTGTTTTAACTTTTTCTTACGTGTGGGAGTTCTCAGGAATCATTTTATGATAGGATATTTTAAATACTAGTTGTTATGTGCATAACTATTACATTTATTTAACATTAGAGGACTTCAAATACAAATACCATATAATTGTTTCTTGGTGAATCATTCCTCACTGAAATTTAGTATTTGTCTGTTCTTCTCTTTCATGTGGAATATTTTAAATGATTTTTAAATGTATCCTGCACCATCTACTGATTTAGTACCATGTAAACTTTGATTTCAACAAAAAGTTGACATAATAAAGTTTTAAAATAATAACAATCAGCAGTTTAGCATCTGAGCCTATGACTTTTTAGACTCGTGGTTCTCAACCTTCCAAATGCCACAACCATGCAACAAAAATTTTATGATTGGGAGTCACCACAACATGAGGAACTGTATTAAAGGGACACGGCATTAGTAAGGTTGAGAACCACTGCTTTAGAGGAATGTCTGAAAAAACCCTATTTTTCAATGGTCTAATTACTGCTAAACTAACAGCGTAGGTTATGTTTTACTTCCAAATAAAGTGGGAATAATGATAGCAGAAACGTTCATTGAGATGCCACTTTTACTGAGTACTTATTTTTTAGGACCATGCTATTTTGGTGTATGTATTTAGGTAAAGAAAAGAATGAATTACATTTATTTAATGGTGGAAGGAAACTTTTACTTTTATTTTAAATTAATGACATGCAAATTGACATACTTGGTAGTTTTATACAATCTTACAAAAGTGATAGAGTGTATATCTTTCTTAGTTATACTTTTAATTTTGTGTCTAAACATAGTTGTTTTAGAGCTCTTCATTTATTTAACAATAAAGTTAAAGAAAAGTTATTTGGGACCAGTTCCAAAGGAACAAAAGTAGCATCTATGGGAGGTTAGAACTAAAGATTAGGATTTGAATGAGGCCTATAGAGGTTGTGGATTAAAATTACCAACTACAATATATAATGCCATCACCTTTTCAGTTTAGTATTTAAAACAATTTAATCACTTTAGGAAGTGTTTTGTTATTTAAGTTTCTTCAGAAAGTGAAAATAAGATCCTATCAAATTTTTTGTCTTGAAAGGAAAAAATGTTAAATTATTTCTCTGGTGGGCATGTATGAAAAGTGGTAAAGGTTTTTCTGCTAGGTTGTTACTTAAATTTTAGTTTGTGCTGTTCTGGAGTGGCCATTATAACTTCTTTTTTTTTTTTTTTAATAAGCATTTACCTCTTGTGACTGGCAGGGGGACTTATGAAAACACACAAGAGTAATTGTCTTAGAATTTAATTTCTCTGTCAGTGATGGAATGTTCTGAGGGAAAGCTAAAAAGGAGACAAAACAACTTTTTGCCTTCTGTATGAAAACTTAGTAGTATAGAAAAAAAACGACATATATGTGTAACCTTCAAATGTAATTTAGTTAGTACAATGAAGGCATTTAAAAATTATCCATGATTCTGTCACCCTGGTATAACCAGTCTTTGTGTTTAAGCCAAATTCCAAACTCATAAATTTATTAGTTTTAAAAAATAAAGAAATTAAGTTATTTAGGGAAGCACTTAGAGTGAATGAAAAGATACTTGGGTGCTACTTTCTCTTGTTCTTTCGGAGAATCTTATGTAATAAATTGGTAATTTTCTTAATTAATTTATACTAGTTTATATGTTACAGTGGAATGTTGCATTTTTTGTTATATAAGTCTGGTTTAACAGTATGCAAAGAGGCCTGGGGCCCTGTAAAGGGGACATTTCCTGTAAGAATTTTCTGTTGTATATGGAAAAACTTTAGCTCAGAGGAGAATTTTTGCCAAATTTTGTTGGCTTCTGGTTGGATACCATTTTGTTTTATAACACAACCATCTAAACTCTCTAGTTTCACACTGGTTTCTATATTCTTAAAATACTTGAGGGTCTATGTGAAGGATAAGTTAAAATATTTTGTTAATCTAACAAAACATAGTGTCTTACGATACTTAAAAGTAGAATTCTAAAATGTAATTTATAAGTTTTTTTTTAAGTGAATAGGGGAAAAAAGAAAAAGTGGTATTTCTGTTTTTAGGAAGGTAAAACTAAAAAGATAATTAAAGATCAGTATCCTTTCTAGACATGTTCAGTTGCAGAATGTTGGGATGAACAGCTTACCAGACATTCCTATTTTCTAATTCAGTTGTCTAGGATACTCAATAGATCCTCATTCTTGGCTCATTAACAAAACAGATGTGAGAAAGAATATTGTGTGGTTTTTCAGCCATAATGGTTGTGCTGTTAGGATACATGAACAGCCTTTCTATATTTGGAATTTCTGTGGTTTTCTGCCATTATCTATGTGTGTGTATGTTAATATTAATGTATTAATGACTTTCTTTGGCTAGACACTGCTTAAAGAAAAGAGATACTGAGGTTTAGCAAAACCTTGTTACCCATAACTGATGCTTTCCTTCATATTTTAAAGGTGGGCTTTTTGTGGTTTTGTTACAATAAAAAAAATTATGTGCATTAATAATTTGTTTTGTGTCACATAGTTATTTTATACATCATTTTCAAATTGTCAAGTTCTTGGGAAATCAGACGGTATCTATAGAATATAGACATGAGATATTTTTAGATTTTTCATTGTGGAAGAAATTTCGTAAGAAAATCTCAATTATTAAATTACATAATTCTATTTTTCATCGTTATTAATACTTTGTTTTAACTGATTTCTAAATTTTGTAATAACATAAGAGATACATATTTCTCTGAATTTTAAAAATTGTTAAAGAATACATTGCAGAATAGGCTATTAGGTATTATGCCCTTCTTGTTTTCAAGGGAGGAAATGCCTTTTAAAAAATTATTATTTTTAATTAAGTCATAACTTTGTACATTGATGCATTTATGCGGTTCAGAGGAAATGTCTTTTAAAAAATTGTTCCTGGCTCGGCGCCTGTGGCTCAAGCGGCTAAGGCGCCAGCCACATACACCTCAGGTGGCGGGTTCAAATCCCCAGCCTGGGCCCGCCAAACAATGATGGCTGCAACCAAAAAATGGCCAGGCGTTGTGGCGGGCACCTGTAGTCCCAGCTACTTGGGAGGCTGAGGCAGGAGACTCGCTTGAGCCCAGGAGTTGGAGGTTGCTGTGAGCTTCCATGCCACAGCACTCTACCCAGGGGGATAGCTTGAGGCTCTGTCTCAAAAAAAAATTGTTCCCCATACTTGCTGTCTGAGAAGTTTAACCCTCAACAAGCTAAATGTTCTATAAGTGATTATTTATTTATAGTGGACATACTAAATGTAGTGAGTATGTTTGGATAGGCACTTTATTATGTCAGTTTTTAAAAGCAGCACCTATATTTAGTTTTCTAAAAACAGATTTTTTCATTATAAAATAATAAATATTAATACATGTTTACTATTTTGAAAAGCAAACAATTTATGAATGTCTCAAATAGAAAGTAAAAATAATATGGTCCTATCTTCCAGATAAAGCCTTGTTAATATTTTCTTATATATTTTCTCAGATATCTGTCTATATATTTATCATACTACTTTTACCCTTTTTCTACTCAGTAATGTATCATGAGTATTTTTTGCATATCATTATTGATATCTGTATAGCAATATAATAATTTTTACTGCCTGCATAGAATTTAACTTTTAATCAGTCTCATTGTGGTAATTTAGATTTTCTTCCAATTTTTTGTTATTATGAATAAAACTTGTAAGTATCCTAGTACAGAGGATATTTACTAGATATGTCTTTGTATACTGTGATTGCGATCGGTGGAGTAAATTCCTAGAAGTAATTTTGAGACACTGTCTCATTATGTTGCCCTCGCCCTTGGTAGAGTACAATGGCATCACAGCTCACAGTAACCTCCAACTCTTGGTCTATTTTTTTTTTCATTTTTTTATTAAATGGTAACAATGTACATTAATGCACTTCTGGGGTACAGTGTGGGGTTTTCACATGCAATCCGAAATACTTCCATCAAACTGGTCAACAGAGCCTTCATGTCATTTTCTCAGTTATTGTTTTAAAACCAACTCTTGGTCTTAAGCGATTCTCTTGCCTCAGCCTCCCAAGTAGCTGGGACTACAGGCACCAGCCACAACACCCAGCTATTTCTTTGTTGCAGTT
Organism: Otolemur garnettii; assembly: GCF_000181295.1. NCBI lineage: Eukaryota > Metazoa > Chordata > Mammalia > Primates > Galagidae > Otolemur > Otolemur garnettii. Next base: position 20,778,918 of record NW_003852420.1, on the reverse strand, counting down.
GTTTAGCTGGCTCAGGCCGGGTTCGAACCTGGCCAGCCTTGGTGTATGTGGCTGGTGCCGTAACCACTGTGCTATGGGCGCTGAGCCAGAAGTAGAATTATTGAAACAAGTATTCTCTGAATATTAAAGTAGAAGTTCCTGGTGAAGATCCCTATTTGGCAATAGGCTATATGCTGTAGTTGATTTCAGTTTATTCTCTGCTGATTTTTCAGCAGTCACATTTACTATAGGCCATTATTTAGCTTTAGACTTACCAACAAGTGTATACTAAATTTGTATCAGCACAACAACATGAACACATATTTCCTTTGTGATGTGTGGTGTTATGTTTGAAGTTTAGTTTGGTTAGTGATATTAACTAGTACTTACAGTAGTTACTGGAAGACAAGTTTGAGGTAAGGCTGGACATGGTGGCTAACACCTGTAGTTCTAACACTCTGGGAGGCCAAGGCAGGTGGACAGCCTGAGCTCAGGAGTTTCCCATCAGCCTAAGCAAGAGCAAGACCCTGTCTCTAAAAAAAATAGCCAGCATTGTGGCAGGTGCCTATAGTCACAGCTACTTGGGAGGCTGGGGCAAGAGGATTGATTGCTTGAGCCCAAGAGTTTGAGGTTGCTGTGAGCTATGACATCACAGTGCTCTACTCAGGGCAACAAAGTGAAATTCTGTCTCAAAAAAGAAAAAAGAAAAGAAAAGTTTGAGGTAGGGAGAAATGCCTGGTAGTGCTTCATAGTTCTCTGCAATTACATTTTCGTCTCTGGGAGGCAGTGTATGTATCTGTTAAAATATTAAAATTTGCTTATTGGGAGCATAATATTTTGTATTCACATAATTTTTTTCACTAATTTACATTAAATTTTTTTTGATACTTAACTGTAACTGTAGATTTTTGTTCATTGCTTATTAATGAAACAGAATTTTGGGTTTTGCAGATTATATAAAAAGCATGAGGCAAGGCTCAGTACCTATAGCTCAGTGGCAAAGGCACCAGCCACATACACCAGAGCTGGTGAGTTCCAACTCAACCCAGGCTGCCAAACAATAATGATGACAACTACAACCAAAATATAGCCAGGCATTGTGGTGGGCTCCTGTAGTCCCAGCTACTTGGGAGGCCCAGGCAAGAGAATCGCTTAAGCCTAAGAGTTTAAGGTTGCTGTGAGCTGTGATGCCATGGCAGTCTACCGAGGGTGACATAGTGAGAATTTGTCTCAAAAAAAAAAAAAGAAAGAAAGAAAGAAAAGAAAAGCACTAGGCAAAATAATGATAATGGAGAAAAATATTAGCAGTATGATACAACATAGAAAGCAAGAATTTTAGAAACAGATACTGTGACTTATTGATGATAAGTCAATGTAACCTCAGTTGTAACAAATGTACCAGTCTGTTGGGGAAAGTTAATAGTGAAGAAACTGTATGTGGAGGTAGAGGGTATAGGCATATGGGAAATCTCGTGGAGGTAGAGGGTATAGGCATATGGGAAATCTCGTGGAGGTAGAGGGTATAGGCATAT
>NW_003852420.1:20768704-20777127 GCF_000181295.1 Otolemur garnettii | reverse complement strand
ATCTCGTGGAGGTAGAGGGTATAGGCATATGGGAGATCTCGTGGAGGTAGAGGGTATAGGCATATGGGAGATCTCGTGGAGGTAGAGGGTATAGGTATATGGGAAATCTCTAGCATCTGCCCAGTTTGGCTGTGAACCTAAAACTGCTCTAAGTAATAAAATCTATTAGAAAAAATTAACTGTGGCATGGTGCCCGCAGCACAATGGTTATGGCACTAGCCATATACACCAAGGCTGGTGGGTTCAAACCCAGCCCGGGCTAGCCAAGCAACAATGACAACTGCAACAGAAAAATAGCTGGGTGTTGTGGCAGGTGCCTATAGTCCCAGCTACTTGGGAGGCTGAGGCAATTCTACTTGTCTCAAATACTACTTTTTTTTTTAATACTTTGCCTTTTTTTTTTCCCCAGTGTTTGAGTCAGGATCCAAATAATCACACGTTGTGATTGAGTAGTATGTCTTTTAATCTGTAAATTTTCTCTCCTCAACCCTCCTCACCCCCTGCAATTTATGGGTTGTTAGTCCTTTTAGAGTTTCTGGTTCCATCTTTGCAATATAATTTAACATAATTCTCTCAAGTTGTGTAAACTGCTAGTGGATCTAAAGACTTGATCAGATTCTGGCTATTCTTTCTGAACTTCAATTGGATTTTTGTCCCTACCACTTTACTCAAATTGTTTTCATCAAAGTCAGTTAAGATCTTAAATTCAGTAGTCAGTTTCTTTTCTTTTCTTTTCTTTTTTTTTTCTTTCGCCCTCGGTAGTGCCATGGTGTCACACAGCTCAAAGCAACCTCCAACTCCTGGGCTTAGGCGATTCTCTTGCCTCAGCCTCCTAGTAGCTGGAACTACAGGTGCCCGCCATAACGCCTGGCTTTTTTTTGTTTTTGCAATTTGGCCAGGGCCGGGTTTGAACCTGCCACCCTCCATATATGGGGCTGGCGTCCTACTCACTGAGCCATTGGCGCCGCCCAGTAGTCAGTTTCTAAATCTTTGTTTTAGTTGGCATTTCAGTCGCATCTGATTAAGTTATTTTCCTCTCAAAACACTTTTTTTTCCCACTTGGTTTTTTGGGTACGACTGTCTCCAGGTCCTACTCCAGCCTCGCTGTCTGTTACTTTCCTAATTCCATTGCTGCTTTCATTTCCCCAATCTCTAAACATTGGGAGTATCCCAAGGCTTGCTCTTCTTCTGTGTCCGTGCCACACTCTGAGTGATCTACTCTAATTCAGTGTGTTTTAGATACCACTTACATGATGAGGACACCCACATTTACACTCCAGACTGGACCTCTTCCCTGAATTCCACATTAATCAAACTATCTACTAGACAGACACCTACTAGTAGACATCTCAAACTTAACATGCCCTAAAAGTCCTTTTTGTTTCATTTCCAGCTTGTTGGTATCATCGAGTTTTTCCTAGCTCAGTAAATGACACTTCTGTTTTTTTAGTTGCTTAGACCAAAAAGCCTTGAGAACTCTTTCCTTTCATGCCCCACATTTAATCCATTAGCATTTCATGTCAGACCTACCTTTTAAATATTTTTGACAACCACATCACTGTCCCAGTAGTCCTAGCCAACATTATCTTTTGCCTAGATAGTTGAATAGCCTGCTAACTGGTCTCTCTGCTTGTACCCATACATAATTGTTCATACAGCCATTGGAGTGAACTTTTTAAAAAAATTTAAGTCTGGATAGGTATGGTGGCTCATGCCTGTAATCCTAGCACTTGGGAAGCTGAAGCAGGTGGATTACTTGAGCTCAGAAGTTCAAGACCAGCCTGAGTAAGAGTGAGACCCTGTCTCTTAAAAAATACCCGGATGTTATGGCGTGTGCCTGTAATCCCAGCTACTTGGGAGGCTGAGGCAAGAGAATCGCTTAAGTCCCAGAATTTGAGGTTGCTGTGAGCTATGATGCTATAGCACTCTACCAAGGGCAACAAAGTGAGACTCTGTCTCAAAAATATATATAAATAAAAATTTAAGTCAGATCATAATACTTAATGACTCAGATCCTAGACAACTTAGAAGACTGACGCTACCTGACTGTAAAACTTATAGTAAAGCTACATTACTCAAGACAGTGTGGTATTGGTGAAAGAATGGGCAAATACATCAATGGAACAGAGCAGAGTCCAACATGGCAGGTTACAATCCCAGTTCTTCTCCTTGCTAGCTGTGAAATTTCAAGCAAATTACTTTACTTTTCTTCATTTGTAAAATAATTCTTTTCTTTGTAGGTTGGTATGAAGATTAAAAGAGATAATGCATGTAAAAACACCTAACACATTGCCTAAGACATCATAAGAACTTGATAAATTTTAGCTATTGCACATTTTCTAATGATCTTGACAAGATTGACACAAAGAGACAGGTCAGGTAGTATCCCCATTTCATAGATCACGAAACAAATACAAGGACATTAAGTAGTTGTTGAAGGTCACATGATTAAATAATAGGCAGAGCCAAAACTGTGGCCTAGTACAAAATTTCTACAGTTCTTGCCTATCTCATACTAGGATACCAGGAAAGATTATGCCCTCAAAGAAGTTTTTTTTTAAATATAAGAAAGCAAAATTTAAAAACAAATGATTCAGATCCACACTGAATGAAAAGTTATTGTTAACCTCATTTTTATTCCTAATGCTAATTCATGCTTTTGGTATATCGCTGAATTAAATGTAACATTTTCTTAGGAATTTTGGGTGTATCTTCATTAATGGATTTACCCTATGATTTTACTTTTTCATAATGTTTTGATTAGGTTTAGTACCTGAGTTTTTCTGGCATCTCGAATTGGGGTATATTTACTTTTTTCCTGTTCTCTAGCAGCCTTTGTATAATGTTGATTTTTTTTTCCTTAAATGCTTGGTATAATTCGCTAGTGAAACTATCTGCATCTGTAATCTTTGTGTGTGTGGAAAAAATAATTTTTTTTTTTTGAGACAGAGTCTCATTTGGTCACCCTTGGTAGAGTGCTGTGGCATCTTAGCTCACAGCAACCTCAAACTATTGGGTTCAAATGATTCTCTTGCCTCGGCCTCCCAGACAGCTGGGACTACAGGCACGTGCCACAGCGCCCAGCTATTTTTTAGAGACAGGGTCTTACTCTTGCTCAGGTTGGTCTTGAATTCGTGAGTTCAGGCAATCCACCCACCTCAGCCACCCAAGTGCTAGGATTACAGGTAAGCCAATGCCACGCCCAGCCTGGAGATATTTTTAATTGTGAATTTTATTCAAAAAGTAATAGAATTTTTCAGATTTTTTAAAATGTAAATTTAAGTTTATTCAGATAATAGTTACTAGTTTATTGATTTATTATTTGAACTTTAATTAACAAAGCTCCAACATTTTGAGCTTTAAAAATGTAATGCTAGCATCATGTAGGTTTTTAAAAGACATTATGGCAAAATACACCACTAAATTTATAATCTTAATCATTTTTAAGTATACATTTCAGTAGTGTTTAGTACATTTACATTGTTATTCAAGCAGTCTGCAGTCATCTTGAAAAAGTAAGACAATACCTGTTAACCAAATCCCCCTTGGCCCACCACCTCCACCCCCAACTTCTACTTTGTGTTTCTTATGAAATTGAGGACTCTAGGAACCTCATATAAGTGGAGTAATAACACTGTCTTTTTGTGACTGGTTTATTTCAACATAATGTCTTCAGGGTTTATCCATATTGTAGCATTTGTCAGAATTTCTTTTTTAAGGCTGAATGATAGTCGTGTATGTGTGTGTGTTTTGTTTAACCATTTATCCATCAGTGGACACATAGGTTTCTTATACCTTTTGACTGTTGTGACTAATACTGCCATGAATGTGTGTGAACAAATAACTCTTTGTTTAATTCTTTCTGCTTTCAATTTTTATGCGTTTATACTTAGAAGTAGAATTGCTAGGCTTGGTGCCCATAGCTCAGTGGTTAGGGCACCAACCACATAACACTGGGGCAAGGATGGCAAGTTTGAACCCAGCCCGGGCCTGCTAAAACAACAATGATAACTGCAACAACAACAAAAATAGCCAGGCGTTGTGGCAGGTGCCTGTAGTCCCAGCTACTTGGGAGGCTGAGCAAGAGAATCGCTTAAGCTCAAGAGTTTGAGGTTGTTATGAGCTGTGATGCTACAGCACTCTACTAAAGGTGACATAGTGAGACTCAAAAAAAAAGAAATAGAATTGCTAAATCATACAGTAATTCTATTTTTAATTTTTTGAGGGAGCACCATACTTTTTTCTAAAGTGGTTATACCATTTTTTGTTTCTACCAACAAACTTTTTTTTGAGATGGGGCCTTGCTAAGTTACTCAGATAGATTTTGAACTCTTGGGCTCAAGCAATCGTTTCCTCAGCCTTGCAGATAGCTGGGATTAGAGGCGTGTACCACTGTGCTTGGCTTTATAGTACTTTATGTATCAGTAGGTTGTATTTCTCTAGGAATTTGTTTCATCAAACTGTCAAATTTATTGGCACAGTGTTTGTAATGTCTTTGGTATGTACAGTGATAATTTTTTTCACTTCTGACTTTGGTTATTTTGTTTATTTAAACATTTTTACTTTTTTTTTTTGAGACAGTTTTACTGTGTCACTCTCGGTAGAGTGCTGTAGCATCAAACCTCAAACTTTTTTTTTTTGAGACAGAATTTCACTTTGTTGCCCTCGGTTAGAGTGCTGTGGCATCACAGCTCACAGCAACCTCAAACTCTTGGGCCCACGTGATTCTTCTGCCTCACCCTCCCATGCAGCTGGGACCACAGGTGCCCACCACAACACCTGGCTATTTTTTGTTGCAGTTGTCATTATTGTTTAGCTGGCCCAGACTAGGTTGGAACCTGCCACCCCTCAGTGCATGTGGCCAGCACCGTAACCACTGTGCTACGGCCATCAAGCCTAAACCTCAAACTCTTGGGCCAGCCACTCTTCAGGCCGTCAAGCCTAAACCTCAAATGATTCTTTTGCCTCAGCCTCCCATGTAGCTGGGACTACAGGCACCTGCTACAACACCTGGCTATTTTGTTGTTGTTGTTGCAGTTGTCATGTTGTTTAGCTGGCCCAGACTGGGTTTGCACCCACCAGCCTTGGTGCATAGGGCCGATGTTGTAACCACTGCGCTACCCTCTTTTCCTTCTTTTTAAAAAATCAGTGTTGCCTAGAGTTCATCGATTCTATCTTTTCAAATAATCAGTTTTATGCTTTGTTAATCCTGTTTATTATGTATTAGTTTTAATTTTTTTTTCATATTTGCTCTTTATTTTCTCCTTCTACTTGCCTTGAGTTTACATTGCTCTTGGGGTCATACCCTTCAAATCTGACTTTGTGGTTGTTGTTGTTGTTGTTTTGTGAGAGAGTCTCACTTTGTTACCCCTAATAGAGTGTTGTGACATCATATTCACAGCAACCTCAGACTCCTGGGCTCAAACAATTCACTTGCCTCAGCTTCCCAAGTAGCTGGGATTACAGGCACCCACCACAGGCCTGGCTATTTTTAGAGGCGAGGTCTTGCTCTAGCTCAGGCTGGTCTCAAACTCATGAGCTCAGGCAATCTACCTGCCTCACCTTGAGCTCAGGCAATCCACCTGCCTTGGCCTCCCAGAGTGCTGGGATTACAGGCATGAGCCACACCATGCCTGGCCCTTCAGGTCTGACTTATGTTTGCACGTGCTCACCTGGGTTTGTGTGCTTGTTCTCCCTTCTTGTTACTCCTTCCAGAAGAATTTTTCAGTGGCATACAGTTTAAGGAAGTTGATGAGTTAGGAATGATACCATCTTTCAGCAGTAGGCTTTAGCCATTATCCTCTGCATATACAATTCTGACATAACTCTGGTTGACAAGATTTTCAAATGCAGCATGTAACAGTGTGACTTTTTATTTCCTTTCCCTGGCAGGACCTGTTGGGGCCCAGCCCCTACTCATGGTGCCCAGAAGACCTGGCTATGGCACCATGGGCAAACCCATTAAACTGCTGGCTAACTGTTTTCAAGTTGAAATCCCAAAGATTGACGTCTACCTCTATGAGGTAGATATTAAACCAGACAAGTGTCCTAGGAGAGTGAATAGGTAAGAATCATGAAACTTTGGAGATCTTTTGCTATTTGTCTTGCTTTAGTAATTTTATGTTTATCCTGTATATCTAAATAATAATGATAATATGTAACAGTTTGACCAAAACACATAGTAATATGTTTTGAAATTGATTGTATTTCAGAGGTGTGAAGTGGGAAAAATCTGCAGACCACCTTGAAATGATTCTGTTATAACATGAGCTCACATGTATTACCTGTGATAGTAGAACAGGTCCAAGTCCTTTTTACTTGTCTTTGAAATCAGGCTTAACATTCTGATCACATCTTTTTTCTTCCTAGTATGTCATACATTTGTGCTTTTTTTCCCCACCCCACATTACCACTTTAGTAATATTCCCTTTTGTGATGGGATAGAAATGGTAGTTTTGTGATGGTGGATAGAAATGGTAGTTTCATGCTTTCTCTTCCATCCTCAATTTTTGACTGTTCCTTACTCTTATATAGGAATAAATACATATGGTGTATAAAGATATATCTGTCTGCTTTAGTAAACTGTTTCACCATATACAGTAAACCCTCTGTAAGTTGACCACCCAAGAGACTCTAACAAACTGATCAACATAACAGATGGCCAACATAAGGAAGTAGGCCTCCTGTGTTGATACATACATATATATGGTATACAATCTGGTCTGTGAACATTAGGAGGTAATCAGTATAGGGAGAGGTGTGTTCACTATGGACGTTCTACTATATATTCCTGATTATGTTTAGGTAATGCAAGGAATATAAAAGGAATTTATGATGTGATATATGCCATGTGCCATGTCTTTTTGATTATTTTTTGCAGTTTTTGACCGGGGCTGGGTTTGAGCCCACCACATCCGGCATATGGGGCCAGCGCCCGACTACTTTGAACCACAGGTGCTTCCCTTTTTTTTTTTAAGGCAAAACATTTAGAAAATAATATGATATGATATTTAACTTAGCATTTTGGTTTGTACTAGCCCAGCCTTTTCTTATTCAGTAAGTGTTGTTAAGGCCTATGTTTAGAACATAGGCAGTTCTTATTGACAGATTTTTAATTTGGTAGAGGAAATAAGACATGTAAGAAATATGAAAGTCTGGTTATCTTTTTCTTGGGTTTGTAATCTTAATTGTTAGTATTTCTGTTACACATGAAAGTACATGAGAACGAAGAGACTTTGTGTCTTAAGGAACCTCTTAAGAAGTCAGCTAATCCAATACCCTTTTTAAAATAGCCAAAATCCATAAAAGTTAAGGGACTTATTCAAGAACACATGTTTCTAGTAGCAAAGGTGAAACCAGAACCCCAGAATTCTGATATGATAATCGCTAGGAAATATTTTTTTAACAAAAGAATAAAAAGAATTCAGTTAATTGAAAATAAGTGGTAGAATTTGGTAGCTGTGGTAAGCAGAACAGCTTTTTTAAGGAGGGGCAGCAATAACAAAAGTAGAATTCAGAAGAACCAGATATATTTACCCTGAGCCAGGCTTAAGGGGAAGGTTCTGGTCAGGTACTACCTTAGGCTACCATCTATGAATAGATGACTCCTAATCTTGATATAGTTGTTTCCTAAACTTTAGACTGACACCTCAGTATCCCTAGTACTTCAGTCACAAGTTGAAATAACTCTTTTTCTCAATCCCCATCCCCATATTCTGCTCCATCCCCATATTCTGCTCATAGTACTGTATTCTTTTTCTTCTTTTTCTCTCTCTCTCTTTCTTTTTTGGACAGAGCCTCACTCTTACCACCCTGGGTAGAGTGCTGGTGAGGTGTCAGCCTAGCTCACTTTTGGGCTCAAGGAATCTTCCTGACTCAGCCTCCCAAGTAGCTAGCTGGGACTACAGGCACCTGACACAACACCTGGCTAATTTTTCTATTTTTAGTAGAGACAAGGGTCTCTCTTTTGCTCAGGTTTGTCTTGAATTCCTGAGCTCAAGTGATCCTCCTACCTCAGCCTCCCAGAGTGCTAGGATTATAGGCATGAGCTACTGCGCCAGCCCCTTTTTCTTTATTTAAACTCCCAAACTAGACCTTCCATTTCTTTTTCCTCCTATTGGTTGTCAAGTACTGTCACTTTCCATCCACACCACTACCACTTTGGTTTTGCACCCTTATTTCTTATCTAGATTATTATAACAATCTTCTAATTGGTCTCCCCTAACATCTATTTCTTTCCATTATAGTTAATTATCCACACTTTAGGCATAGTTTTCTTTCTAAATGAGAAATCTGATTATGTCACTTCCCTGCTTTAAAAATTTGGGTGGCGCCTGTGGCTCAAAGCAGTAGGGTGTTGGCCCAGTCTGCCGGAGGTAGTGGGTTCAAACCCAGCCCCAGCCAAAAAAAAAAAAAAAAAAAAA
>NW_003852420.1:20764837-20766324 GCF_000181295.1 Otolemur garnettii | reverse complement strand
CTCCTGGGCTCAAGCGAGTCTCCTGCCTCTGCCTCTCAAGTAGCTGGGACCACAGGCACCCGCCACAGCACCTGGCTATTTTTTGGTTGCAGCCGTCATGGTTGTTTGGCAGGCCCAGGCTGGATTTGAACCCGCCACCTTAGGTGTATATGGCTGGCGCCTTAGCCACTTGAGCCACAGGTGCCGAGCCACTAGTAAAACTTGTAAGGCACATATTTCAGAGCTGGATTCTGTATTCAGCTAGCTCTCTTTTACTTACCTTGGCTAAAGGAATCACTTCTACCCTTAGTAGTATATAGTGGAGAATTATAGGTTATTGAATGGGATAAATATATGTGAAAGTGATAGGAAAACAAAGTCACTTGAAGACAAAAATGGGTTGGAATTGAGACTTGGAGCTTAAGGAATGTCAATTGAAAAAGGTTTTTTGATGCAGTAGCAGTAATATTAGGTAAAAAGAACATAGTTGTTTATTATATTTGTTCTACATAATTTTTTTTTCTTTTTGGTATGGGGTGGGAGGATAAAAGAGAATTTGTACATTATATACATGTTTATGAAGTTGTATAGCATAAAGTTTCATACGTAGATGCTCCATATATTGACTAAGTTTGGAAGGGCTTTAACTTATGATCTTTTTAACATACGTAATTACATTTTACCTTCAGGTTGTTTTGTCTTGTTACATTATTTGCCATCATGAATAATTTACATCTGTACTTTAGAAGTTTCCAAATGGAAAATTTTTTTTTCTTTGTTTTGTTTTTTGAGACAGAGTCTCACTGGGTAGTGTAATGGCCTCACAGCTCACAGCAACCTCAAACTCTTGGGCTTAAGCAATTCTCTTGCCTCAGCCTCCCAAGTAACTGGGACTACAGGTGCTTGCCACAATGCCCGGCTATTTATTTTTTTGATTGTAGTTGTCATTGTTGTTTGGCAGGTCGGGGCTGGATTCTAACCCACCAGCTCTGGTGTATGTAGCTGGCACCCTAGCTACTGAGCTACAGACACCGAGCTAGCTGCAAATGGAAAATTTTTATCATGTACCTTTTATTTGAGTTTTAACAGGAATTACAAGACTTCATTGATATTCTGAAAAATGGCATAAATCAGCTTTATACTTTGTTCATATTGTCTTGATTTAACGTCAATATCTGCAAAACTTTCATCAACAGACTTTTTTTTAGTTTTTACAATATTACTGCATGACTGATCAGTTAACTCTTTTAGTAGCTTTCTAAAATTGTGATTCAGTCAGTTAGAAGGAAATAGAACTTAACAATTCTTTTTTAATATTAGTAAAACAGTTAAAGGCCAAAATGCGGTACTTTAGTTATACACAATTTAACTTTTCCAAAATGGTTAAAACTATGAGAGTTTTTTAATTAATGTAAAGATTTTTGTTGTCACCTTCTATAAAGTCACAGTGATTTTCTTCTAAGTGACTTGGATTTGGGAGGTGGGCAGTAGTGACAGAGTTTCACTTT
>NW_003852420.1:20757894-20763662 GCF_000181295.1 Otolemur garnettii | reverse complement strand
CACCTGCCTCCCAGAGTACTAGGATTATAAGCATGAGTCATCATGCCTGGCCTCCTGTTTTTTCTTTTTTTTTTTTTCTTTTAATCAAGCTCATGGTCTTAATAACTAAAAGCAAAATATTTTTAGAAATACAATGACCTAGAGTATAAATTCTGTAACTTGAAGTTTCATGCTAGTTTGTCTAACTTATAAGTATACATGAGGGTAAACCTTGAGTAGACTATTAGGTATTTATTCAAAACTATTAAATAGCAGAATAGATACATGTGTAAAGTTGATAGGTGATTATAACTGCACTATTTTAAACATGGTTAAAAATTTGAAGGAATTGAAATAATTAGTAGTACATTATAGCTGAATTTTGTTTTTGTTTGGTTTTCTTTCACAAATGTTAAATCTTGTCATTATATCATTATTACTGTTATGATTCTATTATAATTAATAACATAATGCTACCAAATATGCATTGCATATTTGCATATGAATGCATTGTAATACTGGTAATTGAATCTTAGATGGAAAAAATAAATCTACATTGATATATTTGGGCTTTTTAAACGGAAATCTCAGATCAGCAGTGTTTCAAGGAACTCTTTCTTTGCTTTTTTTTAGGAATATCTTTGGCATAGTATTATAGTTGGACAGTATGCTAAGAGAGAGCATATTTTTTTAAGTGACAACTTTATTGATGTATAATTTGCATACTACATAATTTACCTATTTAAAATGTAGGAATTAATGGTTTTCAGAATATTCATAGAGATGATGTACAACCATCACCACAATCTGATTTTAGAACATTTTGTCTTCCCATAAAGAAACCCCATACTCATTAGCAGTCACTGCCATTGCCTCTCGCCACATTCTGTCAGCCACTAACCTACTTACTTCCTCTGCAGTCTTGCCTATTCTGGACATTTCACATAAGTCGAATCATACACTGTGTGACCTTTTGTGACCTTATTTGTCTTTACATGTTTTCAAGGTTCATTCATGTAGCCTGTATTAGTTTACAGTTGTGCTACATAATGATGTTTTAGCCAGTAGCAGACCACATGTAAAATGGTGGTCCATAAGATTTTAATACTGTGTTGTTACTGTACCTTTTTTATTTTTAGATACACAAATACCACTGTGTTACAGTTGCCTACAGTATTCAGTACAGTAACATGCTATATAGGTTCATAGCCTTGAAGCAAGAAGTTATCCCAAATTGCTTAAGTATATAGTGTTCTATACCATGCATGTTTGTATAAGTACACACTGTGTTGTTTGCACAGAAAAGAAATCATTTAACAGAATTCCCAGAAGATAACCCCATTTTAATTTTTTTTATCCCGATTTTTAAGTAATGCATCATTCCTTTTTATTTCTGTAAAATATTTCAGTGTGTGGATATAATACATTTTGTTTATCCACTATCAGTTGATGGACATTTGGGTTGTTTCCACATCTTGGCTACTGTAAACATTTATATATGGGATTCTTGTGTGGACATATGCTTTTATTTCTCTTGTGTATATAACTGAGAGTGGAATTACATGGTAACTCTGTAACCTTTTGAGAAACTGCCATACTCTTTTCCAATGTGACTGTACCATTTTACATTCCCAGTACCAGTGTATGAAGATTCCGGTTTCTCCACATTATCTTGTTTTTTTTTTCACTATGACTGTCCTAGAGTGTATGAAGTAGTATGTCATTGTCATTTTGATTTGCATTTTCCTGATGATTGGTGGTGTTGAGCATCTTTTCAGATATTTATTAGCCATTTGTATATTTTCTTTGGATAAATTTAGGTTCTTTACCTATTTTTATTTTTTAATTAATTAATTTTTTTTTGAGACAGAGCCTCAAGCTGTCGCCCTGGGTAGAGTGCCATGGCATCACAGCTCATAGCAACCTCTAACTCCTGGGCTCAAGCGAGTCTCCTGCCTCCGCCTCCCAAGTAGCTGGGACAACAGGCACCCGCCACAACGCCTGGCTATTTTTTGGGTGTAGCCGTCATTGTAGTTTGGTGGGCCCGGGCTGGATTCAAACCTGCCAGCTCAGGTGTATGTGGCTGGCGCCTTAGCCACTTGAGCCACAGGCCCTGAGCCTATTTTTTAATTTTTTAAGATATAAAAGTATAAACTTTATTTTTATCTTAGAAAGAGAAAGGGATGCTTGGTGCCTGTAGCTCAGCAGCTAGGGTGCCAGCCACATACACCAGAGCTGGTAGGTTCAAATCCAGCCTGGGACTGCCAAATAACAATGACAACTACAATCCAAAAATACCTGGGCATTGTGGCAGACGCCTGTAGCCCCAGCTACTTGGGAGGCTGAGGCAAGAGAATCGCTTAAGCCTAAGAGTTTGAGGTTGCTGTGAGCTGTGACACCATGGCACTTTACCAAGGACAACAAAGCGAGACTCTGTCTCAGGAAAGAGAGAGGGAATGAGAGAGGAAAGAGAAAGATCAGAGAGCAGGGAGACACTGGACCACCCAAAGAAAGGAAGAAAGAATGTCTCTCTTTACCTGTTTTTAAATTGGGTCATTTTTGTATTTGATAATGAGTTGTAGAAATTCATTATATGTTCTTGATAAATGTCCTTTATCAGATACATGATTTGCAAAAATTTTCTGTATTTCTACATGTTGCCTTTTCACTGTCTTGTTGGTATCCTTTGAAGCATAAACATTTTTAATTTTGATGATGTCCAATTTGTTTTTTCTTTTATTCCTTGTACTTTTGTACAAGGTTGTTTAGATAATGTAAAGGACATACCCAAGACAACACTGCCAGTGAAAATCAAATGGTATAGTTTTGAATGTCCACATTCTTCGGTAAACTATGCTATACAAAATGCGTCAGTTAGTAAACAATTTTGTTATCCTTGTTAAGTACTTGGAAGGTAGGAAAGCTAATAAATGGTAATTCTTTTACATCTCAAAATTCTTAGGGCAGCGCCTGTGGCTCAAAGTAGTAGGGCACCAACCCCATATGCCGGAGGTGGCGGGTTCAAACCTAGCCTTTTGGCTATTATTCATGTAGTATATTTAAAATTTGATATTTTTATAAATGAACATGTAAGCATTAGGGATTAGTATATGGGTATTATTACCAACATCTATCCATTTGTGTAGATATAAATATACTAACTGCTATATAGCTGTATTCTATTTTTTGAATATACCTTGATTTGTTTACTTTTAGTCTTCTCTAGTTTATTTCCTTAAGTTAAATTAAATAGATTTTAACCAGTTATCTGTATTTACCATATGGTTGTGCCTAAGAAATGTGCTCTTGGTACTAGATTTTAAATTCCTAACTGGAATTATAATTCTAGGGGCGGCTCCTGTGGCTCAAAAGGGTAGGGCGCTGGTCCCACATGCTGGAGGTGGTGGGGGCAAACCCAGCCCGGGCCAAAAATGGCAAAAATAAATAAATAAAGCTTATCTTTAAAAAAAAAAAATTATAGTTCTAAATCCCATAGTAACCTTTTAGAACTTAAAAATCATTTTTGTATCCTCTCTGTGTTTGCACTAACTAATTTACTTTGCCCCTATTTAGTGTTAGGCACTATGCTGGTTCTGGATATAACAAGATAGATAAGACATTACCTATTTAAAGATTTCATAATCTATATGAAGTGAAATGTTTTATGAGATGTCCATTGTGTCCTGTGATGGAGAAGTAATGATTGCTGCCTTTGGGTAAGGAGGAAGATGTGGCACATAACATGGTATTGCAGCAGAGTACTTGTTCATAGGGCAAGGAAGAAGAAAAGTCCACTTAGAGAGACCATGAGCAAAGGTAGGACATGTTTGTGTAATGGAAGTAAACCTCTATAAATATAATACATAAAGGTGAGTCTGGAAAGTTAGTCGGGAATAGATTATGATGTATCTTAGATTCCTGCTAAGGCTTGTGAAGTCAGAAACAATAGAGAGCCGTTGGAGGCTTTTAAGCCTATTTAAAACTGTAAGTGATGCCAGTGTGGAGAATGAATTAAGAGAAAGACTATAGTCCTGGAATCTGAAAGGACCAGGTCTTTTAATTCTATTTTAGATGTTTGGAGGTTGAATTGCTTAAGAAACACCAAAATGGAGAAATTCATTAGATTATTGGAAATAAGTGCCTAGAGCTTAGGAGATAAGTCAAAAAGGAGATTGAAATTTGCTACTTGTCAGCATGTAGGTGAGAGTTAAAAACTGGGAAAGTGTGCAGAGTCAAGGGAACTGAAAATACCTCTTTGGGGGCACTATTATAGTATTTCAGGTCTGCCAATGAAGACACATAGAGATTGGAAAGATAGGAGAACCAGGACAGGGTAGAAGCTATTGCAGAGAAGGCAAGGCAAGGATTATCATTTTTAAGGAACAAGGCCTTTTGATCACAGTAGCAAATGCTAAAGAAGTGTAAAGGCTAAAAAAGATATGTCTGAGAGAGAAGTATCCTAGAGGAGAGTTGTTAGTATAAGCCAGATTGAGTTAAAAATTCTTTCTCAATCTAAAGTAAACAGTTAATTATTTATGAATATTGGTATAGTTATATAAGATTATAGAAAAGTTCACACAACTGGACATGGTAGCTCACACCTGTAATCCTAGCACTCTGGAGGCCCAGGCAGGTGGATCACTTGAGCTCAGGAGTTTAAGACCAGCCTGAGCAAGAGCAACATCTTTACTAAAAATAGAAAAATTAGTGCTCGCTTCGGCAGCACATATACTAAAATTGGAACGATACAGAGAAGATTAGCATGGCCCCTGTGCAAGGATGACACGCAAATTTGTGAAGCATTCCATATTTTTACAAAAGTAAAAAAAAAAAAAAATAGAAAAATTAGCCAAGCATTGTGGTGGGCACTTGTAATCCTAGCTACTCAGGAGGCTGAGGCAAGAGGATTACTCCAGCCCAGGAGTTTGAGGTTGCTATGAGCCATGATCCTACAGCACTCAACCCAGGGCAATAGAGTGAGACTCTGTCTCAAAAAATAAGTAAGTAGCTGAATATGTCCGACTCTAGACATTCACCATGAAGTTCAATCCCTTCGTGACCTCGGACCACAGCAAAAACCACAGACGACATTTTAATGCCCCCTCGCATACGCAGGAAGATCATGTCATCTCCGCTATCCAGGGAGCTTTGGCAGGAGTACAGCATGCTCCCCATGCCTGTCCTCAAGGACGATGAAGTCCAGGTGGTTTGAGGACACTATAAAGGTCAGCAAATTGGCAAGGTAGTCCAGGTGTACAGAAAGAAATCATGTCATCTGCATTGAGTGGGTGCAGTGTGAGAAGGCTAATGGCACAACTGTCCACGTGGGCATTCACCCAAGCAAGGTGGTTATCATAAGGCTCAAACTGGACAAAGATCAGAAAAAAATTCTTGAACACAAAGCCAAGTCTCATGTTGAAAAAGAGAAAGGCAAATACAAGGAAGAACTTATTGAGAAATGCAGGAATGAATATAATCTTTTGTGCAGCCATAGTTTAACTGTCGTTTTTAGCCTAATGTGTGTTTGGAACTTTTCAAAAATGTACCTGTAATATTCCATTTCCTTCCTATTTTGTTATTGACCTGTGGCTCTATAAACCTACTCTTACAATTTTGATTAAAAATTTTGTGGATTAAAAAAAAATAAGTAAGTAGGACGGCACCTGTGGCTCAAAGGGGTAGGGCTGCGGCCCCATATGCCGGAGGTGGTGGATTCAAACCCAGCCCTGGCCAAAAATCTGCAAAAAAAAAAAGTAAGTAAATAAATAAATAAATGAAATTTTTTTTTT
>NW_003852420.1:20755337-20757771 GCF_000181295.1 Otolemur garnettii | reverse complement strand
GTAGAGTGCCATGGCGTCACAGATCACAGCAGTCTCAAACTCCTGGGCTTAAGCAATTCTCTTGTCTCAGCCTCCCAAGTAGCTGGGACTACAGGCATCCCCCACAATACCCGGCTATTTTTGTTGCAGTTGTCACATTGTTGCTTAGCTGGCCCAGGCCAGGTTTGAACCCACCACCTTCAGTACATGTGGCCAGCACCATAACCACTGTGCTACGGGTACTGAGCCACTGGATATTGTTTTTGAAGTGGCAATAAAAAATAAATAAAAGAGTTCATACCCATGTGAAACTTACAGTTTGGTGAGAAAAAAAGAATTCACTTGTGAAATTACTACAGATAGTTAACAGTAAAATGCTCTGGTGTACTGTGGATTTTATATTACAAAGTATTATAAATTTAAAGTACAGTCTCTCTTCTAGTCTGCATAACTTAAACTTTATCTTGATAAAAAAAGTATTCATTGGCTAACTTCTCTGATTTTTACCACAGAGTAAATGAAGATAAATTAAAGGTTGGGAGGAGACAAGGAGAAACTCCCAACTGTTGTAGTTGTGTTTTATAAACCTCTGGATGATTTTACATTTTATGATATACTTTAGCAATCTTAAATTCTTTCTGCATGTGCTGTAATGACATATGTATTATAGCTGTAGATACTACGTTAATAATGTAAATGGGCTTTGAGGCAAAATATTCTCATGTCATCTTCTATAGTCTAGAATAGTATTTCCCTTTTTACCTTTTGGGAGTGCAAAATTAAGAGGTACCAAAAAGTGAGATGAAGGTGGATATCTATGAGATAATTGTTATAGTAACAATTAACAGAAAAAATAATTTCTTCTCTTTTTTACATTACACTTTCACTTTTCTACCATTTTTCTGCTGTTTGAATCAAGTGGTAAAATGGTACTTACTGAAACTACTATTAAATTTTACTTTACAGTCTGTGCACCAGAGCATGATGGAGTCAAAAGACTTGGTACCAGAATGTAGGAAGTGATGGTTGAAGTAAGAGTGGTAAGGTAGACTGTAGCCCTTTAGAAGACCTAACGTACTCAGGTAGGTTCTGTTTTTGGAGTAAATTTACCAGCTATTCTTAAGGATTTTAAAATTCCAACTTGAAGTTCTAAAAAAATACATCATATAATTCTGCAGGAATTGTTCCCTCCTATAATAGTGAAAGGAAGCCACTAAAGATTGGGCAGAAGTTTTTGGCAAGGTGCAGTGGCTTGTGCCTTAAATCCTAGCACTCTTGAGAGGCTGATGTGAGAGGATTGCTTGAGGCCAGGCTTTTGAGACCAGCCTGAGCAAGAGCAAGACACCGTCTCTGCAAAAAATAGAAAAAATTATGCAAGTATGGTGATGTGCATCTGTAGTTCCAGGTACTCAGGAGGCTAAGGCAGGAGTTTGAGGTTGCTGTGAGCTATGAGGCCACTGCATTGTAGCCTAGGCAGCAGAGCAAGACTGTCTCAAAAAAAAAGGAAAAAAAACAAAGGTTGCTTAGCAGTTCTTATCCTTGTTTACTCAGATTTTCTTTCCCAAATTACTTTCTTAAGTACTGTTTATAAGTTAAAATATTTTATGTATTTTGGTTATTGTAGTTTTACTTCTTATTGTGAGCTAAGAAACTAGCTTAAAAATGCACTTAAATATTTTGCTAAAAGTACTACATTTGAGTAAAAGATAAAAAGATTCCACTCCCACCCCTGTTGTTATAATAAAAGACCTAATCTCCATAAACTACAATCTAGTGAAAACTCAGTTAACTGTTTCTGTTAATTACTACAATTTATTTTTTGTATTAATTTACTATATTTGATACTGACACATTGTAGTGTATTTGTTTATTGGAAAACTTCCTTATAATTCTTGATATATTTTTATTTGTGAGATGATTGTACTTAAATTTTTATATAAAAACAGTGACACATATATTTGCTTTTTCTTTGTAAATTATGTACAGGTTAATATTTCATTTGGTCCTTGAAACTACAGTGTGTCCCAAATGTCACCCATAAAGCTCCATACATAGAGAAAATGGGAAATTGTTTCCTCTATGTAGGGGTGACATTTGGGATACCTTGTATTATCTCACATATTTTAAACTATATTTTTATTTGAATATATTCATGGGATACATGTACATTTTTCTATACTGATACATTGTATTATAGTAAAATCAGAACCTTCTCTAGAACAATGCACATTATACCCTCCCAGGAACCTCCTATCATCCACTTCTGTCTCATCTCCTAACCTTTCTAAGTCCCCATTTCTGTCATTTTAAAAAACTAAAGTTGGGCTTGGTGCCTATAGCTCAGCTGGCAAGGGCGCTAGCCACATACACCAGAGCTGGTGGGTTCAAATCCAGCCTGGGCCAGCTAAACAACAATGACAACTATAGCCAAAAAATAGCTGCACGTTGTGGCGGC
>NW_003852420.1:20748353-20754536 GCF_000181295.1 Otolemur garnettii | reverse complement strand
TGTTAACTTGCATACTAAAATGCTAAATATGTCAATTATTTGTGTTCATATTAATGTGAAAGTGGGGAGACTTGATAATAGCCATTGGTCCTCATGAGAGCTGGTGTTCTTTGTAGCATAGGTTTCAGGAATCATAAACTTAAAAAAGTTGAGTGTTAAAATTTCCCAATATATTATAGAATTCTAATACCATTTCCTGAAGGCTCTGAAGTAAATTATCAAATGTCAGTATAATTATTCTTAAGAATTTCTGTATCTGATGACATGATAAAATTGGCAGTGTTTCATTATTTGGGTTTTTTGTAATTAAATTTTACTGTTAAAGGGGCATTGTAAAGACTATTAATTTCAGCCTTAGATTTGTATCTTCTCTGACAGTTCACTACATAGCTGCTCGCTTATGTGTTCTAGCAAGGATGAACTCAGGTACTTTATGAGGTAGTGTAAACCATCTTTGAGTAATTCTTGCAGTTAGAAAATTTTGGAAATTTTTATTCCAAACTCTAGTTCCATCTTTGCTCCAACTATTTCAACTAGTTCTATCCTGCCATACAAGATAGATTGTTACTGTTGATTTCAGAGAAGGGGGTCACACTGTGTTACCCAGGCCAGACTTGGATTCTGGGGTTCAAGCAATCCTTCTACCTCAGCCTACCAAGTAGCTGGGACCACAGGCACACACCACCATGCCTACCAGGTTTTCTACTCAGTTTTTATATGATAATCTATCAGAATAGCTATAAACCTCTGTAATTTCCTTTGACTCTTTCCTGTTTAAATAAAAGTCTTTAGTTTTTTACACATATCACATGGATTGCTTTCTACTGGATATGTTAGATTCTTAGCATCTTAAATTTATCCCAAATCAAACAGAATATTCTATAATGTGAAATGGCTGAATTATATGGACACTTATATATAAGAAGTATGGCAATTAAGTTTTTGGACTCATCCTAGAAAAAAAATGCTGCATACCTCATTGCTGAATATCGCTATTGTCACCTTCAAAGTATTCCCCTTAGGAAGCTATGCACCAATGCCAGCACCTAGTCCACCTTTCAAAGCAATTTTGGAACTCTTTCTGGAATGGCATCAGAGCCATCATTATTGTATTACCTGTGATGTCCTTAATGTCACCAAAATGTCTTCCTTTCAGTATTTCCTTTATTCTGGTAAAGAAAAGAGTCACTGAGGGCCGATCAGGTGATTTTGGAGGGTATTCCAAAATAGTTATTTGTTTACTGGTTATAAACTCCCTCACAGACAGTGCCATGTGACATGGTGCATTGTTACGATGCAAGAGCCATAAATTATTGGGAAAAAGTTCAGGTTGTTTTCATCTAAATTTTTTACATAGCCTTTTCATCACTTCCAAATGATAAACTTGGAAATTGTCCAGTTTGTACAAATTTATAATAACAATCTCTATGATATAAAAAAAGGTTGGTAGCATCGTTTTTGTTTTTTGTTTTTTGGACTGACAGAACTTTTTTAGCCGTGGAGTATCAGCTGACTTCCATTGTGCACTTTGATGCTTTGTTTTAGGGTTTTATTGGTACACCCACGTTTCATCACCAGTGATATCACAGCCCAAAATGTTACTTGCCTCTCCAAAAGGTCTTGGAAAACGGACTCTCCTTTACTTTTGTTCATTGGTGAACTTCTTTGGGATCATTTTTGAACAAATCTTTCTCATGCCAAGATTTTCAGTTAAGATTTTTCTAACTGAAAAAAAAAAAAAAGAAAGAAAAGATTTTCCTAACTGGGAGGCATCTGTTGCTCAGTGGGTAGGGTGCCAGCCCCATTTATCAAGGTAGCATGTTTGAACCCTGCCCCAGCCAAACAGCCAGGCGTTGCGGTGGGTGCCTATAGCCCCAGCTCCTCAGGAGGCTGAGGCAAGAGAATTGGCTAAGCCCAGGAGTTGGAGGTTGCTGTGAGCTGTGACGTCGCGGCATTCTACCGAGCATGATAAAATGAGACTCTGTTTCTAAGAAAGAAAAAAAAAAGATTTTCCTAACTGTTTCTCTATTGTTTATTTGGTCTACTATGCTTCTCACAGTCAGCTGATGATTTTGATACACAATTTAATGAATTTTGGCAATGTTTTTATCAGTTCTTGTTACTGGCCACCCTAACCTCTCTCCATCAGTGACACTTTCTTTTTCCTCAGAAGAATATTTAGTCCATTTGCACACTGCTGTTTTCATGCCATTATCCTCATAAATTTGGACTAACATGTCCCTGATTTCACTTCCATTCTTGCAAAGTTTAACAAGAAGCTTTATATTCAATTATTGCTCTAATTCAAACTCCAACATCTTTGAGATGGCACACAAAAACATGCAACAACAATAATGAACACCACTCAGCAAGATACTGCCACACATCAACATGAACACAGCTGTGAGACACCTTTGATATACCAAAGTTATGAAACCTTACTAAGCAGTTTGTATAGTGCTGCCGTGTAAGTGCTGCACAGTGGCAAGTTCATGAACTTAATTGTCATATTCCTATGCATCCTCAAATTTTTGTTTTTGGTTTTTTGTACATCCTTGTTCTTTTCATCTTGAGGAAGCTGCACCATACTACTAGATTATTTTGGTCTTGTAGTCATCTAAAGATTCTTTCTATAGGATCCATGAGTAAGTTGAGATCCTCTAATTTGTTCTTATTTCAGATGAAGTTTTCAGTTGTTCTTATTAAGTCTCATCTTCATTTAGTTCATTGTTGTAATTTATAGCTCTCAAAATACGAATTTATCTTTTTAGCATATTAGTCATGTCTCCCAAGTATATGTCATTTGCAGCTCTTAGCAACAGATATTTATTGATTATTTACTATATGTAGGGCACTAGATAAATTTCCTTTCCTTATGATAGTGATAGTTTTCTAGGGTAGAAAGTTACTCCAGTGTTCAAGTACATTACAAAAAGCAAAGGAATTTGTCTGCTCTATGTTACAACGTAATAAAACACCCTAGTAGTAGTGAAAACATGTGGTACTGGCACAAAAACAGACAAATAATCCACGAGAGCAATACAGAGAACTCAGAGCTACATTGATTTGTATATGAAAGGTTAATAGGATAAAAATGCCATTACAAATTGATGGGTTAAGTAGACTACTTAGTAGTTGGTGTGGGGGAACTAGCTCAGTATATGAAGAAAAATAAAATTGGGCTCTTATTTATAAAGAAGAACCTCAGATGGATTTAGAACCAAAATAATTTAAAATTAATAAAACATAATTTATCTTTATGAGTTAGTATTATGAAAGTATTTCTTAATGCCCCCAAAGCATGAAACCATAAGTTGAGAAAAATGATTAATTTAATGATACAAAATTATGGATTTGGGTTCAACATGTACATGCACATTATTAACAGATAACATTTTGGGAGAAGATACTTACAGTAACTAAACTTGGAAATGAATTAATATCTAGAAAATAAAAGAAATGCCTTCATTAAGAAGACTAGAACCCCCATAGCAAAGTGGGCAAAGGAAACAAACAGGGAATTCACAAATTCCTTTGCTTTTTGTAATGTACTTGAACACTGGAGTAACTTTCTACCCTAGAAAACTATCACTATCATAAGGAAAGGAAATTTATCTAGTGCCCTACATATAGTAAATAATCAATAAATATCTGTTGCTAAGAGCTGCAAATGACACATACTTGGGAGACATGACTAATATGCTAAAAAGATAAATTCGTATTTTGAGAGCTATAGAGATACGTGAAGGGATGGTTAGATCATTAGTAATAAGATAAATCTAAATGAAAATAAGCTTTTAGTTTATACCCATGAGGCTAACAAAACTTAGAAAGCAAAATTGGATAATGCCAAACCTTGGCTGGATATAGGGAAATATTTCAAGGAACACAGATTAGTATAGCCATTGTGGAGAGCAGTTTTGGCAATTCTTCATCATTTAATTGATAAACTTCACTTTGAACTAACAATTTCTCAGAGAGTAATTCTCACACAGGTTCCTAAGGGAACATGTAAGGAGATAATGCATTATAGGATTGATTTTGGTGGCTAACAGTTAAAGATACTCTAAGTCTGCATTGCTGGGGTAGTGGATAGACAACATGTAGAGTACTTTACATCAGTCAAAAACGATGAACTAAATCACTTTTTTTTCTTTTTTTAATTTTGAGGCAGAGTCTTGCTCTGTCACCTGGACGAGATAGAGTACAGTGGTATGATCCATAGCTGCCTGCAACCTCTAACTCCTGGGCTCAAGCAATCTTCCTGCCTTAGTTTCCCATGTAGCTGAGACTATAGGCACACGCCACCATGCCTGACTATTTAAAAAATATATAGTGTAGAGATGGGGTGTCACTGTTGCCCAGAGTGGTCCTGAACTCCAGGTTTCAAGTAATCCTCGGCCTCCCAAAGTTAGGATTACAAGCATAAGCCACTGTGCCTGGCCCTAAGTCACTTTTAAACTATATTTTAAAAAAAACCTAAACAGAACAAAATAATAATACAACTGAGTTTTCACAGATGAATTTTTTTTTTTTTAAGAGACAGTCTCACTATATCAACCTTGGGTAGAGTGCTGTGGCGTCTCAGCTCACAGCAACCTCCTACTCCTGGGCTTAGGTGATTCTCTTGCCTCAGCCTCCCGAGTAGCTGGGATTACAGGTGCCTGCCACAATGCCCGGCTATTTTTGTTGTTGTTGCAGTTTGGCCAGGGCCGGGTTCCAACCTGCCACCCTACTCACTGAGCCACAGGTGCTACCCACACAGATGAATCTTTTAAAATAATTTAAAAAGCAATTTTAAAAGTGACACAACTTTTTGTATACCACAGCAACACAAATAGAATTTTAAAATCTACAAAGGATAAAGGTAGGAATACGTACAAACAGAAAGCTGTTCATCAAACACGTTAGAAGGAGTAACTTGTTGGGAAGGGAAAAGGGGGTAGGAAATGGAGATAGAAGAAGTCAGTTAGAAGAGAGGTCTTGAACAAGTGGTGGTAATAAGCCATGAACTGAGGAGTGTGATTGACTCAAGCTTTGAACATAAGGAGTAAAAGTGGCATTTGGGGACTTATTTGGCAGTAGTGTCTAAACTGAGTTGGAGTTGAAAAACCTAAGGATATAAAAAACAAGAAATTTAAAACAATGAAGGTACTAGGACATGCAGTCTTAACTCAGGACTGTGGTAATTTGGTATGGAAAGTAAAGGACTGATACAAGGAATACTGTAGAGAGGTAAAGTCAGTAGCTAATTAAATGAAGAGATGGATTCTATTTTGAAAGTAGGAAACCTCAAAGGGCGAGGTACCATTGATTAAAGAGGAATAACACACAGTAGATAAGCAGATTTAAGGGGAGGGATGTTGAATTCAGTTTTAGAATTCCATTGGAGAATACTAGCATTTCATTGAAGTAGATTATTCATTGTTAGAAAATTCATTGAGGATATACTATGTGCTAGGCATCAAAGTAGGGCATTTTTGTTATCCCTAAGATGTTTTTGTCCCTACTATTTCAATTTCCTCCATCATTTTGATTCTAAGAGTGGTTTGATTGAGTTGTCAGAAAATGTTAAGCTTGAAAGTACACCAGTTTACTGTTGAGTACAAACATGACAAAATAGTCAAAACATCCTGACAAATGAGATCTATAAAATTTTACCTGAGAAACTGGACTTGGTAATAATGACCACATTACAAAGAAAATTTTAAATGGCAGAAAATAATTGAAATTTGTTTTGAACTAAAAAGTGGAAAGCAGATCAAAGCTTTGTTGTAAGGTTTACTCTAGAAAAGACTTGATCTCGATTTCAATAGTTTTAGTAAAATAAAATTGAACTGGGAGGGAAAGAAGTAGAAATTCTGTGCCATGTAGAAAATTGCTGAGTATCAAGTCAGCTTGATTGTTTTTTATTCCTCAAAATGCTGTTCCCTTCCCTCTTGACTAGGTTAGATTTCAATCTTTAAATTTTAAATTATACCAGTACTGTGTGGGCATACTCTCATTGTAATATATTCAGGTTGTATAAATAAAACAGTCACCCTATGACCCTGTCACTTCCCTCTCCAGAGGTCACACTATTTGGTCACATATATCCTTCCAGATACCCTTCTCTCTTTTCACACATAAGTGTATACAAAAATAAACATTGATTTGTAGATATTTGGTATTATTCTCCATATG
>NW_003852420.1:20746612-20748190 GCF_000181295.1 Otolemur garnettii | reverse complement strand
AGGCTGGTGGGTTTGAACCTGGCCCCAGGCTAGCTAAAAACAACAATGACAATTCCAACAACAACAAAAATAACCAGGCATTGTGGTAGGCGCCCATACTCCCAGCTATTTGGGAGGCTGAGGCAAGCGTTTGAGGTTGCTGTGAGCTGGGACATCATGGTACTCTACCCAGGGCGATAGCTTAAGACTCTGTCTCAAAAAAATAAAAAATGAATGGGGGATTTCCTAGTATCATTACTGGCTAGATACTGTTGTAAAGGAAGAGGGAGACCAAGGAATACAGGTGTGTTTGCTACTCTCAAGAAGCTCACAGTCAAAAATGAAGTATATGGGACGGGCATAGAGGCTAACACTCTGGGAGCCAGGATGGGTAGATCATCTGAGCTCAGGAGTTTGAGAACAGCCCAAGCAAGAGTGAGATTCTGTCTCTACTGAAAAAAAAAAAAAAAAATAGAAAAATGGGTTGGGTTTTGTGGCTAGCACCTATAATCCCAGCTACTCGGGAATCTGAGGCAAGAAGATCACTTGAGTTTGAGGTTGCTATGAGCTATGATGTCACAGTACTCTACTCAGGGTAACAGAGTAAGACTCTTTCTCAAAGGAAAATAAAAGAAGTATGTAATAATACAATAGACTAATAGAAAAATTCTAATAGAGACATACAAAAAAAAATTTTTTTTTAGCACAAAGAAAAAAGTACTTACTCTCTGAGAAAGAGTGCTGAACATGTTAGAGAGTGCTTAGATATTATTAAAGAGTTTGAATTAGTTTCGAAGGAGAATATTTTACAGGTGAAATGTGTCCTGGAATGATTTAGTTATTTGCTAGATTGATTCTTCACTGTCTTTTGTGAAGTACATGTCATCCTTTGCCAGTGATCATTCTTCTTGGTTATATACATTATGTGTATGGATTTTGCTCTTAACTCTGTAGCTTATTTATCCTAAGTCTGGATCTAAAAGCAAAATCCTTATAATGTATGAATGTCTTTTAGAATTTTAACAGCTTTAGACAGTGCAAGAAATTATTTCAGTTAGTATTTTTGTATTTCATCTTGCAGAGGATTATGTGAATATATTTTTTCCCCTTTAGGGAAGTGGTTGACTCCATGGTTCAACATTTTAAAGTAACTATATTTGGAGACCGTAGACCAGTTTATGATGGAAAAAGAAGCCTTTACACAGCCAATCCACTTCCTGTGGCAACTACTGGGGTAAGATATACATTCCATTATTAAAAGCTGTGCTTTTATATTGTTTTCTTTTACATACAGTTATTAATTTTTTATTGTAATCCTTGTTTGTATGTATAGCACTTACCATTTTTAATTTTTTATTGAAATAGTTTTAGACTTATTAGAAAAGTTACAAGAATCATGCAGAGAACTGTTGCATACTCTTTACCCTTAAAGGGTAAACATTAACCTTTTTAATGTTCTTAACATTTGTCAGGTTTATTTTATCATTTTTCTTTATCTCTTTTCCTCTTTGTATCTACAGATAGCTATATATAGAAGCACATATACATATTTTTTTCTGACCCATTCATACATAGGTTGCATACATCCATCCCTTTAAT
>NW_003852420.1:20737454-20745532 GCF_000181295.1 Otolemur garnettii | reverse complement strand
GAGACAGTGTAGCACTCTTTCTCCCTGGGTAAAGTGCCATGGCATCATAGCTCACAGCAATCTCAAACTCTCCAGCTCAAGCAATCCTTCTGCCTCAGCTTCCCAAGCAACTGGGACTATAGGGGCCCACTATAATGCCTGGCTGTTTTTTGTTCGGTTGTTAGTAGAGACAGGGTCTCACTCGTGCCCAAGCTAGTCTTGAACTACTGAGCTCATGTAATATACCTCCCAGAGTGCTGGGATTACAGATGTGAACCACCGTGCTGGGCCAAAATTTTAACTATTTTAAGATACAATTCAGTGGTATTTAGTACATTAACATTGTTAAGTAATCATTACTACCATCCATCTTCAGAACTACCTTTAACTTGGAAAGCTAAAACTTTGTTAAAGGGGTATGCATCTTGCAGTCCATGGGCTGCTTGCAGATTATTTGAGGACTGTTTTGCTTATTTGTGGTGTCAGATATCATGAAAAGTATGTTAACCAGCCTTCTTTGGTGTTTGTGTATTTAATGTGTGGCCCAAAACAACTCTTTCTTCCAATATGCAGCAGATAAGAAAAAGTGTTGGACTCCCCTGCTTGAACTCCCTATTACCTGCTAATTTTAGCCCCTGGCAGCCATCATTCTATTTTCTGTCTCTATGAATTTGACCTCTATAGGTACCTCATATAAGTCGAATCATACATACAGTGTTTATCTTTTTGTGACTGGCTTTTGTCACTTAGCATAATATCTATCCATGTTGTAGCATATGTTAGAATTTCCTTCCTTTTCAAGGCTGAATAATAAATATTCCATTGTATGTATATAACACATTTTGTTTATCCATTTATCCCTCGATGGACACCTTTTGGGTATTGCAGATAATCCTGCTATGAATATGGGTGTACAAATATCTCTTCGATTCGAGACTCTGCTTTCAATAATTTGGATATATACCCAGAAGTGAAATTGCTGGATCATGTGGTAATTACTATTTTTAATTTTTTAAGAATCCACCATACTGTTTTCCAAAGTGGCTACACCATTTTATATTCCAACAGTGCATAAGAGTTCTAAATTCTCTACATCCATGCCACACTTGTTTTCTGGTTGGTTTTTTTTTTTTATAGTAGCCATCCTAATGAGTGTGAGATGATATCTTATTGTGGTTTTGATTGTCTTTTCCCCCAATAATTACTAATGTTGAAGCTTGTTTCATGTGCTTATTGGCCGTTTACATATCTTCTCCAAGGAAACATGTATTCAAGTCTTTTGTCCATTTTTTAATTGAATTGTTTGGATTGGGTTCTTTTGGTTAGTTGTGATTTATAGGAGTTCTTTTTGTATTCTGGATACTAATTCCTTATTAGGTAAATGATTAGCAAATATTTTCTCCATTTCATGGTTGCCTTTTCACTCTGTTTATTGTGTCCTTCAATGCACAGAGATTTTTAAATTTGGTATGGGAAACACTTTTAAGGATTCTGTTTCTCATTTGATTTTTTTAACAATTGATGATTCTTATTTAAAAGGATTATTACTATGTAGAACTGGTAATTTTCTGACATTCCTCCTACATATAGTCGGTTTGTTATAAGGAAGAGCATTTTCTTCTACCCTGTTTATTGATCTGACTGTTCCAGTTGTCCTAGATTTGGCCAGTGAGAGGCCTTTTAAGCTGATATCTGTGTCCTTTTGAAATGACACTTTTTGTTTCTTGTTAATAGTCAAGTCACTTAATGTGTTATTAGATAATTTCATCATTTTGTGAATATTGTACAGTGTACTTGCATGAACCTAGATAGTATAGCCAACTACATACCTGTGTTATGGCCTATTGCTTCCTAGGTTACAAACCTGTGTACATAGTGGTACTGTACCAAATATTCTAGGTAATTGTAACATAATGGTTAAGTATTTGTGTGCGTAAATAATCTAAAGATAGACAAGGTCTACTAAAAATACATTATAAAAGAAAAAAATACCTGTACAAGGCAGCTCCATTATAACCTTATAGAACCACTGTTGTATATATGATCCCTCATTGACCAAAACATCATTATGCAGCATATGACTATACTGCATTACCTTCTGGTACAGAAAGATTTTCCACGTTTATCTTAATGTGGAAAGTTTCTCTACTGCAATCCTGCAATCCTGCAACTTAGTTGCAGTTTCTCTACTGCAATCCTGCAACTAAGTATTTCTCAGAGGAACCCTGGTTTCTTTTAGTTGGAGAATGGTATTTTGAAATGAAAATCTAGGTACTGGGTGTGCTCTTGTTTCTGGGGTATTTGGACTCTAAGTCCTTTTAATGTATAGAGTTAAAAAATGTGAATATGTAAATACATAAAACAGACAATAAAAATAAATGTTATACCTCCTATAGTAAATCTAGTGTATGTTTATTGGAAAACATGAGTTCACATCTAATTTTTCCAATTCCAGTCTATCCCTACAGGATTCTTTCCTTCCTTAGCCCTGATCTGTATTTCTTTCTTCTTTAGACATCTGGCTCCCCAGAATGTCACCACTTTTTCTCATTTTCTCAGTGCATATAAAATATGAATTACTACACTCATACAGCTACAGAAAACAAACCTACTAATGAGTTCAAGGTTTTGTTTGGTTTGCCATTTTCCAAACCTGCCCTTTCTCTACCCTCAGAACTGAGACTGGAGTCAGAATATATACTGTGTTCAAGAGTATGTATATCTAGTGTTTGCTTTTTTTTTTTCTTTCAGTGTGATTATGTTATTTATTTGAAATGTATCTAGATTCACTTTATTCTGTTTATAGTTAGTAGTTTTAGTTTTTCCCCTCTATCCTTGATTTTTTTTTTTTTAATTAGAATCTCACTCTATTGCCTAGGCTGGAGTGCAGTGGCATGATAATAGCTCAGTGCAGCTTCGAACTCCTGGGCTCAGGCGATCCTCCTGCCTCAGCCTGTCAGATAGCTAGGACTATAGGTGTACACCACCACACCCAGCTAATTTAAGTAAATATTTTGTAGTGACAGAGTCTGGCTATGTTGCCCAGGCTAGTCTTGAACTCCTGGCCTCAAGTGATCCTCCCACCTCAGCCTTCCAAAGTGCTGAGATTATAGGTGTGAGACACCATACCTGGCTTATTTTTAAAAATTGTTTGATAATGTAAACTTTAATATGCTTCTGAACATTAAAACTGTTCCTCCCTTACTTCTTCCAATTATTCCCTCCCATCCTTTGAAAGTAACTAATTTCCTTGTTTCTGGTTCTTGCTTTCCTATGTTTCTTTTTGCAAAAGTAAGCAGATAGGTATGAATATTTTCTCATTTCTTCCTTCCTTCTTACATAAAAGATGTCATACTATTTATGATCTTTTGTACTTTGCTTTTTTAACTTAACATAATTTGGAAATTCTTCTGTAGCAATTTCAAGAGATCTTCATTTTTTTATAATACTTGCCTAAATATTAGGACATCTGTGTAATTTCCAGTATTTTGCAGTGACCAGTAATGCTGGTATGAATAACTATGTTATTTAAATTTTAGTCTACAAAAAAAAGAATAAAATAAATGATAAATTTTAGTCTATTGATTTGACATTGAGATTGATTTTTAATTTTTGCTTTGTTTTCTCTTACATACTTTTAGAAGTTAAATTTAAAATAATTTATCTTTTTCTACATTTACCAGTTGACTCTTTTCCCATCAACAGGTAGATTTAGATGTTACATTACCTGGGGAAGGTGGAAAAGATCGACCTTTTAAGGTGTCAATCAAATTTGTCTCTCGGGTGAGTTGGCACCTATTGCATGAAGTACTGACAGGACGGACCTTGCCTGAGCCACTGGAATTAGACAAGCCAATCAGCACTAACCCTGTCCATGCCGTTGATGTGGTGCTACGACATCTTCCCTCCATGAAGTGGGTGCTTCTGGCTTTTCTTCCTCTTTAGATTTTATATTTGAAAGTTTTCCTCCCAAGAATGAGTTTTGCAGGCTCCCCTTGGTTAACCTTTGTGTTTTGTATATTTTGATTGTGTAACTGAAATGTAGAATAAGAATAGTATGCATACAGATTCACTGACAGAAGTAAGTTACAAAAAATTCTTTTAACTTTTGCAAGTAAACTACACATCATTGTTTATTATATACAATTATATATGTAAACAAGCATTATTGTGCCCTCTAATACTAGCTTAGCTACTCTAATGAATACTTTAGATCTATTTTTGGATATATTCCTATAGTTAAATCATCTTGTTTTCTAAATAATTTCACTGTTTATACAGTAGTATTAAATTGCTACTTTTTAATCACATTAGCACCTTACATGTGTGAATATGTGTGTGTATCCACACATAGGATCAGTATTTTACTTTTTTTTTGAGACAGAGTCTTCCTATGTCAACCTCGGTAGAGTGCTGTGACATCACAGCTCACAGCAACCTTAAACTCTTGAGTTTAAGCAATTCTCTTGCCTCAGCCTCCCAAGTAGCTGGGACTACAGGCACCCACCACAATCCCTGGCTATTTTGTTGTTGTTTTTGCAGTTGTTGTTGTTTAGCTGGCCTGGGCCAGGTTTGAACCCGCCAACCTTGGTTTATGTGGCTGGTGCTGTAACCACTGTGCTACAGAAGCCAAGCCAAGATCAGTACTTTTTTTTTTTTTAAAGAAAAATAGTATGTCTTGTAAGCACATTTATAGAAATAGCTTTTTTTTTGAACAGAGTTTCACTCTGTCGCCCTGAGTAGAATGCCATGGCATCATCATAGCTCACAGAAAGCTCACACTCTTTGGTTCAAGCAATCCTCTTGCCTCAGCCTCCCAAATAGCTGGGGCTACAAGTGCCCACTATGATACCCAGCTAATTTTTCTATTTTTAGTAGAGACGGGGTCTTGTTCTTACTCAGCTAGTCTCAAACTCCTGAGCTCAAGCAGTTCCCCCACCTTAGCCTCTCAGAGTGCTAGGATTATAAGTGTGAGCTACCATGCTTGGCCTTAGAAATAGCTTTTTGATCAATAATTACTCTTAGCATTTTTAAGGTTGGAACTGTTAACATTTTTAAACCTACTTTTAAGAAAGTATATTAAATAAAATTTTTTTCTTTTCAAGCTAACATTAGTTTTGAGAAAGGTGAATTTTGGTGAATGACAGTGGTGGATTTTTTTCATTTAGAAAGGTATATAATACTTTTTGCTTTCACAAGTTCAGAAAATGTTTAGTTTATATTCATAATGAAAAGCATCATTATTATAAATTGTACTCTAGTCTTCCTTGTTCTGCAGATTTAAATATTTATATGGAAAGGAAAAATTTGAACATGCCATTTTAATTTTTGTAGATATACACCTGTGGGGCGTTCCTTTTTCTCAGCTCCAGAAGGATATGACCACCCTCTAGGAGGGGGCAGGGAAGTATGGTTTGGATTCCATCAATCTGTTCGGCCTGCCATGTGGAAAATGATGCTTAATATTGATGGTAAGGGAACAAAAACCATATTCTGTATTGGGTAGTTGATTTCTATAAGATTTGTGTTGTGTATGTAAATTTTATATATAATTATATGTACTTGTGTCTTACAGTAATATTGGACATATGTTATGATATACTAGAAAAACCTTTATATTTTTATTACATGTTGTTCAGAAAGTCTCTATACAGAACTTATTCTGGAATGCTACTAAACACTACTAAACATGAAGCAAGCACATGAAAGTAAATTTTAAAAGCCCTGACACATCATCTGAGCTATCTTACTACAATTCACTTTTGTCCTGTGAGGATTTCATTATGAAATACGTATTTAAAGAAAGAGAAGGCTCAGCACCTGTAGCTCAAGCGGCTAAGGCGCCAGCCACATACACCTAAGGTGGCAGGTTCGAATCTCCAGCCCGGGCCCGCCAAACAACAATAATGGCTGCAACCAAAAAATGGCCGGGTGTTGTGGCGGGCGCCTGTGGTCCCAGCTACTTGGGAGGCTGAGGCAGGAGACTCGCTTGAGCCCAGGAGTTGGAGGTTGCTGTGAGCTTCCATGCCACAGCACTCTACCCAGGGGGATAGCTTGAGGCTCAGTCTAAAAAAAAAAGAAAAAAGAAAAAAAAGAAAGAGAAGTTTTTTTGTCCTGGTGACCTCAAGTGCTGCACCTGCTAATGGTCTTAATGTGATGCTAGTTGCATTCTCAGTTTTAGGTGTTTTCTTACAAATATTTTCTTGCTTATATAAAAGTAGAGAGAATGGCATGGTGAACTGCCATGTATGTCGCTGTTCTTCAGATTGTCAGGGTGTTTCTGTTTTTGCCTAATATACATTTCCTCCTTTACTGTAGTATTTTAAAATCAAATCCCAGACAACATGTTGTTTTGTCTATACTACTTCAGTTTGCACCTCTAAAAACATGCATGTTTTCTTACACAGCAACATGCCATCGTCGTATGTGATAAAATTCAAAATAAGGATTTTGAGGTAGCTTATGCCTGTAATCCTAGCACTCTGGGAGGCCAAGGCGGGTGGATCGTTTGAGCTCACAAGTTCGAGACCAGCCTGAGCAAGAGTGAGACCTCCGTCTCTAGAAATAGCCAGGCATTGTGGTGAGCAACTGTAGTCCCAGCTACTTGGGAGGCTGAGATAAGAGAATCACTTGAGCCAAGAGTTTGAGGTTGCTGTCAGTTATGATGCCACAGCACTCTACCCAGGGTGACAAAGTGAGACTTTGTCTCAGAAAAAACATTTATTTATACCCACTAATATCCTGTCCATGATCATCTCCTGATAGTCTCAAATTGTCTTTGTCTAGTTTGTTGGTTCTAATCAGATTCTAAGCAAGATTCATACCTCACATTTACTATGTTTTTAATCTAGTAGTCCCATTTTCTTTCCTATTACCTGTTTCCTTTTTTATGCCATCGACTTATTACAGAAATTTGGTCATTTGTCCTATAGAATACCCCCCAATCTGGATTTGTCTTTTTATTTTCTTGTATCATTACCTTGTTCTTCTAGCACCTGTGTTTATTAAAAATGAAAGCCCTAGAAGTTTGATTCTGTTCTGGTTCAAAGCATTTCATAAATGCTTTTATGTTGTATAATATTAGAAGACAAATAACATCTAGTGATCCCAGTTTTAGTGATGCTAAAATTAATCCAGAGGTTCAGAGCTTAATCAGTAGATTTAGAGATCTCTCCATTGTAAATTTTCCAGTCAACCTTATAATTACTAATGTTCTATTCATTGATCATTGTTGCCTGATTTACTAATTTCACTAGGGATTATCAGTTGATAATTTTTCTAATTTTCTTGTTCTTTTTGCATTAGATGGAATTTTTATGTGGAGAAGCACAATATACTACTGATAATTCATTAGTGCTTAATTGCTTTCTTGCTTTCTGACACAGAAGGGTATTCCAGATTCATCTTGTTTTTCCTGCTTAGTACCTGGAATTAGACCAGGACTTTTCAACCTGTGAGTCGAGACCCCTTTGTAACAATGAAAATACATCACAGCATTAGAAAGGTTGAGAACCACTGAATTAGACTTTCCTTGAAGGATCTTTGCATCTTTCCAGATCAGTACATAGTTTTTTTAGCTGCATCTACTGTTATGTAATACGTGGGGTGGGCTGGGGAGAGAAGGGTATATTTAACCGATGTCCTTTACATCAGTGGTTCTCAATGTTCCTAATGCCTCAGTGTATTTTCATTGTTAGAAAGGGGTCACAACCCACAGGTTGAGAACCGCTGCTTTACATGTATACCAGGGTTGTTTTAATTTTTTGCTATTTCAGATTATCATTTAATGTCTATTTAGATGTATCTGTCAGATAAATTCCTTGAGGTGAGATTGATGGGTCAAGAGTAAATGTATTTGTAATTTTGCTTATTATTGACAGATTGCCCTCCATAGAAGTTGTAAACATTTTTCATCAGTGAGAACCCTATTTTCTTTTATCTTTGCAACTGGAGTTGTCAAACTCTTAAATACGTTGTCAGATTTGTAAAAATAGTTTGCTTATGTACTTTTAATTTGCATTGACTACCTTTTCACATACATAAGGGCCACTTGTATTTCTCTTTTTTTTTTTTTTTTTTTTTTGAGATGGAGCCTCAAG
>NW_003852420.1:20732018-20736065 GCF_000181295.1 Otolemur garnettii | reverse complement strand
ATCACCCTCAGTAGAGTGCTGTGGCGTCACAGCTCACAGCAACCTCAAACTCTTGGGCTTTAGGGATTCTCTTGCCTCAGCCTCCCAAGTAGCTGGAACTGCAGGTACCCGCCACAATGCCTGGCTATTTTTTATTGCAGTTGTCGTTGTTGATTTTAACTGGACCGGGCTGAGTTCGAACCCACCAGCCTCAGTATATATGGCTGATGCCCTACCCACTGAGCTATGGACACTGCCAATTTTGCACATTTTTTCTTAGTCCCAAATTGTTTTCTTTTTTTTATTAAATAGGTTTATAGATTGTAACAGCTTATTATTTGTGTATATGTTTGCAAATACTTGACTTTTTAAATTAAAATGCAAAAGTTAGATTAATTTGTAGTCTTTACTTTTTTGTGTATATAGTTTTTCAAGTTTTGGTATTAATATTTTATAAAAAAATTCAGAGGATTTCCATTTTCTAAAATGTACAGTAATTTTGAAATAATGCTGAAATTAATGGCTCTTTTAAGATTTGATAGAATTCCCTGTAAAATTTTGTGATCTGGTGTTATTTATTTATTTATTTGGAAACAGGGTCTTACTCTGTAGAGTGCAGTGGAGTCATTATAGCTCACAGTAACCTCAAATTCAGACTCAAACAGTCCTCTTGCCTCAGCCTCTTGAGTAGTTAGGACGACAGGTGCACACCACTATGCTGAGAAAAGATTTTTAAATTTGTTTTAGAGGCAAAGTTTTGCTGTGTTGCCCAGGTTAATCTCTAACTCCTGGCTTCAGGGGATTCTGCCCACTTCTTAAAGTATTAGGATTGAAGGCATGAGTCACCACACCCACCCTGTGACCTGGTGTTTTTGTGTCATTTTGTTTGGTTACCAGCTCTTTTAAAACTTTCTCCATTCAAAAATCAGTCTGTTTGGGCTATCTGGGTTTACTTTTGGTAGATCATATTTTATTAGAAAATTATTCCACATTTTAATTATGTAAAGTTTGAAAGTAGTTTCTATTATTTTTTTAAATTAGTCTGTGATTTTTACAAATTTCTTATTTTGCCTATTTGTGGTTTGTTCTTTTTACACTTGATTAGAGTAGCTAGTAATTTAGTCAACTAATTTGGTTTTTTCCCCCAGCAAAAGAGCTTGTAAATTATTTTATTTGTTTTTTTGGGGGGGGGGATTTGTTTGTTTTTCTGGGCTTTCTGTTTACTTTCTCCTTAAATTCTGTTTTTACCTTTATACATTCTTTTAATCTTTTCTTCAGTTAAATAAATTAAACTATATTAATCTTATTTTTTCTAGCTTTTTGAGCTAGATTAGTAGCTTTTTAAATTGTTTTCTTTTTGTTTTTGTTTTTTTTTTTTGAGACAGAGCCTCATGCTGTCCCCTTGGGTAGAGGCTGTGGCATCACAGCTCACAGCAACCTCCAACTCCTGGGCTCAGCCTCTCAAGTAGCTGGGACCACAGGCGCCTGCCACAACGCCCGGCTGTTTTTTGGTTGCAGCCGTCATTGTTTGGCGGGCCTGGACTGGATTCGAACCCGCCACTTTGGGTGTACATGGCTGGCGCCTTAGCCACTTGAGCCATAGGCGCCGAGCCAGGAAAAGTATTTAAAACAATACATTTTCTTTTGATCGCTGTACTAGCTGTATTGCAGAGTTTCTAATATTTTTATTATATCATTTTCTAGAAACTTAGCAAATTTCATTTTTATTTCCCCTATGATTTATATATTGCCTGAGACCCTCTAAATTTCCAGATTGAAAGTTATTTTGTTTTGTTTGCGGTTTTTGGCCAGGGCTGGGTATGAACCCGCCACCTCTGGCATATGGGGCTATTACCTTACTCCTTTGAGCCACAGGTGCGCCACCCTGAAAGTTTTTTGTTTTCTGATTTTTTTGTGAATTTGTAGTTTCATTTCAGTATTAATTAGAGAATGTGGTTTGTATTTCTTCATTTAGAATTTGTTGAGAAAATTTTTGTAGTTCAGTATATGGTCAGTTTTTGTGATAGTTCAACTATTTAAAAATAAAATATATTCATTTATTAAGGTAGAGTGAAATTAATATCCATCAGAGCTACCATTTGGATCTTGTTATTTACATCATTTATTTCCTTATTTGTTTTTTGGTTCTCTCAGAGTAGAAAAAATAAATTTCCTATTATTAATGTGTTTTTATCTATTTATTTTATATCTTTTATAATTTCTGCTTTCTGAATGTTGCTACTGTTATATGGAATCTGCATATTCATATCAATTTTCTTTACTGTGAATTATAACCTTTACAGTGATAAAGTAGGTTGCTTTTTTTACTTCTTAGCCAAAATTCTGCATTGCCTAATAAAAGGATTACAGTCCATGTATTTGTAAACTTTATCTTATCCTTTAACTTTTCCTTTCTTTTTTTTTTATATATATACATATATATGCTTTGAATCACAAGTATTTATATCTTAACAACAGCATAGAATTGTTTTCCTTTGGTTTTTTTCCTGTTTAATGGATGAGTTAAGCCAGATAAAAATAAAAAGCGTGTATTTTCCTGTCTATCAAGATGCAGCCTTTGGTCTTGGTTTTATCAGGTTATTTCATGTCTTTTTTTTCTGTTTGTGTATGTTTTGAAGCTTTAGGTGGTGTGTTTTCTATGCTTTTACAATGTCAGTTCTAATATTAGGAAGTCTTTTCTCCTAAGTAGTTACCTTTATACTTACACCTTTATATGATAACTCATTTTCCCTCTCTTTTTTAAAGCAGTGTCTTTTTTTACCTTAATTAACAATTTTGTTAGCTTTATTTAGCCAATATGACATTATTTTATTGTCCTTTATAATTTAACTGTAATACTGCCTAGATGTTTAGTACTTGACTTTTCAACTTTGACTCCTATCAGATAAGGTAAATTGATGAGTTCATTCTACTTTTTGTGTTTTTTACTCTTATCATTTGTTTATTTATATATAACATTTTCACATTCTCATAACATGTTAACAGTTACATTCCATTTGTTTTCATCTTAAATCTGCAATTAAATGTCTTTGTGCTGACTGCTAATCCTTTTGCTGAAATGTTTCCTGTCATTTGTTGGTTTCAGTTTGTCCTCAAGTTGTTTCTTCGAGAAAGTCTCATATGAATAAGAGCTGGGTTTTTGTATATTGTCTATAACCTTATTCCTCAAAGACTCCTTGGCTAGAGTAAAATTGCTGAGTCATACTTTCTTTCCTTGAGCATGCCGTAGGTATTTTTCCACTGTCTTCTGCCATTGAATGTGTTACTACATTCAATGGAAGTATGACACTGACTTGATTTTATTTTTCTTAGAAGGGAACTGCTTTTCTTGTCTGCTGGCTGAAAGTATTTTTTCAAAATACCAAATAATTTAGAAATTTTATTAAGTAAATTCTAAGATAATTTTACTACATTTCTTTTTCCTTAGGTGACCATTTTGAGTCAGTTTTATGTATTATATTTTACCATGTGTTCATAGCCTTCAGCCTTCATTTTTTAATTAACTAATTAATTAATTAATTTTTTAGAGACAGAGTCTCTGTCACCCATGCTGGAATGCACTGGTGTAATTATAGCTCACTGTATCCTTGACCTCCTGGGCTCAAGTGATCCTCCTGCCTCAACCTCCCAAGTAGCAAGCACTACACGTGCCACCATGTCCAGCTAATTTTTAAAATTTTTTTTAGAAATGGGATCTCACTTTGTTTTTCTAGTTGATCTAAAACTCCTGGCCTCTAGTAATCCTCCCACCTTGGGCTCCCAAAGTACTGGGATTAAAGACTTGAGCCATAGTGTTTGGACAGAAAATACATATGTAAACAGGGTTGTGTGTGTGTGTGTGTGTGTGTGTGTGTATAGGCATGAGCCACTGCACCCAGCCCCCAGAAATTTTTAAATATATATGTGTGTGTGAGACAGGGTCTTACTCTCTTACCCTAGGATAGAGTACAGTGGCATCACCATAGCTCACTGCATCCTCACACTCATGGGCTCAAACAGTCCTCCTGCCTCAGCCTCCCAAATAGCTAAGGCTGTAGGCATGTATCA
>NW_003852420.1:20729824-20731017 GCF_000181295.1 Otolemur garnettii | reverse complement strand
GCTCACAGCAACCTCCAAATCCTGGGCTCAAGCGAGTCTCCTGCCTCAGCCTCCCAAGTAGCTGGGACTACAGGCGCCTGCTACAACGCCCGTCTATTTTTTGGTTGCCCGGGCTGGATTCGAACCCGCCACCTTGGGTGTACGTGGCTGGCGCCTTAGCCACTTGAGCCACAGGCACCGAGCCTCTCGTACATATTTTAATGTGGTATTTTGGTATGGATACTTATGACTTTTTTTTGTTGTTTATATTTAAATGAGATCAGTTTTCCCAAGTCATCTGTTAGAAAAGACTTTAGAGATACAGGAGGAGCATTAGGAACACCTTTGGAGCAAGGTAGTTTTCTAGGTTTATGTGCTGTCTTCTTCTGTTCTGATGGATTCTTTCTTCAAATTATAGCCACATTGCCTTTGTTTCTCAATAACTTAAGTGGTTTAAGTAATGTGAAGTAATAACCATGAGTTCCCCTAGGACTTTACTGTTTTTCTGTTATCAGGAGACACAGCTCCTGCCTCAAATGTTAACTGTTAAAGAATTTGTAAAAAGTATTCAGAAGTTCTTTGTGCTATTCTTAGTACTTTCTGTAAGTTTGAAGTTACTTTCATTTTAATCACAAAAGAAAAAAAAACATGCCTTGCTTTTAGAAGGGAAGTACTTTCTAAGATATCGCTTTATACCACCCTCCCCTCACTTACTCCTTTCTACACCTCCTTTTCTACCTCCTCCTGGGAGTCTTCTACTGAATCTCATTTCAAAACATTGCAGTTTCTACTTAGGATAAGACCCTTTCTTTCTTGGAGCAAAATTTGTTATTCCCCCAGTAGGTTCCTCTATGCATCTTGTCGTTCTCCCATGCTTAGATATAGCTATTTGTATAAGTTCTACTAGTCCCAAACACTTCAGGCTGTTGTAACTTATAATTTGGCATTTTCAGGTTTCACTGAAGATGTATGGTTTTGTTTTGTTTTGTTTTTAATATTTTCTTTGTTGTTTTGATAGGTT
Source organism: Otolemur garnettii (assembly GCF_000181295.1). NCBI lineage: Eukaryota > Metazoa > Chordata > Mammalia > Primates > Galagidae > Otolemur > Otolemur garnettii. Next base: position 20,730,017 of record NW_003852420.1, on the reverse strand, counting down.
CTAGGAAAAAGATAGGAAATTTTGGAACTAAATTGCTATTATGTTTCTATTAGAACGTTAAGTCCAGCTTTGGAAATTATTAAGAAATAATTTCTAGGGTGGCGCCTGTAGCTCAGTGAATAGGGCGCTGGCCCCAAATACTGAGGGTGGTGGGTTCCAAAACGGCCCTGGGCAAACTGCAACAAAAAATAGC
>NW_003852420.1:20728321-20729551 GCF_000181295.1 Otolemur garnettii | reverse complement strand
AAAAAAAAAAAAAAAGAAAGAAAGAATTTCTAAATAACTCATTGTTAAAGAAATCAGAAGGGGAGTTTAAAGTATTTGGAACCAAACAGTAATGTATATAGTACATATCAAAACTGGTATGATCAATTAAAATAATGCTTAGAGAGAATTTTAAACTTTCAGTGCATATTACAAAAGAAGACAAGCTTTAGTGACTTCAGCGTTCATCTCAACAAGTTAGAAAAATAACAGAAAATTAATTACAAACAGAATAGAAAGAAATAATACATAAAACAGAAATCAGTGAAATAAAAAACAAACTTATCTCTATCCTTTAGGTAGGGAGACTTAAAAGGTTTTTAAGAATAGTGACATGATCATATTTGTTTTCCAGAAAGAGACTTCTGGCAGCAGTGTGGAGAATAGATAGAGGAGAAAAAACTAAACTGAGAAGCCAGTTAGGAGGCTTTTCAATCACTAGTTCAGGTAAGAGATGGTGATGGTCTAATGTGGGATGGAGAGGAAGGATTAAGGTGAAAAGATAGGTTTAAGAACCATGTCCAGAAAGAAAAAGCAAAACAAAAAACAAACAAAAAAACCTTGGGTATAGTTACTGGTACATGAACTGATAGGAAACAAATAGACTTAGAAGCTTTAGTAGGTTTTCAAAGAAATTAATTTTGCAAATCATCTTCAAATGACACTGGGTATGTCAGTCAAGATTCAACTACCCAAGCTGAACCAGTAGGAGACGGTGAGAGATCAGGGTTATGCAGTTGTAGGGGCTGGCTAGGCCAGTCTGAAATCTTTAGAGAAGGTTTTCATGAAGTGTAGGGTAGAAATTTGGGGCATGAGCTAAAGGTGTAATCTATAGGTGGAATTTCTCTCTCTCAGGGAAGCCTCAGCTCTGCTTTTAAGACCTTTCAACTAATTGAATCAGGCCCATCCACATTATCTAGGATAATCTCCATTACTTAAAGTCAACTGATTATGGGACTTTACGTCTACAAAATCTCCGTTACTTAAAGTCAACTGATTATGGACTTTACATCTACAAAATTTCTTTATAGAACACTTAGATTGGTGTTTAATTGAATAAGTAACAATGAGTAGCCTAGCCACTTTGACACGTTAAAAAACAAAAACAAAACCAGCCATACCTGATCTGTGAAATTTCCTGTGATTATTCAATCTTTGAAATAACTTTCAGGTGCAGTAACTATTGCATTATAAACTGGATTCCAAGAAGGG
>NW_003852420.1:20725899-20727966 GCF_000181295.1 Otolemur garnettii | reverse complement strand
TATACGAAATCTATATTTGAAACTATAGAAGTAGAAAAATTCTTTAGGAGTAAGAAGTATTTATATTGAAAAAGGAAAGAGAAGGATAAAACCTTTGAGAATACTAGCATTTAAGAAAGGAAGAGGAACCAGTGAGCAAGTATTGATTATCATAGGTAGTATGAGAGCCAAGAATAGTTCAAAGAAGCCAAGAGAGGAAACAGATCCAAATAGATGATTTCACAGTTACATAATGAGAAACTTTTTAAGTAAAATCTAGAGGAAGACATGGATATCAGTACTGTAACTTTTAGTTACTGTTGTGTTTGCTAATTTCTGTACTTCTTACGGGTTTCAGTCTACATATTACTTCCTTGAGAAGCAGTATTTGACACCCTTCTCCGTCCCCCATCCAGCCATCCCCCAAGTTTGAGTTAGGTATTTCTCTTACGTATTCCCACAGTACAGTGTATGTCCCTAATAATAGAATGTGTCACCCTGATTTATAAGTGTTTATTGTTCTGTATCTCTATTAGAAATGAAAGCTCCATGAAGCTAGGGCCTGTCCTTCCTGTTCACTAGTGTACCCTCCATGCCTAGCACAACTCTTGGTTATGTTGAACAAAAAAGGAATAAATAAATTCAAGAGCATAGAGGAGAAGCAGCCAAATAAGCCTTGAAGGTCAGAGAATTATTTGTAAGAATAAGTGATATTTTAACTGAGCTTTAGTATATATAGTGAGGTCAAGAGTTTAGATCGAAAATAAAATATCAGCTTGGCACCTGTGGCTCAAGCGGCTAAGGCGCCAGCCACATACACCTGAGCTGGTAGGTTTGAATCCAGCCCGGCCTGCCAAACAACAATGACAGCTGCAACCAAAAAATGGCCAGGTGTTGTGGTGAGCGCCTGTAGTCCCAGCTACTTGGGAGGCCAAGGCAGGAGAATCGCTTGTGCCCAGGAGTTGGAGGTTGTTGTGAGTTGTGATGCCATGGCACTCTACCCTGGGCAACAGCTTGAGGCTATCTCAAAAAAAAGAAAAGAAAAGAAAAAATAAAGTATCTAGGAGTAAAAATTGATTTCTGAGCAATCTTTAAAGTAATTATAAAATTATATTGAAAATTTAGACAAGATGCTGGGCACCCATAGCTCAGTGTATAGGGCACCAGCCACGTGTTCTGGGGCTGGTGGGTTCAAACCTGGTCCAGGCCTGCTAAGTTAAAAAAAAAAATACCTGAGTATTGTGGCAGGCACCTATGGTCCCAGCTACTAGGGAGGCTGAGGCGAGAGAATCGCTTGAGCCCAAGAGTTTGAAGTTGCTATGAGCTATGACACCATGGCACTCTACTGAGGGTGACAAAGTGAGGCTCTGTCTCAATAAAAAGAAAAAAGAAAAAAAATTTAGACAAGTGAAATCTGTTAGGCTTATTGAGAATAGTCAATTTTATAAGATGAGATGTCATTTCTCTCAAAATTAATCTATAAATGTAATGTTATTTAAAATTCAAATAGGGTTTCTCATCAAACTATGTAAGTCAATAATAAGGTTATATATTAATAGAGTAAATGACCAAGAAAAGCCAATACAATTTTAAAGTTCAACAAGGAGGAATTGCCCTACTTATAAACATATGCCAGTTATACTCCTTTAAGTACAAGGACAGACAGCTCAATGAAGCAGAAAGAAAAGTATGTATTTATGGAAACTATGTAAATGTGTGAGGTGGTATTTCAAACCAATGGGAAATGAGTAGAATATTTAATAAATTTTTGGCTTTACAAATATCAACCATTTAAACTATAATCAAGTCCATCTAATGTCATATACAAAATTTATTTCTAGGTGGACTGTCGTCATAAATGTGAAAAGGAAACCTTTGAAATTGTTTTAGAAAAAAAGAATATCTCTAACACTGTACAAAATACAAACTATAAACCATAAAGGAAAAATACTGTTAAACTTGACTGTGTCAAAATTTAAAACTTGTGGCTCGGTGCCTGTAGCTCGGTGGCTAGGGCGCCAGCCACATACACCGGAACTGGTGGATTCAAACCCAGCCTGGGCCTGCCAAACAATGACAACTACAACC
>NW_003852420.1:20721733-20725630 GCF_000181295.1 Otolemur garnettii | reverse complement strand
AAAAAAAAACAAAACGAAAGTTAAAACTTGTGTAGTCCAAAAGACACCATAAACAAGTTGAAATACTATGAGAAAATTTGTTCTGAGAGGTTTACAAAATACAAGGTCAGACGAATAGAAAAATAGGTAGTTCTTAAAATAGGAAATATACCTGGCCAATAAACACATGAAAAGATTCTCAAATTCATTAATAATCAGGAAATTACAAATGAAATCAGTTTTACCATCAGATTTGTAAAATTAAAAAGTCATATGAAATGCCAAATGTTGGTGAGGATAAAGTAAAAGGAATTTTCCCACAGTTTGCATAAGTGTGATTTGGTATCACTACTTTGGAGAGCAGTTTCATCTAGAAGTAGGCCAGTCACAGTGGCTCACCCCTATAATCCTAGTACTCTGGGAGGCCGAGGTGGAAAGATTGCTTGAGCTCAGGAGTTTGAAACCAGCCTAAGCAAAAGCAAGACTCTGTCTCTACAGAAAATAGAAAAATTAGCCTGGTGTTGTGGCAGGTGCCTATAGTCCCAGCTACTTAGGAGACTGAGGCAAGAGGATTGCTTCAACCATACTGTGGTATACTGCATGACAGTCAAGGGAATGAACCAGATCTGTAAATACCACATGCATTATTAAAACAATGTTGGGGGAGCAGTAAGTAGCAAAAGGATATGTTATTATTTATATACCTTTAAAATAGAGGAACAGTACACTCTGGGTACATACAAATAAAGTAAAGCTACATAGATGGGATAAATACACCAATTTCAGGATATTGGTTTACTTTAGAAGTAAAGAAGGAAGAGGAATGGAATAGGCTGGTTGGGGAAGGCAGAAGAGATAGACCAAAAGACTTCCATGTTTTAAGAAAAATGTGAGATTATGTTTATGTGAACAAAGTATAACTTGTGCCATTGTGAAGCAAAGAAATAATATTGATCTTTAAAATATATATACGGTATCTTAAGAAAATGAAAATAAAGCCTAAAGCCTAACATTTTAAAAGCCTAACATTTTAGATGGGTTTAGTTTTTCCCAGCTTTACTGAGGTATGATTAACAAATAAAAATTATATGTTTAAGGTATACGGTGTGGTTTTTTATAACATGTATACTTTGTGAAGTGATTATTACAGTCAAGCTAACTTTAACATGTCTGACACCTCACATCGTTACGTACGTATGTGTGTGTGTGTGTGTGTGAGAGAGAGAGAGAGAGAGAGAGATGAAAACACAAGATCTACTCTCAGCAAATTTCAGGTATGCAATAATTTTTATTAATTGTTCTCACTATTCTGTATATTAGGTCTCCAGAACTTACTCATTTTAGAACTGAAAGTTTGTACCCTTTGACCAGCGTTACCTTTTCCCCCACTGCCATTGGTAACTTCCCTTTTACTTTCTGGCTCTATGCGTTCTACTTTTTCAGACCCCATGAGTGAGATCATGCAGTATGTTTCTGTGTCTGGCTTATTTAACATAATGTCCTCTGGGTTCATCTAGGTTGTCACAAATGGCAGGACTTCCTTCTTTTTTAAGGCTGAATCATATTCCATTTTATAGGGCCATTGTGAATAATGCTACAGTGAACATGGAGTACAGTATCTCTATGAGATAGTGATTTCGTTTCCTTTGGATATACATACCTAGAAATGAGACTGCCTGATTATGTGATAGTTCTATTTTTAATATTTTGAGGAAGCTCCATATTATTTTTTATAAAGCTGTACCAGGGAGTTATAGATTAATTGCCAATAAAATGTAATACTGTTATGAAAAATAGGAGAAATATTGTACCACCTTACTTACATTTCCTTTTTTGGTTCTGTGTGATTTTGATTTCGCAACCCGTGCACTTGGTATAGTGCACTGAACAAAACAGCCTTCATTGAACCTGAAATCAGCTAGAGAAGACTGATATTGAGCAATATAATAGGTATTCCAACGGAGAGTAAAACAGGAATCCATTCTAGTCTCAGTGGTGGAGAGGTATTTCCCTAAAGACATAACAGATGGGAATTCTAGGTGAAATTAGTGGTAGAAGTAAACATGAAAAAGTATTCTAAGGAAGAAAACAATTTAGTTCTAATTATGTGACTAAATTTGTCTTTAGAATGATTGTATTGTTGGTATTTAATATCATAACTCTCAACTATGTAATTAAACCTACCATGTTTTACCAATCTAAAATCAAACTTTTTTCACATTTCAACATCTTTGAAATTGAGAAGATAGCTTACAGTGGATGGTTTGTCACAGTTTAATTGTCATATTTCTTTTTAAAGGATACATAAAATATTGTACATTACTCTCAATGACATCTTAGATTTGATGAAATGCAAAATATTTAATTTAATAAGCTCTGAGGCCAAACCCATTTGCAGCTTGCATTTCAATATTGTAATTCATACATTTTAAGAGCATTATAGTAAATCTGGTGTTTGTTAGTTTTATGTTCCTTAAGATCATATTAACCACTTACTATGTACTAGATAGAATACTAAGCATTTTACATATAAATTCTACCTCAGTTGTATGAATTAGGTGATACTCTTAAATGAAGTTTAGAGACAGAAAGTCATTTGCCCAAGTTCATGTAGTATATATTTAAATGGTAAATCAACTCTTCTGACTCCAGTGCTTTTGTTATTAACAATAGCTGCACTAGGGTGGCACCTGTGGCTCAAGGAATAGGGCCCCAGCCCCATACACCAGAGGTGGCAGGTTCAAACCCAGCCCCAGCCAAAAACTTCCCAAAAAACCCCAAAAAACACAGCACTAGAATGTATATTTTAAGAAGCAAGATTCCTTCTGATAGAAATATGGAGCTGGACCCATATTTCTAGGGTTAGTGCCTCTAATCCCAGACTTTGGGGTACTAAGGCAGGTGAGAGGATAGCTTGAAGCCAGGAGTTCAAGACCAGCCTGGCCAAGATAGCATGACCTTATCTTTACTAAAAAAATGTTTTTAATTAGCTGGGCATGATGGCATGCACTTAATAGTCTCTGATACTTGGGATGCTGAGGTAGGAAGATTGCTTGAACTCAGGATTTTGAGATCAAAGCTACAGTGAGTGATGATCATGCCACTGAACCCCACCCACCCTGGGCAACAGAGTAAGATTTCATCTCAGAAAGAAAAGAAATACAGTGGTCAAGAAAAAAAGAAATTTTTTTAAAAAGGAAACAATAAAAAAGACAAGATTCCTGGCAGACAGATCTTAGACATTTCAATTTAAAAGCCTTATTTTATTTTATTTATTTATTTATTTTTGAGACAGGGCCTCAAGCTGTCACCCTGGGTAGAGTGCTGTGGCATCACAGCTCACAACAACCTCCAACTCCTAGGCTTAAACGATTCTCTTGCCTCAGTCTCCCAAGTAGCTGAGACCATAGGAGCCTGCCACAATGCCTGGCTATTTTTTGGCTGTAGTTGTCATTGTTGTTTGGCAGGCCCGGGCTGTATTTGAACCCGCCGGTTCAGGTGTATGTGGCTGGCGCCTTAGCCGCTTGAGCTATAGGCACCGAGCCAGGAAAATAGATTCCTAATAAGTAATTTATTAATCAAAAATTAATGTCGATTGCTTCATATGTTTATCTTGAGTTCAGCTATAAGATTTCTAAGTAAAAAGTAATTTAGAGGCCAGGCCTATAATCCTAGCACTATGAGAGGCCAAGACAAGTGGATTGCTTGAGCTCAGGAGTTTTCCCTGAGCAAAAGTGAGACCTCATCTCTACTAAAAATAGAAAAACTAGCCAGGCCTTGTGGCAGGCACCTATAGTCCCTCTTGCTACTGAGGCAAGAGGATTGATTGAGCCCAGGAGTTTGAAGTTGCTGTGAACCAAGACACCATGGCACAATACTCAGAGTGACAGAGTGAGACTCTGTCTCAAAAAAAAAAAA
>NW_003852420.1:20715958-20720429 GCF_000181295.1 Otolemur garnettii | reverse complement strand
CTGGGCTGAATTTGAACTCGCCACCTTAGGTGTATGTGGCTGGTACCTGTTTTATTTCCTAAATGTTATCATAGCACACCATTCTTATTTCACAGATGTAGTGTCTTCTTTTCACTCTCTGAGCATAATTTATTTTGGAGTTCTTACTATACATAAGTTTCCCAAAATTCCATTTTGTTTATTTTGTCTTCCATGTGTCTATCTTCCATTTTGGGGGCTTTTCCTCGGATACCTAGTATCTTGGTTGCATACTCATATTTCAGTGGGAGTATAAAATACTGACTGCAAGCTCTGAATGTGAATGGGCTTTGCTGACTCTGAGCTTTATCATAGGGTGATTTCAGTGGGCTGAGGTGGAATCTGTAGTGTTGGAATCCTTAGATCTCTTGGCTGGTCAAGTTTCCCAAAGATAAGTCTTCCAAACTCCTGCCTGAAGGGTAATAGTCTGGTTGTCTGCATTCTGGAAGCCCAATTAAGGATTCTGGCTGGGGGAACTCTGAAATTCTGCATTCAGTGTTTAACATGTTTATGGTTACTTAATACCTTGTCTTTGGTACAGTCCTATGCCCTCAATTGTGCCTGACATCTTCTTTCCAGAGAGCTTTGGTTTATCTTCTTCAAAGAACAAACTTACAAATTTATCCAAGGATGAAGAAGGAGCAGCTGTTCACTAGTGTGGAGCTAGATAGGCCATTTAGGAATCACCCTACTTCCCAAACTGCTTTCCTCTATTCTTCTGCACCCATTCCATTCATTTACCACCAGTTTCAGAGATACCTGCTGCTGCTACTTCTGCCTTTTGAGGACTCAGTAGTGTAAATTCAGTTGGTTGTCACCTTTCCCAACACAGCTAGCTGTGATTTTTATTTTCTTGGGTCTGCTATGCCAGTTACAACTTAGGGGTTTTTTTGTTTTGTTCTTTGAGATAGTCTCACTTTTCTTGCCCTCAATAGAATGCCATGGCATCCTAGCTCATAGCAACCTCAAACTCTTGGGCTCAAGTGATTCTCTTGCCTCAGCCTCCCAAGTAGCTGGGGCTACAGGCACCCACCACGATGCCCAGCTATTTTTAGAGAGAGGTTGTGCTCTGGTTAGGCAGGTCTTGAACTTGTGAACTGAGGCAATCCACCTGCCTCAGTGCTAGAATTATAGGGATGAGCCCATCCCACCAGGCCTATTCTCCCACATCTTATCTTTCAAAATTATGTATTTCCTATTCTACTCTCCCTTTCTTCTAGGTTTATATGTTTTTTAATTTTTTTCTTGGTTTTTAAAATATTTTATTTTTAGATTCATAGTTATAGTGGAGTTTGGGGAAAAAATGAAATGAGAAGCTCATGGATAATTTGCCATTTTAACCCAATCTGTTCTTACAGGGCAGAAGTTTTGGTCAGTCTCTAAATTCCAACTCATAGAGCAATCTCTGATACTGTAGATACTTAATAAATGTTTGGATGAAGTCTTATTCTACATAATGTATTATTTGTCACAGCATATCAAATTATCTTAAAACTTAAGTGACTCAAACCAACAGTAAACACTGTCTCACATAGTTCCTGTGAATCAGGAATTCAGGAGTAGCTTAGATGGTTGCTTTTTGTTCAGAGCCTCTCATGAGGCTACATTCATCTCCAGGCTTTGTGGAGGCCACGGGTCCCATTTCCAGGGTAACTCACTCAATTGGTAACAGACTCCAGAAAAAGCAAGTAAGTTAAACCCAGAGTAATTACAAGGTAAGAAGTAATAACAATCAGAGCAAATGTTAATTAAATAGAAAACAAATAGTACAGAAAATTAATGAAGCCAATTGTTGCTTCTTTAAAAAAATATATAAAAACTGGGTGGCACCTGTGGCTCAGTGAGTAGGGCACCAGCCCCATATACCAAGGGTGGCAGGTACAAACCTGGCCCTGGCCAAACTGCAACAAAAAATAGCAGGGCATTGTGGCAAGTGCCTGTAGTCCCAGCTATTCAGGAGGCTGAGGCAGGAGAATCGCTTAAGCCCAGGAGGTGGAGGTTGCTGTGAGCTGTGTGATGCCACGGCACTCTGCCGAGGGTGATAAAGTAAGACTCTGTCTCTATTAAAAAATATATATATATATACATATATATATATAAAATATACACATACATATATATATAAACCAATTAGCAAAACTAATCAAGAAAAATAGAAAAAATGAATTATCAGTATAAGGAATGGAAGAGAGGAAATCACTGAAGTCCCTTGGAAAATAAAAGGTTAATAATAAGGAAATGTTATAAACAATGCTAATTAATTTGATAACTTAGATGAAACAAATTCCTTGACAAGTACAACTTTACCAAAATTGACTCAAGAAAGAAAGCATTAGCAAAGAAATCAAATTCATAATCCTTTCTAACAAAGAAAACTCCAGCCCTAAATGATTTCACTGGTGAATTTTCTCTAACAAATAAAGAAAAAATATCTTTCAGAAAACAGAAGACGAAGATTTCCCAATTTGTTTTTTTGAAGTGAGTATACCTGATAACACTTGACAAAGACCATAATCCTCTTACTCAATAGGACAATCATTTAACACACTTTAACATTCTTATGATAAAAATATATAGCAAACTAGCAATAAAAGGAAAATTCTTTAGCTAATAAAAGCATCTAGAAAAGTATGCAGGCATCATCATACTTACGTGGTGAAAAGATGAATCATGTTTAAGGTAGGTTAGGTGTATTAAATGCATTTCTGCCTACATTTCCAACTTACAGTGTTTTTATCGGGGTGGAGGATCTTTATTCTTTTGTCATATGGCTTTCCAAAATGATGTTTTTGTTCTCTTATTATATAGCCTTCCAATTCTACTCTTAGGTCTTTACCCAAAAGAAATAAAAATATATGTTTATACAAAGATTTGTGCATGTATGTTTGCATGTTCATAATAAGTAGAAACCAGAAACTACCCAAACGGCCAACAGAGGTGAATAGAGGAACACTGTGATCTATTCATTCAAAGGGATCCCACCCAGCAATTTGAAACAGTATAGTACAGTGGTTCTCAACCTCCTTAATGACACAGTGTATTTTCATTGTTAAAAAAGGGTTGCGACCCACAGGTTGAGAACTGCTGGTAGAGTAATTTATAAAACAATATGGATGAATCTCAAAATGTGCAAAAGAAGCCAAGCATAAAATGCTCTTATAGTGTGAATCACTTACTTCATTATGAAAGATATCATATACATGATTGCTTGGGTCAGATATGGAAGGAACTGATTCCAAAGGAGTGGGAAAGCACTTTCCGGGGGATAGAAATGTTCTATCTTAATTGTGTTGGTAATTGTGTTTGTGTGTGTGTGTGTGTGTGTAAGTAGTTGGACTTTACACTTAAAATGCATTTTATTATGTATAAGTTATGTTTCAGAATTATTTTTAAATTTTTATTTTTATGTATTCAGGGGGCTTTTTGTTTTGAGAAAGGATCCTGCTCTGTCCACCCAGGCTAGAGTGCAATGGCATGACCATAGCTCACTGTAGTCTCCAACTCCTGTGCTCAAACAATCCTGTCTTAGCCTCCCAAGTATCTAGGACTAGAGGCATGTGCCACCACACCGGGCTAATTAAAAAAAAAAAAAAAAAAAAAGAAGGTGGGGCAGGGGTGGAGGATGGAGGTTTCTGTATCTTGCCCAGGCAGGTATTGAACTCCTGGGCTTAAGTGATACTCCTACCCCAAAGTGCTGGGATTGCAGGCATGAGCCACTATGCCTGGCGTTCTTTTATTTCTTTTTCTTGCCTAATTTCCTTGGCTAGGACTTCCATACTACGTTGAATAGGTGACAAGAGTGAATATCCTTGCCTTATTCTTTATCTTACAGGAAAAGCTTTCAGTTTTTCAGCATTGAGTCTGATGTTAACTGTGGACTTTCCATAAAAGGACTTTATAATATTAACGTATTATGTGCTTGGCCATAATAGAATTTTCAGATGTTCAAAGAGAGAAAGAAAATAATAAAATATATAACAAATAAGACATTATAAAAAACTATACAGGATAATTTGAAATAAATTCTAAAAACTGAGACAGACATGGTAGCTCATGCCTATCATCATAGCACTTTGGGAGGCTGAGGCAGGAGTATCTTTCAGGCCAGGAGTTCTGAACCAGCCTGAGCAACATACCAAATCTCTGTCTCTACAAAAAATAGGAAAAATAAGGTGGTGCACACCTATGGTCCTAGCTACTTCAGAGGCTGAAGAGGATAGCTTGAGCCCAGGAGTTGGAGGCTGCACTGACCTGTAATCATGCCACTGCACTCCAGCCAGGGCAACAAAACAAGACCTGTCTCTGTTAAAAGAGAGAGAGGGAGTTTCATAGAGCTCCTATCAAGTTCTAGGCATATGTAGATGCCCTACATTGAATCTTCACTCCAATGCCATGGGAAGTAGGTATTTTTCTGATTTTACAGATGAATAAGCAGAAGCTCAAAGAAGTCATA
>NW_003852420.1:20712272-20714957 GCF_000181295.1 Otolemur garnettii | reverse complement strand
CTTGGGAGGCTGAGGCAGGAGACTCGCTTGAGCCCAGGAGTTGGAGGTTGCTGTGAGCGTGATGCCATGGCACTCTACCCAGGCGGACAGCTTGAGGCTCCGTCTCAAAAAAAAATAAAATAAAATAAAACCTTAATGAAATTTTAATGGCCTTAATGAATTCAGAGATATCCTATGTTCATCAATTGAAATATTACCCCACTGGTATTCTGCACATCCAGTCTACTTTGATAAATTTCTTTGCCCTAGTTAGGTTTATCTAGATAAACCTTAGTAGTTAATCTTAGTAGTTAACCTTAGTAGGCAATCTTAGTAGTTAATAATATCTCATCTCCCCCCAAACTTCTCTCGAGTAATGTCTGTTCTTTATTTCTTAGTTTTATCTGTCTGAATTCTAGTGCTTGGCCATTACTTTTAATTGTCTGAATATACTACAATTTATCCATTCTGTTGATTGTTTTCATTCTTTTTGCTTTCACAAACAGTGCTACAATAAGCCTTTTATTCATGTCTTCCTTTTGCAGATGTGGAATTTCTCTAAAGTATATATTCCAATGTAGTGGAATTCCCAGGTTGAAAATTATGCACATCTTCCAATTTATTATATATTATCCTTTGCTCTCCTGAATGATTCTATCGGGTTATATTCCTACAGTGTGAGAGCTTTCATTCTTCTATTGTCCTATTGTCAGTTTGTTACCCATCTTGAATTCTTTTCTAATCTTGATTGGTATAAAATGGTAGGTTGATATTGTTTGTATGTGTATTTTATTATAAAACAGAGTTAGTGAAATTTTATTTTTCTGCCATTTAAATTTTCTCTTCGGTGAAATGTCCACTCATCCTTTGCCACGTTTTGTTTTATTTTGATTTTTAGGAACTGTTTACATACTGCACAGATCTTATAACAATTTATGAGACAATTTTTTTTATTTTTTTGAGACAGAGTCTCAAACTATTGCCCTGGGTAGAGTGCTGTGGTACCATAGCTCACAGCAACCTCAAATTCCTGGGCTCAAGCGGTTGTCTTGCCTCAGCCTCCCAGGTAGCTGGGGTTACAGGCGCCCTCCACAACGCCCGGCTATTTTTGTTGTTGTTACAGTTGTGATTGTTGTTTTAGCTGGCCCTGGCTGGGTTCTCACCCGCTACCCTTGTTGTATGTGGCCAGTGCCCTGCTGACTGAGCCACAGGTGCTGTCTATAGCTTTTTTTTTTTTCAGATTATCATGTTTTTTGTAAGAGTCAAAGAGTACCTCTTTTAAAAAGATGTATTAATTTCAAAATATTCCCAAGGTGCTGAATATGCTTTAGGTTATAGCTTTTTTTTAAGTTTGGTTTATGGTGTCTTTTTTTGTTAAAATTTTCATGGCTTATAATTTTTGTATTATGTATTATGTTTAAGAAAATCTTCCTTACCTCCAAAATCATAAAAATATTCTATATTTTCTAATAAATGTCTTTTTACTTTTCATATTTAGTCCTCTGAATCTGAATTCTTTTATGTATATAGTATGAGGTAGGCTTTCAAGTCTGGTTTATATCTCTTTCCCCACATTCTATTAATTTGAATAGGATTATAACAAATCTTGATGGGTGCTAGAGCAGACTTTATTTTTATTTATTTATTTATTTATTTTTGAGACAGAGTCTCACTTTGTGGCCACCAGTAGAGTGCCATGGAGTCGTAGCAACCTCTAAGTCTTGGGCTCAAACGATCTTCTTGCCTTAGCCTCCCGAGTAGCTGGGACTACAGGTACCTGCCAAGTTTCATGGGGAAAAGGGGTTATTTCTTGTTGGTGTTTTAACTGAAATTGCTCTGATTTTTGTAGATTATTTTGGGGCTAGTTTATATGAATAAGGTATATTTGATCTTCTGTAAGGTCTTTCAGTAATAAAGATACCTGCTACCTCTGTAGGTCTAGTGGTATCTTTTTAAAATTATATTTTAGACTCAGTGCCTGTAGCTCAAGCGGCTAAGGTACCAGCCACATATACCTGAGCTGGAAGGTTTGAATCCAGCCCAGGCCTGCTAAACAACAATGACAACTACAACCAAAAAATAGCTGGGCGTTTTGGCAAGCATCTTTAGTCCCAGCTACTTGGGAAGCCAAGATAAGAGAATCACTTAAGCCCAAGAGTTGGAGGTTGCTGTGAGCTGTGATGCGACGGTACTCAACTCAGGGCAACAGCTTGAGGCTCTGTCTCGAAAAAAATTACATCTTAAGTTGGTTGCTAGTGTTTAAGAAATAATTTATTTTGATATGCTGATCTTAAGTCTAGCAACATTGAACTGTTATTAATTCTGTAATTGGTTCATAGATTTTATTCAGTTTTCTATATGTATAGTCAATATTGTGAAGAGTAATAATTTTGTTTCTCCTTTTCTAGCCTTTCTTTCACCTTTTATTTCTCTTAATTTGCTTTATTGTGCTAGTAGTAATTTCTGTAAAATCAAATTAAATTTGCCATAGAGTTTTGGTAGATAACTTTTCTCAGATTAAGTCAGTTTTCTTCTAGTCCTCTAATCCTCTACAGAACAAAGATTTAGTACAGTGCTGAATTTTATCAAATGTTAAGTATTTGGCTCAGCGCCTGTGGCTCAAGTGGCTAAGGCGCCAGCCACATACACCTAAGGTGGCAGGTTCGAATCCAGTTATCCCAAGCTGAATGAGGGGGAGGAAGGAAA
>NW_003852420.1:20707918-20711335 GCF_000181295.1 Otolemur garnettii | reverse complement strand
TTTTTTTTGAGACAGAGTATCAAGCTGTGGCCCTTGTTAAGAGTGTCATGGCGTCACAGCTTACAGCAACCTCAAACTGTTGTGCTTAAGCGACGCTCTTGCCTCAGCCTCCCAAGTAGGACTATAGGCGCCTACCACAATGGCCAGGTATTTTTTTTGTTGTAGTTGTCATTGTTATTTAGCAGGAGTGGGCTGGGTTCAAACTCACCAGCCCTGGGTTTGAAACTGCCAGTGGGGCACCCTAACCACTGAGCTATGGGCACTGAGCCAGATTTTCCTGTTTCTCTAGCAGTGTTTGTTTGCTGTGCTTCTTACAGTCAGGGGATGATTTTGTTGCACATTTCAATGAATTTTGCTATGTTTTCATCAGTTCTTATTATTAGCCACCCTGACCTCTCTTCATCAGCGATGCTTTCTCAGCCCTCAGAAAAATGTTTAATCTATTTGTATACTTTTGTTTTCTCATGGCATTATCCCCATAAACTTGGACTAACATGTCCCTTATTTCAATTCTTTTGCCATGTTTATCAAGAAATTTAATGATTACGGCCAGTTGTGGTGACTTATGCCTGTAATCCTAGCACTGTGGAAGGCCAAGGCAGGTGGATTACCTGAGTTCAGAAGTTCAAGAGCAGCCTGAGCCACAGCGAGACCCTGTCTCTACTAAAAATAAAAATAAAAAATAAAAAAGTACAACTCAGTGCCTGTAGCTCAAGAGGCTAGAGAGCCAGCCACATACACTGAAGCTGGTGGGTTTGAATCCAGCCTGGGCCTGGATGCCATTGTTGTTGCCAAACAACAATGACAACTACAACCAAAAAATAGCCATGCATTGTGGCAGGCACCTGTAGTCCCAGCTACTTGGGAACCTGAGACAAGAGAATTGTTTAAGCCCAAGAGTTGGAGGTTGCTGTGAGCTGTGATGCTATGGCACTCTACCCAGGGCAACCTTGAGACTCTGTCTCAAAAAAAAAAAAAGGAAAAGAAAAATGTTTTTCTTCAATGAATTTTTTTCTTTGATATATCTATAATCCCAGCTACTTGGGAAGCTGAAGCATGAGGATCACTTGAGCCCAAAAGTTTAAGGTTTTTGTGAGCTATGATGACGCCATGGCACTCAACCCCAGAGTGACAGGGAGAGCTCTGTGTCAGTTTAAAAAAAGGAAAAAGAAACTTAATGTTTGTTTGTTCCTCTAATTCAAGCTCCAGCATTCTTGGAATGGCACACAAAAACACACAACAATAAGAAACACCATTCATTAAGATGCCACCACATGTTGACACAAACACAACTGGGAGACAGTGATATACCAAGGTTATGAAACCTTACTGAGTTGTTTGTACAGTGCCACCAGTATAAATGCATAGTACCATACATGCATGAACTTAAATGTCAGACCTTGTAGAGAAGATAGTAGACACTAACATGATTAGGAACGTAATGGGATAAAAAGGGAAAAATAGTAGAAGAGAGTTAAACAGGAAAAATAATTTTTTTTTTTTTTTGAGACAGAGTCCATGTGGCATCACAGCTCACAGCAACTCCTGGGCTTAAGTGATTCTCTTACCTCAGCCTCCCAAGTAGCTAGGACTACAGGCGCCTGCCACAACACCCAGCTATTTTTGTGGCAGTTGCCACTGCTGTTTTAGCTGGCTGGGGCCAGGTTCAAACCCGCCACCCTTGGTATATGGGGCCGGTGCCCTACCAACTGAACCATAGGCACCACCCAACAGGAAAAATAATTCTAACATGTTTGTTTAGTAGTTACAACTACATGAAACATTAGTTGTGAATACTAATATGATAGTAATCCAATGAAGAAAATTTACCTTGAGGATTAAAGGAAAGGCAAAAATAAGCTTGCTATTCCCCATAATCTTTATTTTCTTTTATCTACTTTTTAAAAATTAATCCAGGTCAATATGTACTTAAGAATTTAAACAGTGTGAAATTACACCTTAAATTTGGAATGTATCCTACTGGACTTTTTATATGTGCAACTACATTCTCAAATTTTTCAATAGAAGAATTTTTTTTTTTTTTGAGACAGAGCCTCAAGCTTTCCCCCTGAGTAGAGTGCCGTGGCATCACAGCTCACAGCAACTCCTGGGCTCAAGCGAGTCTCCTGCCTCTGCCTCCCAAGTAGCTGGGACCACAAGCACCCACCGCAACACCTGGCTATTTTTTGGTTGCAGCCATCGTTGTTTGGTGGCCCGAGCTGGATTCGAACCCGCCACCTTAGGTATATGTGGCTGACGCCTTAGCTACTTGAGCCACAGTCGCCGAGCCTAGAAGAATATTTAATTATTTTTTTTGAAACAGAGTCTCCCTATGTCACCCTCAGTAGAGTGTCATGGCATCATAGCTCACAGCAACATCCAACTCTTGGGCTTAAGCAATTCTCATGCCTCAGCCTCCCAAGTAGCTGGGACTACAGGCACCCACCACAATGCCCGGCTGTATTTTGTTGCAGTTGTCATTATTGTTTCAGCTGGCCCAGGCTGGGTTTGAACCTGTCAGTCTCCGTGTATGTGGCTGGCACCCTAACCATTGTGCTATGGGTGCTGAGCCAGAATATTTAAATTTTTAAATCCCCATGAATGTAAATAAGATACTTAGAATACTGTTATAATCTTATCAGTCTCTCTTCTTTTTAATTATTTAGAAACTGGAAGTATTTATTTGGATGGAAGTTTAGCAATGAGTATTGTCACAGAAGTACTCATGGATGTGAACAAAAAAACGGATGTCCACAGAATATTGTTTATAATAGAAAAAAAAACAAAACAATGTAATTATCAAGTAGGGACATCAAATAGATCCTTATAATGGGATCTCCTGCAGCTATGAGAAAGAATGGTATATTCTCCAGTACATGCAGATCTATCTCTAAGAAAAAAAATTAAGGCCTAGGGTAGTATTTCTCATGTTTTACTGTTTGCGTTCTTTTTTATTAAGAAGGGAAGAGAGGCTGGGCGCCCATAGCTCAGTGGTTAGGGCTCTGGCCACATGCTCCAGGGCTGGGCCTACTAAACAAAAGAAAAAAAAAATACCTGGGTGCCAGTAGTCCCAGCTACTGGGTAGGCTGAGGCAGGAGAATCACTTGAGCCTGAGAGTTTGAGGTTGCTGTGAGCTATGATGCTACAGCACTCTTCCAAGGTTGACAAAGTAAGAATCTGTCTCAAAAAAAGAAAAGGGAAGAGAATTCATATTCACTTTATTATGTATTCATACCATAGAATAATGTTCAGCCACTAAAAAGAGTGTACTAACAGGAAAAAATCTCTAAGATAATATACTGTTAATTGTTAAAACAATGATAAAACAAGTCATAGAATATTATCTGATCTCATCTTTTAAAAGTACATTTTTATCTGTGTGCATGCATTTTAAAAGGAAAAGATGTATACACATAC
>NW_003852420.1:20690848-20707898 GCF_000181295.1 Otolemur garnettii | reverse complement strand
ATTAATTTTGCTTCTCAATTTCTAATATTTTAAATGTCTCGTAAGTTTTGGACTTTTCATCTGTTTTAAAATTTCATTTACCTTTATGATAAACTGTTTAACTGAGACAGCTTCAGATTTACAGAATCATTGCAAAGACAGTAGAGAGATTTCCTATATATATGCCCCCACACAGTTTCTCACAGCAGTTGCTGTGCAGTTGCTCACAGCAACTTCAAACTCTTGGGTTCAAGTGACGCCTCAGCCTCCCAAGTAGCTGGGACTAGAGGCACCTGCCACAATTCCTGGCTATTTTTAGAGATGGGGTTTTGCTTTTGCTCAGGCTGGTTTCAAACCTATGAGCTCAAGCTATCCCACCCGCCTTAGCCTCCCAGAGTGCTAGGATTATAGGCATGAGCCACTGCTCCCCAGCTAATAATTACTTTTTAAAATACTTTGGGGAGGAAGGGTCATACTGGGCAAGTTTTTACTCTTTGCATCCTTGTATTGTTTTGAGTTTTTTATGATGAAATTTCATTCACATATTGTTTCTGCAATAAAGGGAAAAGCAATATGTGCTCACTATAAAAAAAAAAGAAGTTCAAAAGATAAAAAATTTTTTTAAGAAAAGTAAAAATATCCACCATAGCTGTGCCACCCACATGTATCCTGAAATAACTACTGTTAAAGCCTTGATAAACACCCTTTCACAGGTGAGGGACATTTTATGGAGAATGTTTAATCTTAAACTAAGGACAGCAAGAGAAAGAGCACCACATATCAAATTTACACTTAGCTCAACAAGCAGTGTGCATATTTTTTGAGTAGAAAAATAGGATGATAGCATGTAGCTTTTTGTCTATAATCATTTTACTTTTCATTATATAGAACATAATGACTGTCAGTAAATATGTGTTTAAGAAATAAGTGACGATGATCTACTTTCACTAAACTATTGGTGAGGCTCTTGTATGTATAAAACTCAAAATAAAAAACTCATGTTGGTCAGCTGTTTAAAAACTATCAACTCTAGCTCCTAATAATACTACTTGTGTTCGCATCAGCACCAACATTTATTACTACTGTCTACCCAAATCATTGTAAGACCAGGAAAGCTCTCAACTAAAGTGGATAAACAGTTTATAGTGGTATAAGAAGGCCTTGTTAAGAAATAATACCTTTCTCATCTGGCAGGGGGTTCTGACCTTATTTGTACCCTCAAGCCTTATCTCAAACCTGGAACACTTCCCCGTACATGTAGTACAGAGTGGGATGATTTGGTTATCCATGATGAAAAAGAGAGATTATAAAAACTATAGCATTTGGCGTTTCTGTTCCTGTGCATCAGAGGTCAAATTGAAACTGCTCAATTTTAGAAATTTTTACATATATATATGTACATAGATGTGCATAAGGGATCATGTGTAAAATGTGCACGTGGGCCCACCCCATGCCCCTGCCCCACTGGGTGCCTTTGCTTCCACTGGGCGGTCCCAGCTGCACTGTGAGGTCCTCCTAGTTCTGCACTGCCTTTCCCCCCCCCCCAGAGGTCCTAGGCCAGAGGCGGCTCGACATCTGTGCTGCCTCAATTTTGAAATGTGCCATTTGTATCATGCCACTGGCATCAATGGATGGGATTGGAAAGAAAAAGTTTAGAAGTGAAGAAAATGCTTACAGCTGTTGAAAAGAGTACCAAGGAATTAAGAATGAATGGAGGGAAGAGGGATAAAAAGACCAGAGGTAGTCTTGACTTGCTGGGGAGATGAGAAGATGTTTGATTTGGGGATATCAAGCTTATCAACAGGGAGAATTCAATGAACAGCAGTAGAAATAAAAGGACTTGGTTTGGAGGGAATAAAATGAGGCTGCTTTGTAGGGAGCTGGCCCCATATGCCGGAGGTGGCGGGTTCAAACCCAGCCCCGGCCAAAAAAAAAAAATGAGGCATCTTTGAACCTAAAGGGTTTGAACTGTTGATGATAAACCCAGGTAAAGATAGTCCAAAGACCTCTGGAAATGGAGATATGAGTGTGAATTTAGGAGCCTTTTCCACCCACATGACAATTAAAGAATTGTTGAGGTGTACAAGAAAAGGAATATAAGGACAGGACCTAGAGAAATGCCAGAGAGAAGAGTCAAAAGCTGAGAAGACCAAGAGAACTAGCCAAAGAAGTAGAAAAAAGAATCACAATACTGCAATGCTAAGCCATTCAAGGAAAATGGTGCTTGTCCTAAGATGGAATAAGTGATCAGATTTGTCACATCCCTCAAACAGGATGAAAGGGGGTTCTATTTTGGCAAATGGCATATTATTGGTAAACTGCAATCTCATGTTAAGTTTTTTTTTGAGCTCTGTGCTCATAGCACAGTGGTTACTGTAGTCATTTACGCAGAATAAGGGCCTAAAAACTGAGTGATTTCAGTCGACTAGGAGAAACAGAAGGTCACAGAGGGTTGAGTGAAGAACAGCTAGTGAAGTCGGTGATTGTTGACCTCTATTTGAGTGGATGATACTGGATTAGGGACAAATTTACACCACGAAGCAGTTCAGCAACTTTTATTATTAAAACAACTATGTGCCCGTGAAAAAAATAAATAAATAAAATGTGCACGTGAATTATTTATTAATTATCATGAAGCCTAAGGTGAACTTTCTGAGATTTTTAGGGAAACATTAATTTGTATAATTTGTGTTTTTCTTTTTAGTTTCTGCCACTGCCTTCTACAAAGCACAACCTGTAATTCAGTTCATGTGTGAAGTTCTTGACATTCATAATATTGATGAGCAGCCAAGACCTCTGACTGATTCTCATCGGGTAAAATTTACCAAAGAGATAAAAGGTGAATTAATTAACATTTAGAAAAACTTAGCTGTAAAATGCATGGATATGAAAAGTCTTATTGAAATGTTTTTTATAATTAAAATTTATTCATGAACAACATTAAAAATATAGATCAGTTATAAAATATTACAGTAACATCTTATTTAGGCAGCATTTGAATAAAAGAAATGCCAAGTAATGGAAAAAGTATCAGTATCAGCTAATTTTTTGTTAGTATTTATTCCTAGCTAAAGAGGTAAAAGTGTCTCATGAAATATGTGTCAATAATTACTTCTAAAAGTAGGAGGCTTATTCCAAAAATATTTGTTGCTTTAAAACTAAAACTGTTCTTTGAATATATTCTAATATAATGACTAGTTTGCTTTTCTGAAATAATAGTGGGTTTATTTTATTCCTTTGAGAATTTATGAGTATTGGGCCAGCCTGTTTCATGTGTTCTAGAGTTGTAACATAGTTATTTAATGTATGTTTTAGAGATGACTGTTCACCTTGTCTATTTTATTTTACTTAGTAGCTAAAATTTGCATCACATGTACATTTAATTCACATAAATTCATCTTTGTATACACTCCTAATAAGAAAAAGAAAAATTAATAGTTTTCTAAGACTTGTATTTGTTTACTTTTTATATATGCACATTTCTATATATGTTTAAATATAAATGGTTTTATATTCAAACCCACACGTACATACTTTATCAGCAATTTAAGAGAGTAATTTCGATTATGTACAACTCCTGCCTCATTCATAACTGCAAAGCCTGATCCTCATGTAAGATGTTACACTACTACATTTAGTTTATTTAGACCGTGAAGAGTAGATACTCTAATCAATATAAATTCTATTTATATGAACTATTAGATCATAAATAACTAGAAATAGAAATAATTGCTTTTATCTTAAGATTTTTGCCTATTTATTATAGATAATTTTCAGCTTATGACTTGAATGAAATGTTCAGGTTTGTTCACTGAATTGTTTGGTTCCCAAAATCAATTGTAATAGCTGAATACATCCTCCTTGCTCCAGTTATCATTTATTCTTTGCCATTTAGTAAGACATTATAATGGACAATAAAAGAAAAATCCTTTTTGCTTTGAAAATAAACACCCATTTATCTCAAGGTATTTAAATCCCCAAATAAGAAACTGTTAAATACAACTGTTTCAACCATACCATTGTCCTTTCATGAAGTATGTTAACTGCACAGCTGGCATTGTCAGGAGGTTAGTGCATTTCCAGCCATAATATGTGATCACCTAAATGCCATGGTTTCCAGTGGAGTTGCTGCTTAGTTACCAACTCTGATATCATGAAGTCACTTACATTATTTTCTGGTAACTATGCAATCAACTCATATCACCACTCTATCACAGAAAATACAAGATGTACAGAACAAGGATTCAACTGCTGCCCGAAGAGCATGGACTCGATCTTAACTTCAACTGCTCAGGGGCCCAAAGAAATGACTAGAAAGCATTATAAAGTTGATGTTATAGTGAAGGTAAAACCAAGTTTATAGGTTAAATATTTATTAAAGCCAAAATATTTTTGGGGTTGGATGGAGGGTTGGGGAGGGACCTGGGCAGAGAATTATCTAGTCCACTTTTTAAATTTTCAGCTTTTTATTAGTGTCTATATTTTGGTTTAATTCTTAGGTGTTTATGATTCTAGTTTGGAAATAGAAAAACCTAGGTTGGATCTAATTGACAAACTGATGATTTTTTCATCCATTACAAGTAAAGAAACCTTTTTAAATAGAAGTCTCTTTAAGGCTGGTCACAGTGGTTCATGCCTGTAATCCAAGCACTCTGAGAGGCCCAGGCAGGTGGATCACTTAAGCTCAGGATTTTGAGACCAGCCTGAGCAAGAACAAGACCTCATTTCTAAAAACTAGGCGGGTGTTGTGGTGAGCACCTGTAGTCCCAGCTACTTGGAGGCTAAGACAAGAGGATCACTTGAGCCCAAGATTCTGAGGTTGCTGTGAGCTACAACGCTAGGGCACTCTACTGGGGACAAGAAAGTAAGACTCTGTCTCAAAAAGAAAAAAAGTCTCTTTAAAAAAAAAAAAATCATGTGGCCAGGTGCAGTGGTTCACACCTGTAATCCTAGCACTCTGGGAGGCCAAAGCAGGTGGAGCTTAAGCTCAGGACTATTTTTTTTCTATTAATTTATAGTATTTAAACAGCAGAAATAGAGGTAAATGTATGATAAAAGTACCATATATATATAATTACTAATTTGTTTTTGATAAAAGCTTATTTTGTAGGCTTATGGAACCTGATTAATATTTTTTAACTCAAGGGAACACTTGAGAATTAATTGATAAGTCATCCAAATAACCACAGTTTGTTTTAGACTTTTCTATTGTGTTTTCCCCCAAACATATGTTTAAATCTGCTTAGTTCATGTTGTTAATTCCTTCTTATAAGGCTTTCCTTTGACTGTACTTTATTTTCTAGTTGTCATAGTAAATTCTCTCACTGTTTTGAAATATTAGTTTTACAAAGGTAGTTATGATGAAAGACTGCTACACACTGATTAGATTAGGAGTGCTTCTCAAGAAAAATAAACCTATACCTATCTGGTACATGGATACTGTGTGTATTTAACATCTTAATTTTTACTGACATATCAAAAGAAAAAAGAATTTCTTACCTTAATTATACTTAACAATTAGGTAAGAAAATAAATTTTCTTGTATCAGAGTTTCTCAATCTTGGCATAATAAACATTTTGGGCTGGATAATTCTTTGTTGGTGTATGGGATGGTGCTATTCTGTGCATTACAGGATATTTCACAGTATTCCTGGTGTATACGTTGTAAATACCAACAACACTTACAATAAAAAATGTCTCTAGACTGGTGCAGTGGCTTTTGCCTATAATCCTAGCACTTTGGGAGACTTGAGTTAGGAGGATCACTTGAGGCCAGGACTTCAAGACAAGCCTGAATAAGAGTGAGACCTCATCTCTACAAAAAATAAAATAAAATTAGGTGAATAAGGTAGCATGTTCCTATAGTCCCAACTACTTTGGAGGCTGAGGCAGAGGATTACATGAGCTCACTGCAACCTCAAGGTCAGTGAGGTTGCAGTGAGCTCTTATGATGCCACTGCACTCTAGAAGAGTCTCAAAAACAAACTCCATATATTACCAAATTTGGGGGGGGCCTAGGGGTACAAAATTACAAAATTGCTTCTGGTTAAGAACTTCTGTGCTATAGGAATTACAAATATGAAAGAAATGTTTCAGAGAGTAATGAAAACTAAAAGGTATCCTTCATTTACCCCTTTTTAGATTTTATCCTTTAGAGGTCATACTTTAGAAATGGAATTGCTTATCTGTGACCAATAGCCACTATGTGTCCATTAACTCTTCTGCCAAAGAGTACTACAGAAGAGTACTAAATACTGTACTGTCCAATAAAATAGCATCTAGCCACAAGCAGCTATTTAAATTAATTTAAATGAAAATTTCAGTTTCTAAGGCACACTAGCTGCATTTCATGTGCTTAGTAATACATGTTACTGGTGATTACCATTTAGCACAGATATAGAAAATTTTGTTATTTCAGAAAATTCTGTTTGATACCATTTCTTAAGAAAAGTCATCTCTATTTCTGGGCCATAATCCCAGCACTCTGGGGGACTGTGGCAGGGGATTACTTGCAGAAGTTCAAGACCACCCTGGGGAATATAGCATGACCCTTTGTCTTAAAAAAAAAAAAAAAAGTTTTTAATTAGCAGGTGTGGTGCCACATGCCTGTAGTCCCACCTACTCAGGAAGATGAGGCAGGAGGATTGCTTGACCCCAGGAATTCAAGGCTACTGTGTAGTATGATCATGCCACTCTACTTTAGCCTGAGTGACATACAGAACAAGATTTTCTCTCTTAAAAAAAAGGAAGGAAAAAAATTCATCCCAAAGTATTTCAGCTGATGATTTTGTTTGTCTGTTTTTTGAGACAGTCTTAAGCTGTCACCCTGGGTAGAATGCCGTGGTGTCATATCTCACAGCAACCTTGAACTCTTGGACTCAAGTGATGCTCTTGCCTCAGTTTTTCTATTTTTAGTAGAGACAAGTCTTGCTTTTGCTCAGGCTGGTCTCGAACTCCTGAGCTCAAGCAATCCACCCGTCTTGGCCTCCCAAAGTGCTAGGATTACAGGCATGAGCCACTGCGCCGGCCATCAGCTGATGATTTAAAGCCCATTTTCCTTCTCTAAAGTAGGCCTGGGATCCTCGAACTGCTAGGGTCCACAAAGGGACTGCAAAGATCTAGGAACTCCTAAAATCATGTGCTAAATTATGTGTATGTGCATTATTGCTCACATCTGCGACTCCTAAAGAGGGTAGGAATCTCCTGCTTTAGGAATTATTTTGGCTTCATTTGATTTCCAGTAGTCAGTATTTTAAAAGAACTATGACACTGTATTATACTTCAGTAAAACTATCACTCAACTCCTATTGAAAGGACCTGGCATTTTTTTCTCCTGCTTTATAAATCTTTGAAGGACTTCCCTTTTGAGTTTTAAGAAATTCTTGTCTTCAATCAGTATGTGATGATTGGACTATTTAAATAATCACGTACTTTGAAGGTTATAAGAGTATTTTGAGAATTACTGCAACTCCTCTTTCATTCCTCCTTCCCTTTCCCCACACAAATACCTGAATTTATTATAAACAGGGTTTTTTTTAATTAATGGAAAGCTTTGTCCCTTGATCTATGAGCTTTGTAAGTTTTTTGATTTTATTTTTTAGAGTGAAGACTTTGATGGGATAGGGGAAAGGTTTGGCATTAGGTCTATCATGATTGTAATCATTATTAGCAATGTTAAATGTGAAATCCTGTGTTCATATCACATTGCCTATATCACAGATTTTCTTCTGTCTGTTCAGAATTGAGTTTTTTAGCAGTAAGCAGGCTTTCTAAGTATAAATATTTTACATGTGATAGTTCTGTAACCTCCATTTTTCTTGTTGGGAACAGGTTTGAAGGTTGAAGTGACTCATTGTGGAACAATGAGACGGAAATACCGTGTTTGTAATGTAACAAGAAGGCCTGCCAGTCATCAAACGTAAGAAAAGCTGGTGTTTGTCAGAGCAGCAATGATGTGAGGCAGCTCGCTCTAGGTAGTGGGTTGGAAGTTTCTCTGGCTTATACGGAATAAGAGTTGTTCATTTGTACATTTTTTTCTCAGCTTTCCTTTACAGTTAGAAAATGGCCAAACTGTGGAGAGAACAGTAGCGCAGTATTTCAGAGAAAAGTATACTCTTCAGCTGAAGTACCCACACCTTCCCTGTCTGCAAGTGGGGCAGGAGCAGAAGCATACCTACCTACCACTAGAAGTAATTCCTTCACCCTGCTAATTAATGTGCTCTTGTTCATCATTCTCTTGGGATCTTTTATGGCCTATAACTTATCTCATATTGAACATTTATTTTGCAGTTTGAACTGTTTCAAAATTTTGCTTTATTCTATAATAAATATTCTATAATGGAGTAGTACGAAAAGAGCTCATCCATAATCCCACTCTAATGTAACCACCATTAGCATTTTAGTCCACTGTACTTCTTTTAGTCTTTTTACCCTATGTACATTTTCCCTCATTATAATCATACTAAAAAACAGTTTTGTTTACTACTTTTTTACTTAGCATATTAAAAAGAAGTGATTTAATGAAATGAAGTAGATAAAATTTTTATATCATGTGGTTGACACTGAGAGCTAAAAAAAATAAGGATACATATGTCTAGTACAAAACTCTTTTTCATTTACAGGTTTGTAATATTGTAGCAGGGCAACGATGTATCAAGAAGCTTACAGACAATCAGACTTCCACTATGATCAAGGCAACAGCAAGATCCGCACCAGATAGACAAGAGGAAATTAGCAGATTGGTCAGTATTTAACCCTAGAAACGGGAATTTAAAACATACTAGGAGCCACGTATGGTGGCTCACACATGTAATCCCAATACTTTGGGAAGCCAAGGAGGGAAGCTCACTTGAGACCAGGAAGTGGAGACCATCCTGAGCAATATAGCAAGACCCTATCTCTGCAAAATAAAACAAACGTATTAGGGTGAGCTACTAAAGAACTATATCCTTGGCTCAGCGCCCGTAGCACAGTGGTTACCACACCAGCTACATACACTGAGACTGGTGGGTTTGAACCTGGCCTGGACCAGCTGAGCAACAATGACAACTGCAACAGAAAAAAGAATAGTTCAGTGTTTGTGGTGGATGCCTGTGGTCCCAGCTACTTGGGAGGCTGAGGCGGGAGAGTTGGAGCCCAGGAGTTTGAGATTTCTGTGAGCTGTAACGCCACAGCATTCTACCCAGGGTGACATGTCTTGGAGAAAAAAAAGACAGAGAACCATATCCTTATCAGTCCATACCTTATTATCATTTCATGAACTATCAGAATTAAAAGGGATCATGGAAATAATCTACTGTGTTCTGGGGGTAAACCTTAATGGGTTATATGAGAAGGGTTAGGTCCTTCTAATTTAAGGTGAGCTCTTGAATTAGATTATTTCAGACTGTCAGCTGTACAATCTGAATAAAAAAATAGAAGACAGGCTAGGTGCAGTGTTTTGCACCTGTAATCCTAGCACTCTAGGAGGCCAAGGCAGGAGGATCCCTTGAGTTTAGTTCAAAACCACCCTGAACAAGAGTGAGACCCTGTGTTAATAGGAAAATTACCTGGGTGCTGTGGCGGGCACCTGTAGTCCCAGATACTTGGGAGGCTGAAATAGGAGGATGGCTTGAAACTCAGGAGTTTGAGGTTGCTGTGAGTCAGGCTGACACCACAGCAGTCTCAAAAAATAATAAATAAAGTTAAAAAAAAAAAAAAAGACTACAGTGAACTGTGATCACATCATAATACTCCACCCTGGGTAACAAAGCAAGACCCCATCTCTTAAAAAATAAAATTAAGGGTGTTTGGCACATCTTTTGGGGGCAGGTCATAACTACAAGAGGGACTCTATACCTAACAAATTCAAATATTTTGTGTGGGCACCTGTAGCTCAGTGATTAGGGCGCTGGCCACATGTTCGAGAACTCATGGGTTCGAACCCGGCCTGGCCCTACTAAACAACAACAACAACAAAAATAGCCAGGTGTTGTGGCAGGCGTGTATAGTCCCAGCTACTAGGGAGGCTGAGGCAAGAGAATTACGAAGAGTTCAGACTTCTGTTTATTCATCACCTGTGGTCCCCAGGTTAAAATTCTGTGCTCTGTAGTTAGGTCACCATTAATTAGACCTATTTATAAACACATTGTTGACACAATGACAAAAGCCGGAATTCTAGTGGGTAAAGTAGCTATTTGAGGAAATTTTGAAAGTAACTGTAAACTTTTTCTATTGTTAGGTAAGAAGTGCAAATTATGAAACAGATCCATTTGTTCAGGAGTTTCAATTTAAAGTTCGGGATGAAATGGCCCATGTAACCGGACGTGTACTTCCAGCACCTATGCTCCAGTATGGAGGACGGGTAAATCCTCATGATAATGTTTTAATCATTCATATATGTAAATATATATATATATATGATATGTAGTATAAACAAAACATCCTGGTTACGTTCTGTAATTTAGAAAATTTTTAATTGTTCCAACAATTTTTTATTTTTGTTAAAGGTGTCTGATTGAGCTTAGTAGAATTTTTTGTTTTTGTTTTTTCTTTTTTTTTGAGTTTTTTTTTTTGAGACAGAGCCTCAAGCTGTCACTCTGGGTAGAGTGCTGTGGCATCACAGCTCACAGCAACCTCCCACTCCTGGGCTTAAGTGATTATCTTGCCTCAGCTTCCCAAGTAGCTGGGACTATAGGCGCCCGCCACAGCGCCCGGCTATTTTTTGGTTGTAGCCGTCATTGTTGTTTGGCGGGCCCGGGCTGGATTTGAACCCGCCAGCTCAGGTGTATGCGGCTGGCGCCTTAGCTGCTTGAGCCACAGGCACTGAGCTGAGCTTAGTAGAATTTTTATTTTTTTAATAATAAAATTATAAATAATACTGATTTAGAAAAGCATATTTCGTGTAGAATATCAGAAATTCAGCAATTTGAAATGCTTATCTTCAGTTCATTGAAATATATTGTTAGCTTTTGCTCTTTTTTTGTCATATTATTTCTTTTTATCCTTCTCCAGAACCGGACAGTAGCTACACCAAGCCATGGTGTATGGGACATGAGAGGGAAACAGTTCCACACAGGAGTTGAAATTAAAATGTGGGCTATCGCTTGTTTTGCCACACAGAGGCAGTGTAGAGAAGAAATACTGAAGTAAGTAAGGCATATCATTACTTGGTTTTGGAAGCTTTTGTGTTTAGATTTTAAATTACTCGTTGTATAATCTAACAAATATCATCTCACTGTGGAGTATATTTAATCACTGAGCCTTTAAAAATGTTTCTCCTGAATAGTTTGATGAAGATTCTTGAAATCGGCTTGGTGCCTATAGCACAGTGGTTGTGGTGCTGGCCACAAGCACTGAGGCTGGCAGGTTCAAACCAGCCAAACAACAGTGACAACTGCAACAACAACAACAAAAAAAAATTGCAGGGTGTTGTGGTAGGCGCTTGTAGTCCCAGCTACTTGGGAGGCTGAGGCAAGAGACTTGCTTAAGCCCAAGAGTTTGAAGTTGCTATGAGCTGTGATGCCACAACACTCTACCGAGGGTGACAGAGTAAGACTCTGTCTCAAAAAAAAGATTCTTGAAATCATTCATCATACCATGTTTACCCAAATATAAGACACTATCTTATATTTATTTTTTCTCAAGAAGACACACTAGGGCTTATTTTCAGGGGATATCTTATTTTTAATAAGAATAATACAGTAGTCTACATTTATTCAAATACAGTTAAAACATCTTCTTCTGGAACCTGACAGGGGGAGTCAACCTTGTTGGTGGGGCTGGCACTAGTGATGCGTGAACTCCTTTCCTCTAGCCGTTCACATGTGCTCAATAGGATGCCTGCAACCGCAGTTACCACACACATACCCACACAAGTGCCAACGGCTCAGAGAAAGGAGCTGTGGCAGATAAAAGGTATTCCAGTCTTCCTTACTGCTCTGCACTGAAATGCATAGCCACGCCCATCACTAGGTCTTATTATTGAGATAGGGCTTATATTTAACAAATGCATAGAAATCCTGCTAGAGCTTATTTTTTGGGTAGGTCGTATTTTCGGGGAAACACGGTAGTAAAGTCATTGATTCATTCTGCTACATATCCTTATAGACACTACCTTATGTGGTGTAGCAGCAGCATTGTCTTTTGATGGCAGATAGGTTTGATCCCTAGCTTTACCATTTCTTGACTTTATTACCATGGATAATTTATTTAATCTCATTATTCTTAAGTTTTCATCTTTGCGAAATAAGGGTAATCCTACCAAAGAAGAATTAAGTAAGACCCTCATTTCTCACTTGAGATTTTTGAAAGAGTAGTTAAACTACTTGTTTCTACTTCCTTACTTTCTAAAATTCAGCCTCTATCTTCACTACTGTATCTGTCTTCCTCAGATTCTTTCCTTCAACTTGTAAATGCTCAACAATCTTCTGTTCAAAATTTTTAATCTATAATCTTCAGTTTACCTAACTTAATCCCTTAGGCTTCCAGACCTTCATTCTTTCTTTTCTCTTGAAATCTTAGTGCTCTGCTGAAACTGGTTCCCAGAAGATCTCCTATATCATGATCCTTTATCAATTCCAGGGTCTCCTGTTTTTCTCAAAATATATACATCTTTAGGCTCGGCACCTGTGGCTCAGCGGCTAGGGTACCAGACACATATACCTGAGCTGGCAGGTTTGAATCCAGCCCAGGCCTGCCAAACAACAATGACAACTATAACCAAAAAATAGCTAGGCAGTGTAGCAGGCACCTGTAGTCCCAGCTACTTGGGATGCTGAGGCAAGAGAATCGCTTAAGCCCAAAGAGTCTGAGGTTGCTATGAGCTGTGATGCCATGGCACTCTACCACAGGCAACATAGTGAGACTCTGTCTCAAAAAATAAAAATAAAAAAATATATATGTGTGTGTGTATATTATTTATTTATATATATATACACACACACACACACACACCCCTTTAGATCCATTTGACTGCTTCCTTTTTTTTTTTTTTGAGACAAAGTCTCACTTTGTCACCCTTGGTATCCTAGCTCACAGCACCCTCAAACTCTTGGGCTCAAGTGATTCTCTTGCCTGAGCCTCCCAAGTAGCTGGGACTATAGGCACCCACAACACCCAGCTATTTTTTAGAGACGGGGTCTCACTTTGGCTAAGGCTGGTCTCAAACCTGTGAGCTCGGATGAGCCACCATGCTGGCCCTTGACTGCCTTCTTGATTTTCTGCCCTTTTGCCTTCTAGTTCCTTTTCTTCACTCTTTGACTTTTTCTTTTCTTTAATCTCTCCTCCTTTGGGAATCTCACGCAGTCTCAAGGGCTTCTGTTTTTTTGTTTTTTTTTTTTGAGACGGAGCCTCAAGCTATCCCCCTGGGTAGAGTGCCATGGCATCACGCTCACAGCAACCTCCAACTCCTGGGCTCAAGCGAGTCTCCTGCCTCAGCCTCCCAAGTCGCTGGGACTACAGGCGCCCGCCACAACGCCTGGCCATTTTTTGGTTGCAGCCATCATTGTTTGGCGGGCCCGGGCTGGGGATTCAAACCCGCCACCTTAGGTGTATGTGGCTGGCGCCTTAGCCGCTTGAGCCACAGGCGCTGAGCCAAGGGCTTCTGTTTTTATGAAAAATTACTATATGTACTTTTGACTATCTACTCCAAAAGTTTTAGTTTTCGCTTTAATAAATAGTGACATTCACATTTAGTATGACATTTATTCACCTATCTCTTAGGTTCTTTGTCATTACTCCATGTTCACATTATTCTGGACAAAGAAATTAAAGCACTGTATTCCTTCTTTCTTCTTTGACCTCATATAGCTCTTTACTGAGCTGCCTCCTTCCTGTTTCTACCTACCAATATGCTATTTGTGTTGTTACTTTATGTGTAAAATACAATTGCATTATAGAACTCTTGTAAGAACCACCCAAGGGATATAATAAATTGGTCAACATGCAGAGGTGGTCAACATAAGGAACTAGATCTGCTGTACTGATATATACATGTGGTGCATGTCTGGTCTCTGAATAGGAGGTCAGCTTAAAGAGGTGGTCAGTGTAAGGAGGTGGTCAACTATGGAGGTTCTACTATATTCTGTAAATTTGTCATCACTCCTTTAGAATCTAGTTTTCTTAAGACATTGATTCTTGTCTAATTTATATCTCCACTTATATAAAGTATGCCCATAATGAAAAGTTGTTGGCTGCTATAGAGACCAGTTTACCTCAAGATCCATTCAGAATTTGTCCTGCCCTCCTTATGGCAAGAAGAAATTAAAGTGTGAGAAATAAAATTTTTTAATCTCTCTGCTTTCAAATAAAATGCCATAAGGAAGATTTATTATAATAGGAGATTATCTTATTTGACTTTGAAAGTCAAAAAACCCCACTGCCAACTGTTTCTCAAACTTAGAGTTATTTTCATTTCACATTGATTGTTCATGGCTTGAACAAATGTCTCAGAATCATTGGGTTTATGACTCTTACAAGGCCTGGTTAACAATATTCAACTTCATACTTCTTTAATTAAATACCAGTATGGAAAAGGGTAAGGAATTCTAAACTTCATCTTTCTCCTGAAGGAATCAGGTGTTTTAAGCAATGATCACTCAGATCCTTGACTTAGGACCTTATTTATTTTAGAAACAAATGAAGTGATTGGTCACCCCCCCATCATTATTTATTTATGCTAAATACAGATTTTTTTTTAATATGAAATTTGTTTTTCTTTTCTTTTTCTTTTCTTTTTTTTTTTTTTTGAGGCAGAGTCTCACTTTGTTGCCCTCGATAGAGTGCCATGGCATCATAGCTCACAACCACTTTCAATCCCTGGGCTCAAGTGATTCTCTTGCCTCAGCCTCCTGAGTAGCTAGGACTACAGACGCCTGCCACAATGCCTATCTATTTTTAGAGGTGAGGTCTTGCTCTAGCTCAGGAAGTTCTCAAACTTCTGAGCTCAGGTGATCTGCCTGCCTAGGCCTCCCGGAGTGCTGGCTCTTTTGTTTTTAAATTTTGTTTTCATGAGTTTGGTGTTTTTTGTTTGTTTGTTTTTGTGGTTTTTTGAGAAAGGATCTCACTCTGTCACTTGGACTAGAGAACAGTGCATGATCATTGCTCACTGCAACCTTAAACTCCTGGGCTCCAATGATCCTCCTGCCTCAGCCTCCTAAGAAGCTAGGACTACAGGCACATGCTATGCCTCGCTACTTTTTTACTTTTTTGCAGAGACCAGGTCTCACTATGTTAGGCTGTTCTCAAACTCCTGGGCTCAAGCAGTCCCCCTGCCTTGGCCTCTCAAAGTGCTTCCTGGTTTTGTTTTGTTGTTTAAACCTCTTTTGAGGGCATAATTTTTCCTGCTATCCAACTCTCAGATAAATAATAAATACTATAGAAATTCTAGGATGGCACCTGTAACTCAGAGAAGTAGGGCACCAGCCCCATATGCTGGAGGTGGTGGGTTCAAACCCAGCTCCGGCCAAAAACTGCAAAAAAAAAAAAAAGAAAGAAAGAAAGAAAAATTCTAGACTAGGCCATAATTCTGGCTCTACTATTTATCTGACCTTTGCTAAATACTTAAAGTCTCTGAAACTGTTTTCTGATCTATAAAATTAGAATAATACCTTATCTACTTCTTTCCTATAATCTTGTCAGGATCAAATTAGGAAATACACAGTAGCTAAAATGTATCAAGCTTTTACTGTGATCTTAGAGTGGGCGGTGCTTTACGTGCATTATCTCATTTAGTCTTCACATCAATTCTGTAATAATGAAAGTAATCATGTTATAGATGATTAACTGTAGAATGAAATAATTTGCCTAAATTTTTTTTTTTTTTTTTAGAGACAGTCTGATTTTGTTGCCCTCAGTAGAGGGCTGTGGTGTCACAGCTCACAGCAACCTCCAGCTCTTGGGCTTAGGCAATTCTCTTGCCTCAGCCTCCTGAGTAGCTGGGACTATAGGTGCCCACCACAATGCCTGTCTACTTTTTTGTTGCATTTTGGCTGAGGACGGGTTCAAACCTGCCAGTCTCTGTATATGGGGCCGGTGCCTTACTCACTGAGCCACAAGCACTGCCCCTAAAATTTTTTTTATTTCTTTTTAAATTTCAAATTAATACGAGGTTACAGATTTTCAGGTTACTCTGTTCTCAATTCAATTTGCCTAAAATTTCATAGGTGGTAAGTAGCAGAACTGGGACTGGAACTGTTAAGCTAACTCTAGAGCTACACTCTTAAACAGCATATTCTATTACTAATGCCCTTTGTAAACTACAAAATGCCATACAACTATAATATGTTCTCAGTTTGCAAAATAGATTACAGACCCACTGTTGTCTTTAACATTCGTAGTCTACTGACCTCTTATATATGCAGCATATAAATCTTTGCCTCATCCTCCATTCCCTTCCCCACCTTTCCATTATACTTTGTAGGAATTGATAACTAGATAAAGGTTTTATACTTCATGGTTTTTCCTTCTAGGGGTTTCACAGACCAGCTGCGTAAGATTTCTAAGGATGCAGGGATGCCCATCCAGGGCCAACCATGCTTCTGCAAATATGCACAGGGGGCAGACAGTGTAGAGCCCATGTTCCGGCATCTCAAGAACACATATTCTGGGCTACAGCTTATTATCGTCATCCTCCCAGGGAAAACACCAGTGTATGGTAAGGATATTTTAAGACTGTGTTTTTCTGCAAGGACTTTGTATTCCTTTTAGGATTATGCTAAAACATATCCTAAAACTTTCAAATACCTGTATTAATACAAACCATGGATTGTTACTTTATGATAGATCAGTAGAGCAAACTAAATAGTATAAGAAGAGGCTATATGGGCTCGGCGCCTGTAGCTCAAGCAGCTAAGGCGCCAGCCACGTACACCTGAGCTGGCGGGTTTGAATCCAGCCCGGGCCCGCCAATAAGCCATGACGGCTGCAACCAAAAAATAGCCAGGCGTTGTGGTGAGTGCCTATAATCCCAGCTACTTGGGAGGTGGAGACAGGAGACTCACGTGAGCCCAGGAGTTGGAGGTTGCTGTGAGCTGTGATGCCATGGCACTCTACCAAGGGTGACAACTTGAAACTCTGTCTCAAAAAAAAAGAA
>NW_003852420.1:20687570-20690173 GCF_000181295.1 Otolemur garnettii | reverse complement strand
AAAAAAAAATAGCTGAGCATTGTGGCAGGGGCCTATAATCCCAGCTACTTGGGAGGCTGAGGCAAGAGAATCACTTAAGCTCAAGAGTTTGAGGTTGCTGTGAGCTGTGATGCCATAGCACTCTACTGAGGGCAACATAGTGAGACTCTGTCTCAAAAAAATAAATAAATAAAGAGTCTACATGTGTAAATGGCCTCCTTATAGTAAATACTCAGTATGTTAGGTATTATTATTATAAAAAAACTAAAATTTTGGGAGATTAGCAAGTTTAATATAAATCGCTGAATCATAGAAAAGCACAAAGAAAATATACTTATCAAACCATTGAAGAGAATAAAATTATTTAAGCTTAGAAACGACAGAAGAAATCACTGGAAAATTATTTGAGTTGATTGCATAAAAATTAAATTTTTTGTATGTTACAAATGTACTAAAAAGGAAACCAACAGAATGTGAAAAATATTTGCAGCATATGGAAATAATAAACAACTTGTTTATTATTAGCTAAGCTAAAATCTTCTATTCTTTTAGGTTAGCGAGAAGAGAATATAAATCAAAGTTTCTCAAGTAAAAACAAAACAAGACCAGGCATTACTCATACCTGTACTCCTAACACTGGGAGGCCAAGGCAGGAGGATCACTTAAAGCCAGGAGTTCAAGACAAGCCTGTGCAACATAGGAGACTCTCATCTCTCCAAAAGTATCAAAAACTCAGCCAGGCATGGTGGCATTGGTGGCATTCCCTGTAGTCTCAGCTACTTGGGAGGCTGAGGCGAGAGGATTGTTTTAGCCTAGAGTTTGAAGTTGCTATAAGCTATGCTTATGCCAATGTATTCTATCCTAGGCAGCAGAATGAGACCCTGTCTCAGAAAACAAAACAAACCAAAAAAGTAAATATATAAGAAAAAAAAATTTTTTATCAGCAGTTAAAAGTATAAATCAATAAAAGAGAAAATTGTATGCTACTAAATTAGCAAATGTATTTAAATTACAATATCTAGTGCTTGTGAGTATGTAGTGACTCTAGTATTTTAATACATTGCTGATGGCAGTATAAATTGATATTATCCTTTGCATTAAAAGAATAAACATGTGCTTTCCCTACCATGACCGAGTGCCGCAGAGGCAGAAGCTTGGGTGAGTTCAAGATTCAGCTTTACCCATAACCCACTGCCATGGCCGTAGAAGGCATTGCTGCTGGAGATATAATGGGCATTAACACTGCTTTTATACAAGGTGCTGAAGACTGTCCTTATCTATGATGTCCTTGCACATGGAATCAGTGAAGCTGCCAAAGCCTTAGACAAGTGCTAAGCCCATCTTTGTGTGCTTGCATCCAACTGTGATGAGCCTGTATATGTCAAATCGGTGGAGGCCCTTTGTGCTTAACACCAAATCAACCTATTTAAGGTTGATGATAAGAAACTAGGGGAATGGGTAAGCCTTTGTAAAACTGAGAGAGAGGAAACCCCATAAAGTGGTTGGTTGCAGGTGTATAGTAGTAGTTAAGGACTATGGCAAAGAATCTCAGGCCAAGGATGTCATTAAAGAGTACTTCAAATGCAAGAAATGAATAAATAAAACTTTGGCTCAAAAAAATAAAAGTATAAATATAGATTCTTAGTCTACAATTTAGTACTTCCAATTCCAAGAATCTACTCAAAGGAAAGAATTCATACTGTAAAAAATCTCTATGCACAAAATTTTTATGACATCTATAATATTAAGAAGCTATTAGGAACTGGTTCTAAATGATGAGTAAATTATATCGTTGATGAAATCTTACACAGTGATTAAAAATGATAGTTATAAAAATCGAAGAACAGTTTCAAAGTTGTGACAAAATATAGTTTTTTAAACTCAAAGAATTTGTAAATCAAGAAGAAAATGACAACCCAATTAAAAAATAGACAAAGAACATAAAACAGAAAAACAAATGGTCAGTTGTCCTATAAAACAATGCTAAGTCTCATTAGTCATTAAAGAAACATTAGGCCCACTGTGATGTGGGAAGAGGAGGTCCAGGAGCAGCAGCCATTCTCTTACCAACAGAGACTAACAGCAGCAGTTCACTACACTGTTGGTTGTCTTTGTGAGGAAGTTGCAGCACACAAAAAGATGCAGTTCAGCGAACAGACCATTGCATCAATTTCAGTGATGACTTCTGACAGCGTGAAAATTTCGCCAAAGACCTTGAAACTACTAAAGTCACTGCTAAAATATACACAGAGAAAAATGAAGAGATTGCTCAGATTAAACTAGAATGACAGGCAAAGAAGAAAAAGAAGTTAAAGGATGAGAACAAAAATTTATTTAAAGGCCTAGCTCTGTGGCTTACACCTGTATTCCTAGCACTCTGGGAGGCCCAGGCAGGTGGATTGCTTGAGCTCAGGAATTTGAGACTACCCTGAGCAAGAGTGAGACTCTATCTCTACTAAAAATAGAAAAACTAGCAGGGCGTTGTCGCAGACGCCTGTAGACCCAGCTACTCAGGAGGCTGAGGCAAAAGGATTACTTAAGTCCAGGAGTTTGAGGTCACTTTTAGCTATGTTGCCATGGCACTCTACCCAGACAACAAAGTGAGAATTTGTCTCATAAAAAAA
>NW_003852420.1:20683611-20686964 GCF_000181295.1 Otolemur garnettii | reverse complement strand
CTTGAGCCCAGGAGTTGGAGGTTGCTGTGAGTGTGATGCCATGGCACTCTACCCAGGGGGATAGCTTGAGGCTCCGTCTCAAAAAATAAATAAATAAATAAATACATTGCTGATGGCAGTATAAATTGATATTATCTTTTCCATTAAAAGTATAAACATGTTCTTTCCCTGCCACCACCTGCTAAAAACTTCATTTTACATGTGTTGAGAGAGTTTAATCCTCACTTTCCTCTGCTCCAGTCTCTGCTGGCTCACTTAAAAAAAAATTTTTTTTTGAGACAAATTCTCACTTTGTTGCCTGGGTAGAGTGCCGTGGCAACATAGCTAACAGCGATCTTAAACTCTTGGACTTAAGCAATCCTTTTGCCTCAGCCTCCCAAGTAGCTGGGACTGTTTCTAGGCTGGGCATAGTAGCTCACACCTGTAATCCTAACACTCTCAGGGGCAGGAGGGTGGATCACAATAATTGATTTTCAAATGTTGAACCACCTTTGCATACCTGGAATAAATCCCACTTGGTGATGGTGTATAATTCTTATGATATATTGCTAGAGGAAATTTGCTAATTTAATATTTAGTTGAGGATTTTTATATCTGTGCTCATGAAACTTACTGGTCTACTTATAATATCTACTGGAAACTTACTCCTTTCTTATCTTCATCTGGTTTTGGTGATAGAGTAATGCTGGCCTGAAATAATTAAGTTAGGAAGTGTTCTTTCTGCTTCTAGAAGAGATTGTAGAGAATTTATATCATTTTTTCCTTAAATATTTGATAGGCTTTACCATGAGACCACCTAGGCCTGGAGCTTTATTTTTTGGAAGGTTATTATTAATTCAGTTTCTTTAATAGGTACCACCCTATTCAGATTATCTATTTCTCCAGTGTGAGTTTTGGGATTCATGTCATCTAACTTGTTAACTTTATGGGCTTAGAATTGTTCATAAATATCCATAGGATCAATAATGATGATATATTTTCTTTTTTTTTTTTTTTTGCTACAGTCTCACTATGTCTCCCTTGGTAGAGTGCTATAGTGTCACAGCTCACAGCAAACTCCAACTCTTGGGCTTAAGCGATTCTCTTGCCTCAGCCTCCCAAGTAACTGGGACTACAGGCACCCACCACAATGCCCAGCTATTTTTTTTGTTGTTGTTGTAGTTGTCATTGTTGTTTAGCTGGCCCAGACTGGATTCAAACCCACAAGGCTAGATGTATGTGGCTGGCGCTGTAACCACTGTGCTACAGGAGCCAAGCTGTGATGATATATTTTTAGTAATTTGTATCTTCTGTTTTCAAAGAACAAGCTTTTTTTTTTTTAAGAGTCATATTCTCCCTCTGTTGCCCCAGGCTAGAATGCCATGGATAGCTCATAGCAATCTCAAACTCCTGGGCCCAAGGGATCTTCTTGCCTGAGCTTCCTGAGTAGCTGGGACTACAAGCATGTGTCACCATGCCCAGCTAGTTTTTCTATTTTTTACTAGAGACGAGGTCTCACTCTTGCTCAGGCTGGTCACAAACTCCTGAGCTCAAGCAGTCCATCTGCCTTGGCCTCTCAGAGTGCTGATAGCTGTGAACCATTGCACCCAGCCTTCTTTTCTTATATATCCATTCATAGAGTCAATAGTTTAAATTTCCTTCTAAGCACTGCTTTCACTGCATTCCACAGATTTTGATAAGCTGTATTTGATTTTCATTTAATTCAAAATATTTTTAAATTTCCCTAAGACTTTATCTTTGACCATTTATTACCTAGAATTGTATTGTTTAATGTCCCAGTATTTTGAGATATAATTTAATGAACAGCAATCAACCAAATCTAACTAATACTTAGAGAATACAACAGAATACACATTCTGCTCAATTTCACATAAAACGTTCACCAAGATAGATCACATTCAGGTCTATAAGACACACCTTAATAAGTGTAGAAGCCTATCAGATATTTAAGGAAAAATAATATAAATTCTCTACAATCTCTTCTAGAAAATAGAAGTAGAGAGAACACTTCCTAACTTAATTATATCAGGCCAGCATTACCCTATCACCATAATCGTACCAGGATGCTCTCAGAATTAAAGCAGAATTCATTATCAGACAGATAGCTGGAAAATTCCAACAGTTCAGTTCAACTATATCCTTATTGTTCTGTCTACTGGATTGGCCAGTTACTGATAAAATCGTGTTGAAGTCTCCACTGTAATAGTGGGTGTGTCTCTCTGCACTTATATCAATTTTTGCATTGTGTATTTTGGCATTCTTTTGTTAGATGCATACATGTTAAAAATTGTTAAATCTCTGGAAAATTGATCCCTTTATCATTATGTAATACCCACCTTTGTCCCTGATAAGTTTTCTTATTCTGAAATTTTCTTTGTGTGAAATTAATACAGCTAGCTATTCCTGCTTTCTTTAGGTTGGTATTAACATGGCATATCTTTCTTCATCACTTTATTTTTAATTTGTGTCTTTATGTTTTAAATGGTGTCTTAAAAGACAAAATATTGTTAGGTCTCCATTTTTAATCTTCCCCTTTTTTCCTTCCTTTCTGGCCCTAATCAAGCATTTTATATGATTTCATTTTCTCTCTTAACATAGCTGTTATACTTAAAAAAAAAAATTAGTGTTTGCTCTAGAGTTTTTAATACGTATTTATTAAATCTAAGTCAGCTTTCAAATGACACTACCTGTACTCTCTCCCCTGTCCCTTGTAATATATTACTGTCATTTATTCCACTTGTCTAGCTATAATCACCCAATATATTGTTGTTCTTGTTATTTTGTTTTTGGAGACAGAGCCTCAAGCTAGTCCCCTGGGAAGAGTGCCGTGGCATCACAACTCACCGCAACTTCCAACTCCTAGGCTCAAGCGAGTCTCCTGCCTCAGCCTCCCAAGTACCTGGGATCACAGGCACCTGCCACAACGCCTGACTATTTTTTGGTTGCAGCCATCATTGTTGTTTGGTGGACCCGGGTTGGATTCGAACCCACCACCTTAGGTGTACGTGGCTGGCACCTTAGCCACTTGAGCCACAGGCGCTGAGCCTATTCTTATTATTTTGAACAAATAGTTGCCTATTCATTCAACTTAGATTTAGAAAAGATTTTATTTTACCTTTATTCCTTTTCTGACCTTCTTCCTTTCTTTTTATAGATCTGAGTTTCTGATCTGTTAAATCATTTTCCTTCTTTCTGACAGACTTCTTTTAATATTTCTGGCCAGGCATGTCTGCTATCAATAAATTGCCTCAGTTTTTGTTTGAGAAACTCTTTATTTCTCCTTCACTTATTCTTTTTCTTGAGCCATGATTGCTTAGTGTTTACTTCTTTTTTTTTTTTTTTGAGACAGAGCC
>NW_003852420.1:20681918-20683148 GCF_000181295.1 Otolemur garnettii | reverse complement strand
CTCCCAAGTAGCTAGGACCACAGGTGCCCGCCACAACGCCCAGCTATTTTTTGGTTGCAGCCATCATTGTTGTTTGGCAGGCCTGGGCTAGATTTGAACCCACCACCTTAGGTGTATGTGGCTGGTGCGTTAGCCACGTGAGCCACAGGCACCAAGCACTCACATAATTGCAAGGGCTAAGTTTTCCTGGGATTTTTATTTATTTTTTAATTTATTTTATTTATTTATGTTTTTGGAGGCAGAGTCTCATTTTGTGTAGAGTGCCTTGGCATAAAAGCTTACAGCGACCTCAAACTCTGGGGCTCAAGTGATCCTCTTGCCTCAGCCTCCCAAGTAGCCAGCACCCTTCACCACACTCAGCTAGTTTTTCTGTTTTTAGTAGAGATAGGGTCTAACTTTTGCTCAGCCTGGTCTCCAACTCCTAAGCTTAAGCAATCCCCCTGCCTCCTAGAGTACTAGGATTAAAGGCATGAACCAAGCACCCAGACCAATGGTATTCCTTTTTTTTTTTGAAACAGAGTCTTATTTTGTCACCCTCAGTAGAATACTGTGGCATCGTAGCTCACAGCAACCTCAAGCCTCAGCCTCCCTTGTAGCTAGGACTACAGGTACCCACCACAGTGCACAGCTATTTTTAGAGACAAGGTCTCATTCTAGCTCAGACTGGTCTAGACTGGCATTCTACCCCGCCTTGGCCTCCCAAACAGCTAAGATTGCAGGCATGAGCCACTGTGCCCAGCTGTAATTTCTATTTTAAAAAATGGCCCTGGGCAGGCACAGCAGCTCATGTAATCCCAACACTTTGGGAAGCCAAGGGCCAAGGTAAAAGAATTGCTAGAGGCCAGGAGTTTGAAACCAGCCTGGGCAGTGTAGTAAGAACCCCATCTCTACAAAAAAATTAAAAATTAGCCAGATGTGCTGGT
Organism: Otolemur garnettii; assembly: GCF_000181295.1. Lineage (NCBI taxonomy): Eukaryota > Metazoa > Chordata > Mammalia > Primates > Galagidae > Otolemur > Otolemur garnettii. The sequence continues at coordinate 20,682,225 of NW_003852420.1, read as the reverse complement.
GAACACCTGTAGTCCGAGCTACTTGAAAAGCTGAAGCAAGAAGATCACTTGAGCTGAATAGTTGAAGGTCTTGGTGAGCTATGATCACATCACTACTTTCCAGTGTGGGTAAAAGAGCAAAACCCTATCTTATCTCTAAAATACAAAACAAAACCAAAAAATCCAGCCCTTGTATAACTTTCATCTCATTTGTTTTTCTCACAGAAAACCTCTTTTCAGGCTCGGCACCTGTGGCTCAAGTGGCTAAGGCGCCAGCCACGTACACCTAAGGTGGCAGGTTCGAATCCAGCCTGGGCCCGCCAAACAA
>NW_003852420.1:20675825-20680886 GCF_000181295.1 Otolemur garnettii | reverse complement strand
GCCTTAGCCACTTGAGCCACAGGTGCCAAGCCATGTCTTTTTTTTTTTTCAATTTGAATATAATATACCTAGTGGTAATGGGTTTGGAGTGGCAGGGTTGATGTTTTGTTTGTTTGTTTGAGACAGGGTCTCACTCTTTCATCCAGGCTGACATGTGATGGCATGATCACAGCTCACTGCAATCTCCAATTCTTGGGCTCAAGCTATTCTCACACCTCAGCCTCCCAAAATGCTAGGATTACAAGTGTAAACCACTGGGCCTTATGTGTTTTTATTTTTTATTTTGCTGGATGTTCTTTGAGATTCCTGGGTCTTTGATTTGGTGTTACTCACTAATATTGGAAAATTTCCAGCCATTTGCAGTACCTATTTTTTTTAGTCTCCCCTCCCAGCTATCTTTATTTTTCTTTCTTTCTTTGTTTTTGAGACAGAGTCTCTCTCTCGTCAGCCAGGCTAGAGTGCAGTGGTGTCATAGCTTACAGCAACCTCAGACTACTGGGCTCAAGTGATCCCCCTACCTTAGCCTCCTAAGTAGCTGGGACTATAGATGTGCACTACCTCACCTGGCTAATTTTTCTATTTTTAGTAGAGATTGGGTATTGCTGTTGTTCAGACTGGTCTCGAACCCATGAGCTCACACCATCCTCCTTCCTTGGCTTACCAGAGTGGTAGGAGTATAGGCATGAACTGCTACTCCCAGCCCAACCCTCCATTTTACTTGAAATATTTTTTCTGTCCCTTTCTTTTTCTTCTCCTGATATTCTCATTATACATATATTAACACCTTTTGTCAGTATCCCATATTTCTTAGATATTCTGTTCTATGTTTAGAGGTTTTTTCATTCTTTTTATTTACTTTGCATTTCAATTTGAAAAGCTTATGTTGACATATCTTCCAGTTCACCGATTATTTCCTGAGCAGTGTCCAGTCTAGTGAAAGGCAGTTTTCATAAATGTTGCAATTTTTTTTTTTTTTTTTAGACAGAGTCTCACTATGTTGTCCTCAGTAGAGTGTTGTGGTGTCACAGCTCACAGCAACCTCAAACTCTTGGGCTTAAGCAATTCTCTTGCCTCAGCCTCCGAAGTAGTTGGGACTACAGGTGCCCGCCACAATGCCTGGTTATTTTTTATTGCAGTTGTCCTTGTTGTTTAGCTGGCCCAGGCTGGGTTTGAACCCGGTATAGGTGCCAACCCAATGTTTTTTATTTCTAACATTTCCTTTTGATTTTTTCTTTGAGTTTCCATCCCTCTGGTTTCATTATCTATCTGTTCTTGCATGTTGTCTACTTTTTCCATTAGATTTTTTAACAGATTCATTTTAGTTATGATAATTCTAAAATCTGTCTCATCTCTGAGTCTGGTTCTGATGCTTGTTTAGTGGCTTCAGGCTGTATTTTGTTCTTGTCTTGTAGCATGCTCCATGATTTTTTTTATTACGGCTTGACACAATGTATCTAGTAGTAGAAACTGAAATAATCAGGCTTCTATTGTGTAGTTCCATTGTTTTATGAGATAGAGTCTCACTCTGTTACCTACCGGGGCTGGAGTGTAGTAGTGTAGCTAATGCAACCTCCAACTCCTGGGCTCAAGCAGTCCTGTGCCTTAGCCACCCAAGTGCTTTTAGTTCATGCCACTTTTTTTTTTGGTGGAGATAGTGTCTTGCTGTGTTACCCAGACTGGTCTTGAACTCCTGACCTCACGCAATGCTCTTGCCTCAGCCTTCCAAAATACTGGAATTACAGCACCTGGCTTGGAGTTTTATTTACTCTGACCAGGAGCCAGGCTGTATTTAATGTTTGCTATAGTTGTAGGTTCCAGAAACTTGAGTTCCCCTAGTTTCCTTTTCTTCTCTCTTATTGTCTTGGGGTTTCCATAAGAAGTCCTTGTAGCTCTCTCATTTGTAACCTACTGTTACTATACTGGAATCCTGTTAATGTGGTAGGTAGTTTTTGGACAGAGGAAGTGCTTTATATCTTACTATTAAATGTGAGGGAGCTTTTTCTTTGAATTCCTGCTTATGACCTTTAGAAGTGCTTCTTAACCTTTTTTTCTTAATCTCCTTGTAGATGACACAGGAAGGCTAGATGAGGCTGGAATTATTTAACTGCTCTTCCCCAGATGATAAGGCATAGGTAATTTCCCTTGAACACAGGTCTTTATTAAGGAAACTTCCTGGGCAAATTTCAAAGTGCTTACTTTTCCTGTCCATGCTTGAGGGGATTTTTCTCTTGATCTTCAAGTTTAAAACCTGGTGGGGCTCTTGATAAAACCTGTGAAAGTGTGGATACCTAAGACTGGGTAGGCCTGTAGAAATTTTTGGTTCTCAAACTGCTCCACACTCAGCCTCTAGCAGTTAAGTCAATTAGCATGTTCAATTTTTGTTTTGGTTTGGGGTAGGGGGGTTCTTTAAGAGACAGTCTTTCTCTGTTGCCCTGGGTAGAGTGCCATAGCATGGTAACTCACAGCAACCTCAAACTCTTGGGCTTGAGTAATCCTTTTGTCTCAGCCTCCCTAGTATCTAGGACTACAGGTTTGCACCACCCTGCCTGGCTATTTTTTTTCTATTTTTAGTGGAGACAGGGTCTCTCTCTTGCTCAAGCATGGTCTTGAACTCCTTGAGCTCAGGCAAACCACCCACCTCAGCCTCCCAAGAGTGCTACAATTACAGGCTTGAGCCACTGTCCCCAGCCCATGTTTAATTGTTTTTACCAGTTACTGGTTTCTTTGGGTTCAGCTTTTAGTAACAGCTTCACCTGTTAATCTCTGTATTCACCTGGTTTGGGAGAGAACCTCAGTTCCCTGAGGACCTAAAAAAAGTCATTGATTTTTAAGTTTTTTCAGTTTTTTTCCTTCTTACGAGGATGGTAGCCGTGACTTACAAATACTTTATATCTGAGAGGTATAACAAAAGTCAAGTGTGATCTTTTAAAAAATCAGATTTGATTTTAGTCCCTTCCCTGTGTCAACAACAACAAAAAAACCCTGAGGTCTTCATAAATTTGGAGAGGAGACTTTTATTTCTTATAAAGGATTACAACTTGTAGGCTGTGAACAGACCTCTAGCCAAAACCAGAGGCAGGCACTTGTAAGGAGCAGTAAGAGACGGAATTTATCCTGAAAAGGTTGACCACCTATATACATTTCAACAGATTAGGGAGGATCTGTGAATATTCATGAAGGAGTTGTATGCACATGGGTTACATAAATATGTACTACCCATGTTCACTGGAGGCTTTTATTATTATAGTACTTCTGCGTTTTTGTTTGTTTGTTTTTAGACAGAGTCTCACTATGTCACCCATGGTAGAGTGCTCTGGTGTCACAGCTCACAGCAACCTCAAACTCTTGGCTTAAGAGATTCTCTTGCCTCTACTTCCCAAGTAGCTGAGTAGCCTGCGGGGACTACTGGCCCCTGCCACGATGCTCAGCTATTTTTGATGTTACTATTGTTATAGTTGTCATTATTTAGCAGGCCTGCCCCTGAACCCGCCAGCCACAGTGTATGTGACTGGAGCCCTCACCACTGACCTATGGGCACTGAGCCAATTTCTGCATTTTTAAATTAAAGTTGGCAAATAGGATTGAAAGCTCTATACTATCCTGTGATTATAAGTGTATTAAAATAATATAAATGAGAAAATTACTGGAAAATAATATACTAAAATAACAAGGGATTGTATTTTTCTCTGAGGCGTTTTCATTTATTTTGGTTATACTGTTTTTATGATGATAAAAATAAACTTTTTGACACAAAGAAGAAAACAACTGGAAAAATTATCTCTACATAAGTACTTAAGCTACAAGGTAGTATACTTTAAATTTTAACAGTGTTGTTTTAGTACTATATTGGTATAATTTTTGGCATCTTGTATATACAATGATATAGTTCAAGAGAGAAGCATAGTAGATGTATTTTCAGTAAATAAACTTATTTTCAGATCTTTTTTTTTCACTAGAGGTATTTGCATTTGTTCCATAGCGGAGGTGAAGCGTGTAGGAGATACACTTTTGGGAATGGCTACACAATGTGTTCAAGTCAAGAATGTAATAAAAACATCTCCTCAAACTCTCTCAAACTTGTGCCTAAAGATAAATGTTAAACTCGGAGGGATCAATAATATTCTTGTACCTCATCAAAGGTAAGATAAGCTAATGACTTTTGAAAATATTCATTATTTTTATATTTTCATTTGTCTACATACAGCGATATCCAACTACTGTAAAGATCTGTATGAGAGACAACTTTAACGATACCTGCCATGGGGATATGGAGACATTTTTGGCAAAATATTAAAATAGTGTGGAATGACAAAGATTACCTTTGTGAAAATTCGCCTTTCTCCCCTAATTTTCATTTAGTATGTCTAGCCAAAAAGTAGTACAGAGAGCTGAAGAATTTTCTCTTTTTTTTTTCTCTTGAGACAGAGTCTCATTCTGTCGCCTGGGTAGAGTGGTATGCTATCATAGCTCACAGCAACCCCAAACTCTTGGGTTTAAGAGATCCTCTTGCTTCAGCCTCTTGAGTAGCTAGGATGCTAGGACCTGCCACAACACCTGGCTAGTTTTTTTATTTTTAGTAGAGATGGGGTGTCACTCTTGCTCAGTATGGTGTCAATCTCCTGAGCTCAAGCAGGCCTCCCTCCTTGGTTTCCGAGACTGCTAGGATTATAGGGATGAGCCACTGCACCTAGCCAAAGAATTTTCTCTTTATTTAATTAAAGTCATCTTCAGTCTGGTTTTATGAGGCTGCTGACTTACCTAGAATATGAAGGAAGAAAGGGGTTGAGGGGGCATGTGTCTAGTTAAGTAAGCCCCCACCCCGCATACACACACATTCCTGCTATATTCAGTGAGACAACATATTGCTATTAGATTGCCCTCTTTAGAGCTATAGTTCTTTGGAAGTGTGAGACCTCATGACCTAGAAACAGGAAGTAGCTGATTATACAGGTCACTGGGGAAGACACTTTTGCAGAAAATGGAATAAGAGATTCCCTTTTAATAGTTGAAGCAGTTAGGGCTCAAAAAAATCTAAGTGTCTTGACCAGTATGGAACACAAA
>NW_003852420.1:20672686-20674292 GCF_000181295.1 Otolemur garnettii | reverse complement strand
GCGCCTGCCACAACACCTGGCTATTTTTTGGTTGCAGCCATGATTGTTGTTTGGCGGGCCTGGGCTGGATTCGAACCCACCATCTTAGGTGTATGTGGCTGGCGCCTTAGCCACTTGAGCCGTAGGCGCTGAGCCCAGCACTGCTATTTAAGACAAAAAAAAAAGTGGTAGCTTATGGCTTTAATCCTAGCACTCTAGGAAGCTGAGGCGGGAGGATTGCTTGAGCTTGGGAGTTGAAGACCATCCTGAGCAAGAGTGACACCCCATCTGTAAAACTAGCCGGGTGTTGTGGTGGGAGCGTATAATCCCAGCTACTTGGGAGGCTAACTCAAGAGGATCGCTTGAGCCCAGTTTGAGGTTGCTGTGAGCTATGATATCACAGCACTCTGTCTCCAAAAAAAAAAAGGCAAAAAGAAGCTTTAAGACTTTGGCTATAGATCCGTTTTATGGCAGCCTCAACTTGTTTGATTGGGAATTTGTGAGTTAAGATAAAGCAGTTTAGGCCCATGAAGCTATCTAAATAGGACTTCCTTTGTGAAGTCATCTACTTGTAATAGTGTTGCAAAGTATGAAATACAAAAATGGATAATGAAAAAAATTAAATATCTAACCATTTTTTAAAATGTGTTCAAGACCTTCTGTGTTCCAGCAACCAGTGATCTTTTTGGGAGCAGATGTCACTCATCCACCTGCTGGTGATGGGAAGAAGCCTTCTATTGCTGCTGTGAGTGTCATTAGGCATTTTCTAATTTTCTTTGTAGCCAACTTTAATAAATGTTCTTTGGGGATTTTATTTGTTTTTGAGACAGGGTCTGGCTCTGCTGCCCAAGCTAGAGTGCAGTGATAATCAACATACCTCACTGCAACCTCAAAGTTCTTGGCTTAGGCAATCCTTTGGCCTCAGCCTCCTAAATAGCTGGGGCTATAGGCACTTGCCACCATGCCCAGCTAATTTTTTAATTACTTGTAGAGACAGTTTTGCTGTGTTGCCCAGGCTGGTCTTAGACTCCTGGCCTCAAGTGATACTCCCACTTTGGCTTCCCAAAGTGCTAGAATAATAGATGTGAGCTGCTGCACCGGCCTCTTTGGGTTTTTGAAAAGAATTAATTATTCTCTGGTTTGGGGGCTACAAGTTCCATATGTATCTATTAAATCAAGTTTGTTAATTATTTTACTCAAATCTTCCGTATCCTACTTCAGTTTGTCTGCTTGACCTCTAGATGAATTGTACATTTTTAGTTACTTTTTGTGATTCAAAGTGTTTGTTTATATATTGTAGCAGTGTCTTTGTCACAGAAAGATGCATTACAATAAGCTTAGTATGTTACATTTTTTTCTTTCTTTTTTTCTATGTTTGCTTGCTTATTTATTTCATAATATAACAGGGGTACAGATGTTTTGGTTACATAAATTGCATCTGTACAGTTTGAGTCAAAGTTACAAACAAATCTGGCTACCCAGATAGTGTGCATTATACCTGTTAGGTGTGAATTTACACATCCCCTCCTTTCTCCCACCTGCTTGATTTCCAATGAATGTTACTTCCATATATGCATATAAGTGTTCATCAATCAGTTCCAATTTAATAGTGAGTACATGTGGTATT
>NW_003852420.1:20670448-20671505 GCF_000181295.1 Otolemur garnettii | reverse complement strand
TGTTTTTTGTTTTTTGGGTTTTTTTGCAGTTTTTGGCCAGGACTGGGTTTGAACCCGCCACCTCTGGTGTGTGGGGCCACTGCCCTACCCCCTGAGCTATGGGCAATGCCTGGCTGGTTTTTCTATTTTTAGTAGAGATGGGGTCTCTCTCTTGTTCAGGGTGGTCTTGAATGCCAGAGCTCAAACAACCCACCAGTGGAAAAGAGATGCAGAGAAATCAGTGGTTTGAGTTTTTACTTATTTTCTTTCTCTTATTATCGTTATGTACTGTTTTTGTCTTTTTTTTCTCACTGATCTTTAAGTCTACCAACAACACATAGAATCTAATTGTTAAATACAAAGTTCAGCCTACTTTGTATTAGTTTAGGAAAATAGTTTTTGATCCTATACTGACTCTTTTATTGTGTTCTTCACTGGGAATTACTTATTTTTATTACTCTCAACATAAACAGTGATAAACTGTAAGGTTATAATAAAATTAAAATGTAAATTAAATCCATGTAGTTTTGATTATCTTAATTTCTTTCTTTACTTTTTCTAACCTAGGTTGTAGGTAGTATGGATGCCCATCCGAGCAGATACTGTGCCACAGTAAGAGTTCAGAGACCCCGACAGGAGATCATTCAGGACTTGGCCTCTATGGTTCGGGAACTTCTCATTCAATTTTATAAATCAACTCGCTTCAAACCTACTCGTATCATCTTTTACCGGGATGGTGTCTCAGAAGGACAGTTTAGGCAGGTTGGTGGCCTAAAATCTTTTCAGACTATGATTAAATCAGATACTATGGGCTCGGCGCCTGTGGCTTAAGAGGCTAAGGCTCTAGCCGTATATACCTGAGCTGGCGGGTTTGAATCCAGTCAAGGCCCACCAAACAACGACAGCTGCAACCAAAAAAAAAAAAATCAGATACTGTGTTTACAGTATGGTGTCTAGTCATAGAGTTAAAAGCCTTAATTTGAGACTCGGTGCCTATAGCTCAACCGGCTAAGGCGCCAGCCACGTACACCTAAGGTGGCGGGTTCGAATCCCCAGCCCGGACCCGCCAAACAACAAT
>NW_003852420.1:20667121-20670289 GCF_000181295.1 Otolemur garnettii | reverse complement strand
AATTAGAGACAGAGTCTCACTCTGCTGCCCAGGATGGAATGCCGTGGTATGATCATAACTCACTATAGCCTTGAATTCCTGGGCTCAGGCAATCGTCCTGCCTTAGCCTCCAAGTAACTATGACTATAGGCACATGCCACAACGCCTGGCCAATTTTTTTTTATAGAGATGCAGTGTTGCTCTTTTGCCCAGGTTGATCTCAAATTCCTGGCTCAAGCAGTCCTCTTGCCTTGGCCTCTCAAAGTGTTATGATTATAGGCATGAGCTGCCACAGCTAGCCTCTTTGGGTTTTTTAAAAGAATTATTGTTTTCTGGTTTGAGGGTTTCAAGTTTCAGACATATCTATTAAGTCAAGTTTGTTAATTATATTACTCAGATGTTCTGTATCTCAGCCTAGATTTTTTCTTTGTAACTGTTCATTATAGATGTGTAGGCCTCGATTACTAAGACCATGCCCTGATAATAGTTAAAGTAGAATAGAGAAGCATAATATATTTAACTATAGAGGGATGAGATCAAGAAATTCTGGCACTAAATCATTATCTTACTTTGAAATATATAAAAGTGAACAATTGACTATATTGAGCCTTTCCATTTTATCTTCTCTAGGTATTATATTATGAATTACTGGCAATTCGAGAAGCCTGCATCAGTTTGGAGAAAGACTATCAACCCGGAATAACCTATATTGTAGTTCAGAAGAGACATCACACTCGATTATTTTGTGCCGATAGGACAGAAAGGGTAATCTCACATCCGTTATAATGATATTATTAGCCACGCTTATCTAACATAGTTCATAGAGCACTTAACAAGGACCCTCTGCCAACAACAGGGTTTCCAATAGATAGTAGCAGATTTCAACAATTGGATTATGAGTATAGAAACATCAAAATAGGATAATTATTCCTTTTTAGTTTTCTAGAATTTCTGTAACAGTCCAAATGTCCAAAATCCCATTCTACCTTTTTATAGTTAAGAAACTCATAGTTTTAAAATTGTTGTTTTTTCTTACATGTTCACAGGGGAAATGATACACTTTCTTTTAAAAATCTTATAAAATTTAAGGTTTTTTTTAAAGTAGAAGTTTATACAAACCAACTTTTATACCATGCTTCCTTTAAAAATCACAGAATGATTTTCTGCATTTTACAATGTGAATATGTATTTTTATAATTAGGAAGGAAATGTAAGTATAAATACTTAGGGAAATACATCTTCTTTTGTGTGTACAGTATAGGCAAGTAGAGTAGCAGTCTTACTGTCATTTTCAGTGCCCTGATCCTATTTATCCCTATCCTGCAAATCTGGGAGCAGAAAAATCTGAAAATAACAAACATCCACCATCCCCTTGGGAAAGGGATTTATAGAAGGGGGAGGTCTTGTCTTTAGTATATATATTACTCATTGTGTACCTCTGGACAGGCAACATACATCTCTGTGCCTATTTCCTTCTCAGTAAGTTTGGATGATATTAATATGTACTTTGGGTTGTTGAGAAAATTCAATAAAATATGTAATGTACTTAAAATGGTGCTTGGCACATACTAAGTACTCAATAAAGGTTAGCTGGTTATAGGGTTGTAGTGATAGTGGCATAATAGAGAAGAAGAAATATTGATAGCAGGCATTGTTAATCCTTACAAACAACACTGTAAGAGAGTTGTTATTGTCATCTCATCTTGCGCATGAGTGAGTTAGCACACAGAAGTTAAATAACCTCCCAAGGTTTCAGAGCAAATGATTAGTAGATGTAGTACTCAAATCCAGGGAGTCTAGCTCCAAAGGCTCTAAACCACTCTGCTATACCACCTCTCTATTATCAATAGTAATAGTTTTCTCACAGCCCCCAGATTGCTACAGGCTTTTGCCCCCAAATTACTATATACATTTCTATACCTAGAAAGCCCAAGCTTTTTTCAAAAGTCAGATTAGAAAAAAAAAAAGGATTAGGAAACTATAAGTTAGATATAATGATTTAACACCTGTTGTTTAGTTGTGCCACTCATTTGACTTTTTTTCTTTCCCCTTTGCTCTAAATAATACTGCTAATAATGGATGGGAGATGATTACATATGAGGAAATGGAGGTACAGCAAAGTAAAATATCATGCCCTATACCACACTGTTGCCAGCATTCTGCTGTCTGTCAAAATAGAATACAACTTACTTATATTAATTAGGATATTTAGGCATTGCTAATTTATTACAGTTAATTTTTTTTGCTTAAGTTTTTTTGCTTTTTTTTTTAAGTTTTTTTCCTTTTTTTTTTTTAAAGTTTGTTTGTTTGTTTGAGACAGAGTCTCACTCTGTCACCGTGAGTGGGGTGCCATGGCATGATCATAGCTCATAGCAAATTTGAACTCTTGGGCTTGAGTGATTCTTTTGCCTTAGCCTCCCAAGTAGTTGGGACTACAGGCACCTGCCATAACACCTGGCTAGTTTTTCTATTTTTGATAGAGGCAGGGTCTCACTCTTGCTCAGGCTGGTCTCAAACTCCTGATCTCAAGCAGTCCTCTTTCCTTGTGCCAAGGAAAGTGGCAAGAGTGCCAAGATTATAGGTATGAGCCACCATACCTATCCCAGTTAAGATTTTTTTTAAGATTAGGCAAAACTGAGTAGATTATGAACTGTTTTGTTTTGTGCATGGTTAAAGCTAACTGTTTGATCTACACAACTGTAATTCAAGCTACTACCTGCTAATAATCCATTATAAGGCAAAAAATAATGTCAGAATCAGTTTCTGACTTAACTGCACCTATAAACCTGGACTTACGGTTAGTGATTTCTTTCTTTCTTTTTTTTTTTCTTTTGCAGTTTTTGGCCAGGGCTGGGTTTGAACCCACCACCTCCAGCATATGGGGCTGGTGCCCTACTCCTTTGAGCCACAGGCGCCACCCACAGTTAATGATTTTAAATGTATGAGGGATAAGGAGGTAAAGGTAGATATAATAAGAAAAAAAATTTTTTTTGAGACAGAGTCTCAAGCTGTCACCCTGGATAGAGTGCTGTGGCATCACAGCGCATAGCAACCTCCAACTTTTGAACGCAAGCAATCCTCTTGCCTCAGTTTTTTCTATTCTTAGTAGAGGTGGGGTCCCACTTTTGCTCAGTTTGGTCTCAAACTATGAGCTCAAGCATTCCACCTACCTCGGCCTCCCAGAGTGCT
>NW_003852420.1:20663678-20666221 GCF_000181295.1 Otolemur garnettii | reverse complement strand
TTTTTTTTTTTTTTTTTAGAGACATTCTCACTTTATTGCCCTTGGTAGCATGCCGTGGCATCACAGTTCACAGCAACCTCCAGCTCTTGGGCTTAGGCAATTCTCTTGTCTCAGCCCTGTGAGTAGCTGGGACTACAGGTGCTTGCCACAACGCCCAGCTATTTTTTTGTTGCAGTTTGGCTGGGGCCAGGGTTGAACCCGCCACCCTCATTATATGGGGCCAGCACCTTACTCACTGAACCACAGGCGCTGCCCAAGGTCTTCTCTTAATGACTACATAAGTAATATTTTTAAAGCTGCAAGTAATGAAACATGGGATCAGCCAATATATTTATATATATTTTTAAAGTGTTTCAGATAAACTTTTTACCCTTCTCTTCTTTGTTTAAACTTTGACAAATCTAGGTTGGAAGAAGTGGCAATATCCCAGCTGGAACAACAGTTGATACAGACATTACACACCCATATGAATTTGATTTTTATCTCTGTAGCCATGCTGGAATACAGGTAAGTCAACATTTTAATTAAATTGTCTTAATTGATAAATGTCCATTCTTTGGGGGTTTTGTTTTTGTTTGTTTTGGCCAGGGCCGGGTTTGAACCCACCACCTCCAGTATATGCGGCTGGTGCCCTAGTCCTTGAGCCACAGGTGCCGCTCCTTTTTTGTTTTTTTTTTTGAGACAGAGTCTCACTATGTCCTCCTCAGTAGAGTGCTGTGACGTAACAGCTCATAGCAACCTCAAACTCCTGGGCTTAAGCCAGGGGTCCTCAAACTTTTTAAACAGGGGGCCACTGCACTGTCCCTCAGACCATTGGAGGGCCGGACTGCGGGCCTTGGGAGTCGGCTGCTAAGCAGGACAGGCAGCGACAGCAAAAACACCTGGCAGGCCACATGTGGCCTGCGGGCCATAGTTTGAGGACCTCTGGCTTATGCGATTCTCTTGTCTCAGCCTCCCAAGTAGCTGGGACTACAGGCGTCCACCACAAGGCCCAGCTATTTTTTTGTTGTAGTTGTCATTGTTGTTTAGTAAGCCCTGGCCAGGTTCAAACCTGCCAGCCCCAGTGAATATGGCCAGCACCCTAACCACTGAGTTACGGACACCGAGCCATGAATTTTCATTCTTATATGTATTTTTTTGCCTCAGCCTCCCAGGCTTTCCTAAATCTCAGGAAAAGAACAAAGAAATACTCTTCTTTGTTTCCCCATGAAATTAGATGAAACTTTGAGTAAATAAATTTCTTCCCTTTCCTTACCTTGAGAGGAGCTTAGGGGTTTATTTTTATGAAAATATCCAAGTAGCTCTATAAAAACGAATCTCTAAAACATGGGCCTTAATTTAACCTAATACGTCAAAAAATGTTGAAGTACCCTCTTGTTCTTTTGCCATATATATGCCTGTTTGCCTTCTTTTTTGATTGTTTGTTTTGAGAGTCTTACTTTGTCACCTCCAGTGGACGGCCATAGTAGCTCACAGCAACCTCCAACTCTTGGGCTCAAGCAATTCTCTTGCCTCAGCCTCCCAAGTAACTGGGACTACAGATGCCCTCCACAACACCTGGATGTTTTTTAGAGGTGGGGTCTGGCTCTTGCTCAGGCTGGTCTCAAACTCCTAAGCTCAGGCATTCTACCCACCTCAGCCTCCCAGAGTACTAGGATTATAGGAGTAAGCCACTGCACCTAGCCTTGCCTTTAAAATAAGATTAAAAAAGAAAAAAGGTATAATACTGGGTCTCATTGCAATTCCCAGGCTGAACTTAACCTGAGCTCAAGTGCTCCTCCTGTCTCAGCCTCCCAAATAGCTGGAACTACAAGCAGATGCCAGCATTCCTGACTGATAACAATATTTTATAGAAAACATGTGCAGGTAGATACTGAACATGTGAGAATTTAATTGTAGAATTAGAGCTTTAAGTTTCAGTTAAATTTTTTTAAAGTCTTAATCTTTTCAGAAAATCTTTTCATTAATTTCTTAGCTTTACAATTGGTAGAACATGAGCTTTTAATATAGCATTCTCTGGCCTATAATCCTAGCATTTTGGGAGGAGGTGGTGAGAGGATTACTTGAGGTCAAGAGTTCAGGACCAGCCTAAGCAAGAGTGAGACTCCATCTTCACTAAAAATAGAAAACTAGCTGGGCGTTCTGGTCCATGCCTGTAATCCCAGCTACTTGGTTGAGGGGCTGCAGGACATTGGTCTGGGCAAGGATTTCATTGAAAAAACCTCAAAACAATCAATAACATGAAGAGACAGCCTACAGAATGGGAGAAAATATTTGCAAACTATTCATTTGGTAAGTGTTTAATATGCAGGGTATGCAAGGAACTCAATAGGAAAAAGACAATTCTATTAAAAAAATGGGAGTATGGGGCAGTACCTATGGCTCAGTGGGTAGGGCGCCAGCCCCATATACCGAGGGTGTCGAGTTCAAACCTGGCCCCGGCCAAACTGCAACAAAAAAAATAGCCAGGCGTTATGGTAGGTGCCTGTAGTCCCAGCTACTCGGGAGGCTGAGGCAAGAGAATCACTTAAGCCCAGGAGTTG
>NW_003852420.1:20661194-20662886 GCF_000181295.1 Otolemur garnettii | reverse complement strand
TTTGAGACAGAGTCTCACTATGTCCCCTGGGTAGAATGCTGTACCGTCACAGCTCACAGCAACCTCAAACTCTTGGACTTAAGTGATTCTCTTGCCTCAGCCTCCCTAGTAGCTGGGACTACAGGTGCCCACCACATGCCTGGCCATTTTTTTGTTGTAGTTGTCATTATTGTTTGTCAGGCCCAGGCTGAGTTCCAACCCACCAGCTCCATGGTGCCCTAGCCACTGAGCTACAGGTGCCAAGCCTGCCCAGCTATTTTTGGAGACAGAGTCTCACTCTTGCTCAAGCTTGTCTCGAACCTGTGAGCTCAGGCAATCTACCTGCCTCAGCCTCCCAGAGTGCTAGGATTACAGGCGTGAGGCACCTCACCAGGCCCTGAGCCCAGGAATTTGAGGTTCCATTGAACTATGATGACACCACTGCAATCTAGCCTGGGCAACCGAGTGAGACCCTTTCTTTTTCTTTTTTTTTTTTTGTAGAGTCAGTGTCTCTCTTCATCGCCCTCGGTAGAGTGCTGTGACATCACACTGCTCACAGCAACCTCCAACTCTTGGGCTTAGGCGATTCTCTTGCCTCAGCCTCCCGAGTAGCTGGTACTACAGGTGCCCACTGCAACACCCAGCTATTTTTTTGTTGCAGTTTGGCTGGGGCTGGGTTTAAACCCACCACCCTTGGTATATGGGGCCGACGCCCTACCCACTGAGCTACAGGTGCCACCTGTAAGACCCTTTCTTAAAGATACACACACATGATACCCTCTCACCCCATTTAGAATGGCTGTTATCAAAAAGACAAAGGATAGCAAATGCTGGCAAGGATAAAGAGAAAGGGAAACTTTTTTTTTTAATGTTATTTTGTATGGTATTTTATTTTTCTTCTGTTTTGGTTGTTTAAACAACTATATATGGAAAAGGTTCATTTTGGTCTTTTTTTTTTTTTATTGGGAATTCACTGAGGGTATAAGATACCCGGTTACACTGATTGCAATTGTTAGGTTAAGTCCTTCTTATAATTGTGTCTTGCCCCCAAAAGGTGTGTCACACACCAAGAATCCCCCCCCTCCTTCCGGCTCTCTGCTCTTTGTTCCCCCAACCCCTCCCTCTGAAAGGGAATCTTTTACTGTTGATGGGAATGTCAGTTGGTATAGCTATTATGGAAAACAGTATGGAGATTCCTTAAAAATCTAAAAGTAGAACTACTGTATGATCCAGAGATCCCACTACTAGGTATATTTCCAAAAGAAAAGTAGCCAAGATACAGAATCAACTTAAGTGTCCATCAACAGGTGAATGAATAAGAAAATGTAGTACATACAATGAAATACTCTTCAGCTATAAAAAGAATGAAATTCTGTTATTCACAGCAACATGGATAAGCAACATGGACATTAAGGAAAATAAACCAGGCACAGAAAGATAAATACTACATGATCTCACTTGTACATGGAAGCTGTAAAAACTAATCTCATATGGTGGCGCCTGTGGCTCAGTGGGTAGGACGCCAGCCCCATATACCAAGGGTGGCAGGTTCAAACCCAGCCCTGGCCAAACTGCAACACAAAAATAGCCGGGCATTGTGGCTAGTCCCAGGTACTCGGGAGGCTGAGGCAAGAGAATCGCCTAAGCCCAGGAGTTGGAGGTTGCTGTGAGCTGTGTGACGCCATGGCACTCTACCAAGGGAGATAAAGTGAG
>NW_003852420.1:20637773-20660382 GCF_000181295.1 Otolemur garnettii | reverse complement strand
GGCAGGTGCCTGTAGTCCCAGCTACTCGGGAGGCTGAGGCAAGAGAATCGCCTAAGCCCAAGAGCTGGAGGTTGCTATGAGCTGTGACGCCACGGCACTCTACCAAGGGCAACAAAGTGAGACTCTGTCTCTAAAAAATTAAAATAAAAGTCAGGTGGTGCCTGTGGCTCAAACCCATGTGCCAGAGGTGGGGGGTTCAGACCCAGTCCCGGCCAAAAACTGCAAAAAGAAAAGAAAAAAGAAAAGTCATAAAAAGTTAATAGTACCTTCAGGAATAAAGCCTGTATGACTAGTTACATATTTTAACCTAATACTTCCCTTCATATTTCCTAAGGAACTCTACTGCATTATGGCTTTGTTTTTGAGATAGGATCTTTCTCTATTACCTAGGCTAGACTACAGTGGCATCATCATAGCTCATTCATAGCTTATTGCAACCTCAAACTCCTAGACTCAAGAAAAATCTTCCTGCCTCAGCCTCCCAAGTGCTAAAATTACAGGTTTGAGCCACCATGCCAAGCCTACTATGACTTTTTTTTTCCCTCTAGAGACAGAGTCTCACTTTGTCGCCTTCAATAGAGTGCTGTGGCATCACAGCTCACAGCAACCTCTAGCTCTTGGGCTTAGGTGATTCTCTTGCCTCAGCCTCCTGAGTAGCTGGGACTATAAGCGCCTGCCACAACACCTGGGTATTTTTTTGTTGCAGTTAGGCCAGGGCCAGTTTTGAACCCACCACCCTCAGTATATGGGGCTGGCGTCCTACTCACTGAGCCACAGACGCTGCCCGTGATTTTCTAATAAATATCACATAGGAAAAAAGAAAAGATTATCTGTTCAAGTAAGTTTAGGAAATACTATTCAGCAGGTTTTTTATTCTAGAACTTTTGGGAATTATTGATATGCAAATAGTTATTATGAATCTTAAAGAGAGGACTATTTCTCCAGCATACCTATCCAGAAGCTTTAGGGAACAGTTTTTCTTTGGGACACCAATTTGAAACCTCTGCTCTAGTTAGAAAATAACCAGGAATAATTCACAGTAACTGAAGACTGTTCTTTATGTATCTTCCCAGCTTTATTTGAATTTTCCAACTTCTCTGAGATGGGAAAAGGAGTCTTGTTTTTTGCCAGCAAAGATTAAACCCCGAATCATTTTTCACCATACAAGGTTCTTTTTGTTTTGTTTTGTTTTGTTCTTGAGACAGAGCCTCACTCTGCTGCTCCAGGCTAGAGTGTTGTGGTGTCAGCATAGTACACAGCACCCTCAAACTCCTGTGCTCAAGTGGATCCTCCCATCTCAGCCTCCTAAGTACCTGGGACTGCAAGCTCACACCACCATTCCTGGCTAGTTTTTTTATTTTTAGTAGAGACAGGATCTCACTGTTCCTCAGACTGGTCTCTGAACTCAAGCAAGTCTACCACCTCAACTTCCCAGAGTGCTAGGATTACAGGTTTTGAGCCACCATGCCTGGCTGGAGTTTTTTTATTTTTATTTTGTTTGGGGGGTATTTGGGAGGTTTTTTGTTTTCTTCTTTTTTGAGACAGAGTTACTCTCTGTCACCCTGGGTAGAGTGCTGTGGTGTCATAGCTCACAGCAACCTCAAACTCTTGGACTCAAATGATCCTCCTGCCTCACCCTCCCAAATAGCTGGGACTACAAGGTCCTGTCACAATGCTTGGCTAATTTTATATTTTTTGTAAAGATAGGGTCTCACTCTTGCTCAGGCAGGTTTTGAACTCCTGAGCTCAAGCAGTTTACCCTCCTTAGCCTCCCAGAGTGCTAGAATTACAGGGATGAACCACCTCAGCCAGCCAAATTTATTTTTTCTAAGCACTACTTTTAACTTTATTTTGGGCGAATTCTATAACTTCTTAACACTCTTAATTATTAGTGATTACACCTCAGTTCCATTCCCCAATTCCCATTATATTCTGATGTAAAATTCCCATGCAGTCATACTATATTTGGCCTTTTGTACCTGGTTTATTTCACTTAGCATCATGTGTTCAGGGTTCATTCGTGTAGTATGTGTCTAAATTTTCTTCTTTTTTCAGGGTGAATAATACTGTGTGTATATACCACATTCTGTTTATCATCCATTGGTGGACCCTGCTTTGCTTCCCTCTTTTGGTTATTGTACTTAATGCGGCTATGAAAACAGACAACTGTGGGGCAGCACCTGTGGGCACCTGTGGCTCAGTGGGTAGGGCACTGGCCCCATATACAAAGGGTGGCTGGTTCAAACCCGGCCTGGGCCAGCTAAAACAACAGTGACAACTGCAACAAAAATAGCCAGGTGTGGGTGGCGCCTGTGGCTCAAAGGAGTAGGGCACTGCTGGCCCTATATGCTGGAGGTGGTGGGTTCAAACCCAGTCCCAGCCAAAAACTGTAAAAAAAAAATAGCCAGGCATTGTGGTGGGTGTCTATAGTCCCAGCTACTCAGGAGGCCGAGGCAAGAGAATCACCTAAGCCCAAGAGTTGGAGGTGGTTGTGAGCTGTGATGCCACGGTACTCTACCGAGGGCGACAAAGTAAAACTCTGTCTCAAAAAAAAGAAAGAAAGAAAACAGACAACTATGTATACGTACATTTTAGTCCCTGCTTTTGCTCCTTTGGGGCATATAAGCAGAATCAACTAAGCTTTTTTTTTTGTTTGTTTGTTTTTGCAGTTTTGGGCCAAGGCCAGGTTTGAGCCCACCACCTCTGGTATATGGGGCCAGTCCCCTACTGTTTTGAGCCACAGGCGCTGCCCAATCAACTAAGCTTTTTCAGTTGATTATTGAAATAGAATTTGTTTGTTTGTTTGTTTGTTTGTTTTTTGAGACAGAGCCTCAAGCTGTCGTCCTGGGCAGAGTGCTGTGGCATCACAGCTCACAGCAACCTCCAACTCCAGGACTCAAGCAAGTCTCCTTACTCTGCCTCCCAAGTAGCTAGGACTACAGTCGCCCGCCACAACACTCGGCTATTTTTTTGGTTGCAGCCATCATTGTTGTTTGGCGGGCCCAGGATGGATTCAAACCCGCCAGCTCTGGTGTATGTGGCTGGCGCCTTAGCCGCTTCAGCCACAGGCGAGCCTAAAATTTGTTTTATAATGTAGAAAACTTTACATTCCTTAGTCTATGCTGACTATTTAAAAGTTCAATAGAATATGCCATTACCTTTTCTCTATAGGGTACCAGCCGTCCTTCACACTATCATGTTTTATGGGATGATAACTGCTTTACTGCAGATGAACTTCAGCTGCTGACCTACCAGCTCTGCCACACTTATGTACGCTGTACACGATCTGTTTCTATACCTGCACCAGCGTATTATGCTCACCTGGTGGCATTCAGAGCCAGATATCATCTTGTGGACAAAGAACATGACAGGTAACATAAAGCATAACAAATGTAAATTCTCAGCAGCGCCTGTGGCTCAGTGAGTAGGGCACAGGTTCAAACCCAGCCCCAGCCAAACTGCAACAAAAAGTAGCTGGGCATTGTGGCAAGCACCTGTAGTCCCAGCTACTCAGGAGGCTGAGGCAAGAGAGTTGCCTAAGCCCAAGATGTGGAGGTTGCTTTGAGCTGTGACACCACGGCACTCTACTGAGGGCAACAAAATGAAACTCTGTCTCTAAAAAAAAAAAAACAGTAAATTCTCACCCAATCAAGTATGGTCTGCTTATTAGAATTTTCTTAGGAAATTTCTTTAAGCATTTCCCTGTAAGTATGTGCCTTCTTATTTGCCATAAAGTACCTCCAATTAAACTTCCACAAGTAATTACAAGAGTCAGTGATCCATATGAAAAGTGATAGTAGACCTGACTGCCCAAGAAAGTTTTCTTTTGAAATAGGCTGCCTAGGCCAAGTGCTGTTGCTCACTCCTATAATCTTAGCACTCTGGGAGGCCGAGATGAAGCAGGTGGATTGCTTAAACTCAGGAGTTCCTGACTAGCCTGAGCAAGAGAAATACTCCCTCTCTACTAAAAAAATAGAAAAAACCAGCTGGGCATTGTGGTAGATACCTGTAGTTTCAGCTACTTGGGAGTCTGAGGCAAGAGGATTGCTTGAACCCACGGCTTTGAGATTGCTGTGAGCTATGTTGCCACGGACTCTAACCAGGGCAACAGAATGAGTCTCTGACTCAAAAAATAAAAAATAAAAACCTGGCCATCATGGGTGGCTCCTGTGGCTCAAAGGAGTAGGGCCCTGCTGGCCCCATATGCTGGAGGTGGCAGGTTCAAACCCAACCCCAGCAAAAAACTACAAAAAAAAAAAAAAAATAGCTGAGCAGTGTGGCAGGTGCCTGTAGTGCCAGCTTCTTGGGAGGCTGAGGCAAAAGAATCGCTTGAGCCCAAGAATTTGAGGTTGCTGTGAGCAGTGAAATCACAGCACTCCACCGAGGGCAACAAAGTGAGACCCTGTCTCAGAAAACAACAACACATAAAAACAGGCAGTCTGGCTCGGCGCCTGTGGCTCAAGTGGCTAAGGCGCCAGTCACATACACCTAAGGTGGCGGGTTTGAATCCAGCCCTGCCCGCCAAACAACAATGATGGCTGCAACCAAAAAATAGCCAGGCGTTGTGGCGGGCGCCTGTGGTCCCAGCTACTTGGGAGGTGGAGGCAGGAGACTCGCTTGAGCCCAGGAGTTGGAGGTTGCTGTGAGCTGAGATGCCACAGCACTCTACCCAGGGGGAAAGCTTGAGGCTCTGTCTAAAAAAAAAAAAAAAAAAAAAACAGGCGGTCTAGGCTCATTAGTAATAGAATGATAAAGTGATTTAGTTGTTTGCCAAATTAATTCAAAGGAGAGATTACTAATAATAATACAAGCAATATATCTATAGAGACAGAATGATATGATATCTAATCCTGGGAGGTTAGAGAAGTAAAGCAAAATTGGCCTTGAGTTAATAATTATTGAAGCTGGGTAATGGACACATAGTTCATTGTGCTAATATCTATTTTTTAATATTTTTAAAATTTTCTACAAGAAATAATACTTTTCAGAATTATTGTACCAGAATAGAAAGTTTGTTTTTGTCTTCATTCCCACTTCTCTTACAGTGCTGAAGGAAGTCATGTTTCAGGACAAAGCAATGGGCGAGATCCACAAGCTCTTGCCAAGGCTGTACAGATTCACCAAGATACCTTACGCACAATGTACTTTGCTTAAAAAATCTAAATATATTCTCTGAGAGGAAGAATTGAAAGACAAATCAACATACAACGTATGTTTCCAGTGGATTCAGTTGAGTAGGGACACCTCCAGCCATACAGAAACCAACACTGTGTGTGGGGCCAGGGTCTGATCCTTATGTTGATACAAGGAAGATTGTTTACTTCATCAAGGAACTCAGCATAATTATGCAATATGAAACCAGCCAACTGCTTTTTGTGCGGTCTCCTATAGGAAGTATCGCGGTTGTTTTGTTTTCATTTCTTGTAGTCTAACCCTTTAATGCCTTTACCTCAAGTTGCTTGGCAGCACAAATATCTTTGCAAAAAAAGTAAAGAAAAAGTAAAATGATGGTTTAAAAAATACACACCTACATGAATAAGCGATTATTCACAATTATGTGTGCAAAAAATTAATGTGCATTCATATGTTCTTATAAAAGGTGTCTGTATTTTTTAAATATATACATGCATACTTCATATGCATATATATCTGATCTGGATTGATAATAGATATATATGTGTCTGTGTATATATTTTATAATTCATTCCATTGGGGAACTTTCTTTCCCTTTTATTCTCCCCTCACTACCATCTTTATTTCTCTCTCTACCTCCCTTGCCTTCATCACCTATACTTTTTTCTCTAATGCTGCCAGTGACATTCAGATGTTCATATAACTGGTTCATTTGAATGTGAAACATGGCAAACCAGATTTCTACTTTCATTTTGCACATCCTGCACCTGTCTTCTATCTCATACACGATTCTGAGTCCTCAACTCTTGATATTCCTGTCTTAAGAAACAAAATTATTTTATATATATACATATATATATATAAACACACACACATATATGTTTTAGTGAGAGTGTGTGTCTATCCTCTTCTGCTCTAAACATACATTGGCCACTTGTGCAGTGTGTACATAAGCAGTAGCAACCTATTCTTTTTTTTAGTGGGTTTATTAAAGCTGCTATAAATATAAAACCTTGACAGAAGTTGTAACTCTTTCCTTCTGATAAGTGATACGTATTCTAAAGATTTCCATTTCTGTAGGCTATACATGGAAATCTCTTAAAGCTTTTATAAAGGATAAATATTTGATGGTTGGAACTCTGTAGGGTTGAGGCCTCCGAAATTGGGTAGAGAGAGAAGAAAGTTTAGGGGGAGGGCTTTGTTTTGTTTTTTGATAGTTTACTTGCTGCCTCTCATACTTTAATGTGATTTTCATATATATATATTTTTATATATATGTATGTGTGTATATATAAACATATATGTATGTGTTTGGAAGTATAGCTTCCTTTTCTTTTATATTTATTAGAATAGTGCTTTAATCATTATAGAACTGTATTGGCAACATCTTTTGTAGAAACATAATCATGTTTATTTTAAGAGCTGACAACTTGTTTTTGCTATCTTTTAGTGCAATAAGCAATTTCAAAGGAAAGTTGTACATTTGACATCTTTACCACAGATAATAGGAGGAATAGGCACATCTATAATTTTAAAAGGGCCTAGTAATACAGCCTTAATTTCAGAAGGAAAGTTTTGTAATTTTCAGTTTTAAAGCATATCTTTTAAAAATCATAATGAAGTATCTTTGAAGAAATAATTTTAAGACTGAGATGAAAAAAATGATGAAAATGAAGGAAGTGAAATTGCATAAATGAGTCTGACCTTAAATATTAGAAATAAAATTGACCTTTGAATTAAGAAATGATAGTGAACAGCTTAAGATTTAGAAGATACTTAAATTCTTTGAAAAGAGATCATGTTTATTAAAGAGTCATATTGGCCAGGTTCCCATTTTCATTTACTAAAATGAATCAGGAAAATCTAAGATTATTTTTTAAACATTTTTTGCTAATTTATCACCAATGTAACTTTCCTTTTAAAATTAAGGTGATAGTGACAAAGGAAGTTAGAACTTTATTTCAAATGAGTAAATCACTGAAATTAAGGAGAAGTTTTGCAAAACTTTTGTTTTATTGATTTCACTTTAAGGTATTAAAAAGTGCTATAAAGCTTATCAAAACCAAGTTTATCAGTAACATTGGATTCAGGGGAGCTTTGCACTTTGTAACTCATGAAAATTGCATTTTGATTTTTTTTTTTTTTTTTGCACTGGTTCAGAGTATAGATACCACAGATTGTTTCCAGTGGGCATTCCTGTTAGCCTTCTAGAATTTCATCTGCACATGAAAAGTAATGGATTTAGATCTTTAGTTTCTCTTTTACCTATAATCCACTATTATTGCCAATTTACTGTATTTTTGAGCCTAAGATCTGAGCCCATGTCCTCCAACAGGCATGAAATCTTTTGTCCCTCTGCCAGAAAACTAAGAAAGTACTGTATTTTGTATGTTTATTATTTTGAAGTATCTGAAATGCAGTTTACAGTTTACTCTTTCAAAGAGCTTTACAAAAGGTAGTATTTGTATAGTATATACATTTTTTTTCTCCCAGTCTTCTCCTATCTCCTTCAAAAGAATTTCCTGTAAAACATGTTTTATAACACTGAAATTTCACTGAATATAGTCAGGAACATGGGCAAGAGAAGGAATAATATATCTTAGATGATAAAAACTTAATTGGTCTATGCTTGCTTAGTGTGAATAAAATATTTCCT
The DNA here is from genome assembly GCF_000181295.1 of Otolemur garnettii. NCBI lineage: Eukaryota > Metazoa > Chordata > Mammalia > Primates > Galagidae > Otolemur > Otolemur garnettii. The sequence goes on along the minus strand of NW_003852420.1, from coordinate 20,652,593 downwards.
TCATCCTTTGGAGCTATACAAATTGATATGGAAAACTTTAGGGAACAACTGTAGATACCTTTTCCCTATTTATTTATTTCTTTACCTAAGTTTTAGTTGCTTAGTCTCACATGTGCTAGAGAGTGAAGCCCTTAATTTAAATCTATTTGGAAGGAGCTTTAAAGAAGAAAAATATTTTGGGTGGCACCTGTAGCTCAGAAGAGTAGGGCGCCAGCCCCATATACCAGAGGTGGTGGGTTCAAACCCAGCCCCGGCCAAAAACCACAAAAATAAAAAGAAGAAATATTTTTTCTAAAATACAGGCCTGGCACAGTGACTTATACCTGTACTCCTAGAGCTTTGGGAGACTGAGGCAGGAGAATTAGTTGAGACCAGCTTAGGACACGTACTGAGACAACCTCTCTACGAAAATAAATAAATTAGCTGGTGTGGGGGTATAGCTGTAGCCCTAGCTACTTGGGAAACTGAGGCAGGAAAATCACTTGAACCCAGGAATCTGAGGTTACAGTGAGCTATGATTGGGCCACTGCACTCAGCCTGGGTGACACAGTAAGACTCTGTCTCTCTTTAAAATAAAGTACTTTGCCTTTTGCCTGATTTCTTTTTTGAGGCATTTACATGTTCAACATTGCTAGTTTAAGATTAATTAACTTGGAAGAATATCTATTTTGCTTATTAACAGATTAGTATATAGACCTTAATTACAAGAAACTTTGTGCTTAGAATTTTAAGATAAAAGTCTAACAAATATTTCTTGAAATTTGTTCTAATTATTACTGTACTTCTAATATAGAATTACTAATATCTTTTTATTTTTAAAAACAACTTTGGGCTAGGCACCTGTGACATAATGGTTATGGTACCATCCACATGCACCAAGGCTGGCAGGTTCGAGCCTGACCCAGGCCTCCTAAAAACAATGACAGCTGCAAAAAAAAAACAAAAAATAACAGTTTTGGTTGGCCAGGTGTGGTGGCTCACACCTGTAATCCTAGCACTTTGGGAGGCTGAGGCAGGTGGATTGCCTGAACTCACAAGTTTGAGACCAGCTTGAACAAGAACCTATCTCTAAAAAACAACCATACAATGCAGGAGGTACCAATAGTCCCAGCTACTTTGGAGGCTGAGCCAAGATGATCACTTATGCCCAAGAATTTAATGTTGCTGTGAGCTATGATGCAATGGCACTCTACTGAGGACAACAAAATGAGACTCCATCTCAAAAAAAACCACTTTTTTTGTTTTTTATTTAAACATGAAACTTACAGTTACCTTTCTGCTCCTGCCCTTGCTCACTGACTATATTAGGAAATCTAAATTTTTATCTGCTCTTTTGTATGATGTATCTTATAAGGGTGACTTTAAAATGTCAATCCCAGCAACTAGTATAATTGATTTTCATATGAAGAAGAGTTGGGAGTTTAATGTATATTCTTGATGGCAACTATGTCTGTGTAAAGTGCAGATACATGTTATTATTACAGTACCAAAATTACTGGCATTGAGGACCATGCATTTATAATATTGTAGCTGCTATATTTATTTAAGTAGAATCTGACAGTTACTGCACTAAACAATGAGATGAACAGGATTCAAGGCTAGTGCTAGACACTCCCCCCCTTTTTTTGTAAATAAGAGTTAGGAAGGCGGGCTCATGTCTGTAATCCTAGCACTCTGGAAGGCTAAGGATTGCCTGAGCTCAGGAGTTCCCAACCAGCCTGAGCAACAGCAAGACCCTGTCTCTAAAAAACAAAAATAGCCAGCTGTTGTGGTAGATGCCTGTAGTCCCAGCTACTGGAGAGGCTGAGGCAAGAGGATTTCTTGAGCCCTAGAGTTTGAGGTTGCTGTGAGCTGTGACACCATAGCACTCTACCAAGAACAACAAAGTGAGACTCTGTCTCCAAAAAAAAAAAAAAGAGTAAGGACGTGAAATATCAAGATAACAAAGGGTGTTGCCATTGTAGTTTCAATTTAATATCAGGATATTCTTTGTTTTAGAAATGTGGATTTTGAGTTTTATAATTGTGAAAATGGTACCTCAGCTTTCTCAGTACTGGTTTTTGGCACAGTTTTCACAGAAATACAGATGCCATTTCTTTCACTTAATAATTACCTTTTAATAAGTTTCTTGGAAAAACTATTCTCTGTGGAAATATTTCTGTTTATAATTTATTTATTTCTCTTCCTAGAAGAGAGTCTGGAAGGGATTCTAGTAGGAATGTACTGAGTGTTTTGGAAGCCTGGCCTAGGGCTTCCAGCCTTCAAAAGACCTATACTAGTTTTCCAGGCTAGGTTCTCTACCACCCACCGCTGCCTAATGTCTTGTATATTCTCTAATGGATTTTAGCATGACAGACCTCCTGACAGACTTAAGATATGTCTAGGGAAATAAAAGCAGTGTTGCCATTCAGTAGGAATGGCTGGCAGAAGATCTCAGTGTTACAGTAATGGGGAGCATTGAGATAGTGCCAGTAACAGATCTGGAGTATTTAGATAGATTACAGCTAGGAATTAACAACCCTTCGTTATAAGGAGCTTGGTGAGTTTATTCAGAGGCTAAGATGAATTTGGCAAGGGCAGTGATCCTTATGAAATTCAAGAAGCAAACCACTTGGATAGCTAGAATATTTTGTGGTCTTCCCACTTCAAACTTGATATTAGTGTTTTGCCAAAGAGTTTAACTGACAACTCTACAAAATTTTCACTCAATATCATTAAACCGAAGTTCAGTGTTTGCCTAACTCATTCTCTTAAGATGTTCTCCTATTGAAGAGACAAGTTTCCCTTAACAATAACTTGCTACTTAATTACCTCTTAGGAGTTAGGATAGCTGCAAAAAGACAGGAGTAGTCAGGAATCTTTATTTTGGCTTTTCTGTTCAATATGAAGTATTAATCCTTTTCATTTTTTTTGAGACTTCATAAACGTCTTAAAGCTTTCATGGTAATAGTTGAGAGGCTTTACATCAAGTGAGGCCTTGCTGAGGAGCAGTATAACCCTATTTAGAGTCTGTCTTTTCCTGTTTCCCTCCCATTTGATCATATAATGCACTTTGTGATTTTGTAGGAGTCAAAAAATAAGCCAAGAGTAGTCGTATAAAAATAAGTACAGAAACTGGAAAGTGAAAATTTTCTCCAAAAAGTCTTTTTTAAAAAAATTCCTATAAGAACATGTCATTCTTGATGAGTGACAATGTTAGGAATGATACTGTGATTACTGAATGCCAAGCAGAATCCCAGGGAGGGCAGACGGGGGAATATGCATATATATAAGTATGTGTCCCACAGAGGGAAAAATCATTTTGACTTTTTTCCTACTTTTAAAAATAGTACACTTACATTTATAATTTTCCATATTAGTCACCATAATTTTTTTTAACTAAGATATAATGGTCAAGACTTATGCTAATATCTATTGCTAGTTGAAATTTATTTTACTTTACCCATCAAAAGTAGTATTCTAGATTTTTACATCATTGATTAAATCTCAAGAATCTTTTGTTCTTAGAATATGGAAGTTAATGATTTTAATTTGAATTAAAGATAGAAAGATGATAAATTTCATACAGAAGGATCATATTTACCAATGAGAAACCCTGTTGAAATATCAGGTATTGAATGGTATAATAAGATTGGAGTCCTCGCAAATTATTTGTTGAACTACTGGGCTCCCTTCCTTTTTGAAACCAGTGTCTGAAATAACAAAATCTGATGTTATATCTACATTAGGTCTTAGTAAAGCAAAGATGTTCTTCAGGGTAGATTCTGAATTAAGTTTTTAAATCATTTTGTAAAGTAAGGTGGTTTTTGAAAGTGCCTTTTCAGAAGATGGTGCTGTAGATTTTTATTTTTCAAATAGTGGAAGGCTAAAAATTTTAAAGATAAATTATTTTAGAACTTCAAGAGTATGACAGTTTCATAAATAATGTTATTTGTTGTCCTGCATCTGGTCCAAGAGAACCAAGAAAAGCTTTTATGGAGAAACGTGTCTAGGTAAATGCTCACCAAATTTATTTTGTACATTTAAAAACAAAACTTTTAAACAGAATTAACCCTTTTAATCCTCAGCTGTGCTAGAAGTAATCTATAATGCACATAAGACAGCACATCTACTTAACTTTTTAACAAGATTATGGATATGGTAGCAATTACCCAAAGAGAAAGATAACCTGCCAGGAAGTAGAATGTCATAGACTACCTTTCCCCCTTTTTTCAACGTAGATTGACCTTTTTGTAAGGCTATCAAAATAACCTTTTCTCATTAATCATTAAGGAACACTGCTCATAAAAGGAAAGCCAAATCATTCAGATCAACTTAAGAGAGAAAGCAAAATGATTACATTACTATCTTTAGGGAAATTTTCTTTTTTAGACACCAATGAATATTTAAATGATTTCTTTTTTTTTCTAGGATGAGAGAACTATGAAAAATGATGACAGGGCATTTAAAAGGGCATGATCAGTTCATTTGAAAAATTAGGCTTTTTCACATAATAGATAAAATTTTTTAAAAACATACACAATAAAAATGAGGTTTTGGAGGAAATATGCAAAAGAAAGGAAAATAGCAAGCCTTATCATACTTACTAGAAATACAGTAATCTACCAGAAAACAATTTTGCCCTGCACTAAGAAGCAGTAAGCAGCAGTAAAGGATCACCTAGCCAGTTGTTGCTTGGGAATTTGGTGAGCATTCCTCCAGAAAAGAAGACTAAAAATAAACAAAAAACACCACACCTCAGTAACCTCGTATGCTGCATTATGTAATAATTATAGTATAATTATACTGATTATTTGGAGTGTACTGTGTCTGTTTGCAAATATACATGCACATTAAACTTTTTCATTTTGGGTAATGTCTTAATAGCAATTATGAGTTTATTTTTTGTTAAGATTAATTTTTCTATTGTGATGTTTATATTTATTGGCAATTTGTGTGCAACGTTTATATTTTCCTTAGATGTTGGTTTTAAGGTGTATTACAGGTATTTCTAGCTTTTCCTCTTTCTTTGTAATATTTGCAAAGATTAAGATGGAATATTAATATGCCAACCATACTACTAATTTCATAAAACCTAGGGTTTAAGATTTTACCAATAAACCATTAATGCTATTTCCTAACTTAGAATATTTAATGTTGTTTATATAGTGGGCATTAAAGACAGTCTTTAGACAGTTCTACATGTGGAGGGGAGTGGGGATAAGTTAGATCTTTTTTTTTCCCCTTTAGTAGCAAACTAATTCTAATGTGCCCGATGGTTACATTTCCTTTTTTAACTTTAGGTACATTGAAGCTGCTTAAATGAACACATAGTTCAGCATTAGGATTATGATGCCATTTTTATAGGCCTGGAAAACAAATAACTAATGATTCAGAACTCATAAATAATTAACTTAGAAGTGAAATGTTTCCCCCATAAAAATGGAAATGTTCTTTCCCTAGCATACTTTTTAAAGTTGATTCAACCCCTAGGTATCAGCAAAGAAATCAAAGTTTAAGTGGTTAGGGAGAGCCAAGGATAAAACTGATTAATAGAGTATTTTAACCAATTAAACATTTAAGTAGTGGCTCAGTGCCTATAGCTCAGTGGTTAGGGCACCGGCCGCATACACCAAAGCAGGTGGGTTTGAACCCAGCCAAGGCCTGCTAAACAACAATGACAACTGCAACAGCAAAAAAAAATAGCCAGACATTGTGGCGGGTGCCTGTAGTCCCAGCTACTTGGGAGAGTGAGGCAAGAGAATCTCCTAAGCCCAGGAGTTAGAAGTTGCTGTGAACCGTGACACCACAACACTCTACCAAGGGTGACAAAGTTAACATTTCTGTCTCAAATAAATTAAAATAAAAATTTAAGTAGTTATACATTATGAGTGTGAATTGGTTGGAAGATAGTGAAAATGTGATTGTAGAACATTAATGTCAAGCATATATAGTCAATCCAGTTTCCTTGTGAATAGATTAAGATTATTTAACTTTTTAAAATAAAAGTACATGAAAAAAAATTTCTCTAAGAAGGTAAAATATTTCCATTGTATTTTTACACTATGAATTTGCTTAGTAAGGCATTTTTTTCTATAAGAGATTAAAAGATAAATTTTATCCCATCCTCTGAGTTTTAAATTCTAAGTTATTGGCACTCAGTATATGACATTTTACTGTAGTATATTCTATTCTTCCACTGAGAGGGAGGGAAATGGGAAAGTTTCAAGTAATTATATTTGGGAAAATTTTATTTTTATAGTATGTAAATTATACAATGTAAAGTGAATCAGCATATAATTTCATAGAGACATTAGCCATTTCATTTCTTTCTGCATTATCACTAATTATATTAGTTTTGCTTTACAGTATACTATTCTGAGTTACTTCCTTTACCACTATATCAAGTACTAATTGAAGATTGGTACTCTAATAATAGGAATTTGTTACTACTAAGTAGAAACTAAATATGGTTCAGGCAGTCAAATATATTTTTGCTTCATCTGTATGTCCTCCTTTTAAGGATATTGTGCTTATAACCTTAATGGTTTTATTCATTATATTTCAACACGTCTTAGGTTGACAGGCATATAATTCTTGAAAACCAAGACTTCCTGTAGTCCTGTCTTTTCTCTTTTCCTTCTGAAAGCTCATAGGAATCTGGCATATAGAACTGATTCTACTGTTTTAACTAATGGGCTCCACAAATCCTGGTACCTGGCATCAGTAGTACCACATTACCATAGGGAAATACTTGATGGCTGATTCACGTTGAGTCCACCTCTTCAAAAAGGAATATATATGCAGTAAGTAATAGGTCATCTCAAAAAAGAACTGTCATGAACAGTCTTAGGAGTTGAAAACAGGTGGGTGTGTTGGCCATTAGAGCTTTTTTTGTTTGTTCTATTCTTTCCAGAAATTGCATATGCACACATCTGTAATTTTATGTTTGAAGACTAAAAGGCTACACCAGAGACTAGAGAGAGAGATTATGCTGGGATTCAGTACCTAAAACTTTGATCTTCATTTCATGGCTTTTGGTTGAAAGAACACTTAATTTAGTTCTTTAATAGCCTTTCTAAGAACAAAAGGGGGAAAGGCTATGCAAAAATGCTGCATATGTGTCTCTGTCTTTCTCTACATAAGGATCTGAGGAAACAAGAAGTCTTTGCAAAGAAATGAACTAGTGAGGGAAAATGAGAATAAGGTTGCTTTGCTGGGATCCTTGGACAGAAACCTTACAATTAATTGCTCGATAACTGCAGAGTCCTCACAGCCTTGTAGTAAAAGAGCGTCTACTGCTGTTTGAACCTACAGAAGAAACCTAAGAAGAGTGCCTCTGTAATCCAAGTTTATATGATGCTGTCCCAAACCCAAAGCTGCATCTATCCGCAGTAAATTATAGATGGCTTGAAAGTTGCTTCTGAATTATAATAAAGAAATTAAACAAATAGAACTATGGTATCAGCATAGCTTCTCTAGTTTTCCATATACATAGAAAATACCACACAGGGCCTTCCTGGACTTTTTAGTCAGTCCCTCCTGCTTAATGGATATAGTTTGGTCCCAGGGAATTTTATAAGAGGAAGATTTGATTTTGATAACAACAGACTTGATCTCCAATGGCAATTAGTTGCAAATATTTCCATTTCACAAAGAATTATCTCCTATTGATAACAACCCTGCAGATGGACATGTGTCCTTTTTCTATTTCAAAAACCAGGAAGAGCAAGCAATAACTAAAATCTTCTAGTGGTTTGTCTGTACAAGATTCTTAGAAGGTTTTCCAGAAGCTTTCTCATTTCTTAGCCCAGGTTACAACCCCTTTCCGTTCTTTAAAAAAGTAAGAAAAAAAAGACTTAAAGGCAGTTTATATAGAATTCTACTATGGGTGAATATGGGGTCTTTAAAATAGTAGGGAAGTAGGACTATATGCCACAAGTTACAGCTAGATGGAGAGAGAAAGGTTTTAGCTATTTTTCAGGTTTGTGTTCTAAAGTTTGTTTCCTTTGACATGCCACTCTTACTTACCTGATTGCTACTATTCTATTTTGTTATATAGTCAGTGCTTTATGCCACTTGTGAACCATGCATTTCTTCTCTCCCCTCCTCCCCTACACTTAACAATAGAAGAGAGTAGAGGTAAAACTTTTAAAAAGTTAATAAATCATTACAATGTAACTTTAATTACTGTAAATTAAAAAAAAAACAAAAACCTCTAACTCAGCCAAGTAAGAATTAAGATTGAAGTGTTAGCCAGGCACCGTGCTCATGCCTGTAATCCCCACACTTTGGGAGGCTAAGGGGTGGGAGGAGCCTGTGAGTTAAAGACCAGCTTGGGCAACATAGTGAGACTCTGTCTCTGCAAGAAAAATTTAAAATTAACCAAGTGAGCTATCATCACCCTACTGTACTCCAGCCTGGGTGACCCAGCAAGACCCTGTCTCTAAAAAGAAAAAAAAAAGTGCTGATGTTGCAGGTATTATCTCTGGCCATAGAAATTTTTGCTAGCTATAGAATGTTAATGGGAACAGAATATATCAGGAATATGCTGTATTATAGAAATGTCATGAAATTAGTCTTGAAAGTATACCAGGTACAGAGTTGTGTATTTGTAGTCCCCGCCAGGGGAGGCTGAGGCAGAAAACAATTTTTTTTTTAATTCAGCACATTTCCTAGTCAAGCCTAAGCTGTAAGGGAGAAGGCAAAGGTGTTTTTAAATGCATGAGCTTTTAAAAGGTTATAACTAGAAAAAGACTTGAGAATGTAAAGCCTTTGAGAGTAAGAAAGGACTTTGGAAGTTGAGCCAGAGACATGGCGTTTAGTCGCTACGGGTCTGTCTGCATCCCTAGGCAAATTGCTCAATCTCTGATCTCTGCCAAGCCTCTTTTCCCTTTGTAAATGATAGTGATAATACCTGCCCTTACCTACCTCACTAAATTGTAAATGTAACTAAGTAAGATGTTTGTGAGAGTGTTAGAGTTCTCCAAAGGAAGCTATTCTCAGTTTAAGATAATGAAAGTGTTAGATGAAGGGTTCATTTCCAGATTGCTTCTGAAAAAGTGTTAACTACCACAGAACATTTTATGAAACAGGTATAAGAGATACAAAGATCTTATTATGGTGTCGTGTTCACTTGTATTACAAACATATCCTGTTGTCTGTTCCCTGACAGATATCCAACATGCAGGCTATATTTTTCTTTATAATAATCCTTGGCAAAAGCATAACTTTTCAAAAACCGAATTCCTTTTAGTGGTGCTATGGCAGCTGCAATTGTATTTTTAAGTTAGATTAATGTAGTGACATTACCAAATACTCAAAACTTAACTCTGCCTTTTGCCTTCAGGCACTTTTGCTACACGTTGGCATCAGAGGCTATTGTACAACCAGAGAGTTATCCCCTGGTTCTTGTAAATTTTTGATATCTTTCTTTGATGGTAAAAGGTTAGGTTTTAAGAATGAAAGTGGGCTTATTTCAGTCATTGCTTTATAGAATTTTGCTTTACTTTAAAAATTTCAGTCATCATATACCTGTAAAAAGTTGAAATATACATTTCTTCTCTCCCACAAAGTTTTTTCTTTGTGTTAATTCACGTCTGAGCACCTGCAAGTTGTATCATGTGTCTGATCCAGTTATCGTCATGGATCATGGCAGGATCTTACATTTCAACCTGAGTATGCATTTCTGTGGGGGGAGGAGAATTTTGTTTCTAGGAAATTACAAAGGGCACGCCACTGCAGGGGGTATAAGCAATTCCTTGCTGCAACAGACAAGATTTTTTTAAAGAAAAAAGGATGTATTTTAGGTACACAGGGTATGGATACAGTCAACATTCACTTGTATCTCTACAGATGCTAACCTTCCTTTGTTGCAGCAGTTGGGCTTTTCCAGCTCTGCTAACAAAGGTGCATTAGTTTCATAGAACAATGAGAATTTCAATTATTGAAAATGAAAGTTCGGGGAGATTCATGCTTGAAAAATGAACAAAAAACTGACCTTATGCAGTGAAATAACATTGGTATTTCAGGAATACTTTTAAACAATTTTTGCTATAAGGTGTAGCTTTAATGTCTTTTTTCAGTTACAGACCCATCAGAGTATTAGTATATCTTGTGAAGAAAGATCATTTTTGTGGACTGGTATGTGGATGCAGTAGTAAGCTGTGGGAAGCATTCGTGTATGTATTTGTGTATATATAAACATTTTATGTTTATAATACTGTGTATTTAGTTTATATAGAAAAATAATATGTTTCTTTTGTGTTTGGGGACTAAAATTATAATATGAGCATTCCAGTGTAATCTGACCATTCATTCTAGAATTTCTGTTACATTTCTATTATACACAGTGCACACAAATGTATACCCCTAAAGCATTGCTACCTGCTCCCACTTTAGGTAATTGCTGCTTTAAAAAAAAAAAAAACCTATGTAATGGTGAAAGAAATAGCATTCTTTTTAAAGGGGGCTTTTCTGAAGAGTAAAATGTAAATCAATATAGGATATGTGGGGAGGGGAACACCACCTGCAAAATGTCCTCTGGATGGACAAACAGCCTTTTAAATTTTACTTTTTAACCATCTTGACCGTGTGTGCCTATTTGTATTGCAGATGTGAACTATTTTGGGGGGTTGATATCAGTGTGTTTTGAAACTGAATTAATACATAAAATCAGATTAACCTCTCTCTCCATCCTCCTTTTCCACATCAAATATTCTTGCCAAATATTTCTACTGATACTAAGTTTCAGCAAGACAAAATTATGAAACTCTCCAACCTTCCTCCTCTTCCCTACTCCTCTGTTTTATGCCTGGCCTTGTATTTTTTGTTGGCTTTTCATAAGTGAGATCAATTTACTGTAGTACTTAAAGACTGCAGAGTTTCAAAATGTTTAAATCTTTTTTAAAAAAGTTTGGTTACACAGTAACTTCAGTTATACCAATGAAATAAGTCTTAAGTCTGTAATATACTATAGGACCAGATAAGATTGTGAATGACAATAAATTTGACTGCCACATTTCATTAAGAGGAAATCGGGATCATGTGGTAAGGAGTGGATGGGAGACTATGATTTACATGTAATCGCTGTATACTTAGACACACCAAATGCTAAATCCTATCACTGTGTACTTGGGGGCCAGGCCTTGAATTTGGTAGTCATTTTAACTCCTGAAGATTATATGTAATTATGATGAGCAGAAGACAAAGTTTTTGAACAAAAGTACTTTTTCAGTATTTAAAATTTGGTAGTAAATTTTCTCTTTTAAATTAAATAAATTTCCCAAAATAAATTACTGCTAAAAATTTATGTGTGAGATTGACAAGTTTGAAGAAGCTGGTTTTTAAGCAGTTTAGTTACTTATTATGTCTTATATTAAAGAAATTGTCATGATTCTTTCTGAGCCAAACTGTCACTAAAATGTCCTGTGACAGAACCACTTCTCTATTTTCTGCCATTCTGCCTGTTGGAGGGTTCTATGTTGTATTTGTTTTTAATTCTTGATTTTAAAAAAATGGTTTCAGTGTTGCTTAGCTTCAGTTTCCAGTGTAATTTTCACTAATAACTGCAATAAAAAGAAAAGCTTTGCTCCAAACTTTCTATTGTGTGGTCATCAGTTCAGCTCTTCAGCCTTAGGTCAGAGGAATCCATCTGATACGGTGGGAAGAACTGAGGCTTTTGAGTCATGAAGTCCTAGCTTCAAACCTTGATTATATGACACTCTGGGCAAGCTCCTTGATGCCTCTAAATCTGTTTCCTTCCATGTGAGTGAAGATAATGGAGCTGTCGGGGCATTAAATGAGACAATGTACGGAAAGTACGTAACAGTGCTGGGCATGTGGGTGGACCTCAGATTTTTTTTTTTAATTATTATTTTTTTTTTTTTCAGCTGGGGCTGGGTTTGAACCCGCTACCTCTGGCATATGGAGCTGGCGCCCTACCCCTTTGAGCCACAGGCACTACCCTGGACCTCAGATTTTTAAAGAGATTCCCTATTTCTCCCCCATCCACCCATTTTCCTTTTTTTTTTTTTTTTTAATACTAGTCAAGTACAGTAGTGAGAAGGGGGAAAGATTAGAACAAGGAGTTCAATCTGTAACTGAACAATCAAGTGAGATAACTCACTACCTTCGGACCAGCCACCATTTTCCTTTCTTAAATAAAAGACATTGGGTGGAGTTGAAAGAGGCAGAGGCAGAAAACCAGGCCTACAAATTTTGCCAGGGGGTGAAGAATTAAGAAAAAAAGGAAACAGAAGTGTTAAGGATTTTATGGATCCTGACTTGGGATGGTGGTCAGCAAGGGGGATGGTGTGGTGAAATCAAAGAGACTTAACATCAAACTTAGAGCATAAAGCCTGGAAGCCTGGAAGGCCATATATTGTTTCATGTGCTGGTGGGAGCCTGAAAACAATGCAGCACCTGTCCTGGGTCTTTTTATTGGGTGCTGTGACAGAGTATATGTGCAAGAATGCACAGCAGTCAGGAGTCAGCAGTCAAGGTTAAAAATGAGAGAGGGGAGATTACAGCCCCCAGGAAGGTTGGGTAAAGGATAAACAGAGACATAAGGGAATAGAATGACTGAAGGGGCCCGATAACAGTGCAATGAAAAGAGGGGAAAGTCTCACCTCCTCAGACAGACAGCTCAACTTCTCTAGCCTAAGCTACTAGTTGATGGTCTCAGCTGATTTCCCCATGCAGGGATAGTCACTCAGACATTTCTCTGAAGGGACACTTTACCCTGAGTTGGAGAGTCTGTGAGGAATTCAGCCTGTCTACCTCCCACACAAAAGGAACTGGAGGCATCCGCACAAACCTAGAAGTGGATACACAGCCCCGGTATGAGAAAACAAGAAAATACTAGTCTTAATATTTTTGGAAACCAGCTGCCAACTCCAATAACTGTATAACCTCAGGTGTATCATTTCATTTTATGTTTGAAATTATTGGACTAAGATCAGAAACCACAAGTTGGCAGGCCAATTTCAGTCTACAAATAATTTTGTTTGGTATTTAGAACATTAGTCACCAACACTTAAAAAATAAGTTCTTAGGCTCGGCGCCTATAGCTCAACCGGCTAAGGCGCCAGCCACGTACACCTAAGGTGGCGGGTTCCAATCCCCAGCCCGGACCCGCCAAACAACAATGATGGCTGCAACCAAAAAATAGCCGGGGATTGTGGTGGGTGCCTGTGGTCCCAGCTAGTTGGAGGCAGAGGCAGGAGACTCGCTTGAGCCCAGGAGTTGGAGGTTGCTGTGAGCTGTAATGCCATGGCACTCTGCCCAGGGGGACAGCTTGAGGCTCTGTCTCACAAAAAAAAAGTTCTTACTTAAAAATCTAGATGTTTTCTTCTCTTAAAAAATGAGATCTGGGCTCGGCGCCTGTGGCTCAAGTGGCTAAGGTGTCAGCCACATACCCCTAAGGTGGCGGGTGCGAATCCAGCCCAGGCCCGCCAAACAACAATGATGGCTGCAACCAAAAAATAGCCGGGGATTGTGGTGGGTGCCTGTGGTCCCAGCTAGTTGGAGGCAGAGGCAGGAGACTCGCTTGAGCCCAGGAGTTGGAGGTTGCTGTGAGCTGTGATGCCAAGGCACTCTACCCGGGGGACAGCTTGAGACTCTGTCTCAAAAAAAAAAAAAAAAAAAAAAATGAGATCTGGACCTCAGTGCCTGTGGCTCACACCTCTAATCCCAGCACTTTGGGAGGCCAAGGTGGATGGATTGCTTGAGCTTGAGAGTTCAAGATCAGCCTGAGCAAGAGAGAGACCCTGTCTCTACTAAAAAACTAGCCAAGCATTGTGGCAGGAGCCTGTAGTCCCAGCTACTAGGCAAGAGGATTGTTTGAGCCCAAGAGTTTGAGGTTGCTGTGAGCTATGGTGCCACTGACACTCTAGCCTGGGTGACAGTGTAAGACTCTTATCTTTAAAAAAAAAAAAGGAATAAAAAAGCATTGAGGTGCTCATCAATCTAAGGTACAATTCCAGGGTGGTTTGGAGGTGGAAGGTGGCAGCACTGAGGAGCATGAAGTAGTTTTTATGATTTCCATGTTTCAGTTTCTTTTTTTGAGACAGTCTCACTCTGTCCCCTGGGTACAGTTTCATGGTGTCATAACTCATAGCAACCTCAAACTCTTGGGCTCAAGCAGTCCTCTTGCCTCAGCCTCCCAAGTAGCTGGGACTACAGGCACCCGCTGCAGGCATACAACACCTAGCTGTATGTTTCAGTTTTCTGATCATTTGACAAATTTCTCTTAGCTGCTGATATTTGCATATCTTGCAGATGCTTTTAGGAAATTAATTAGTTTAATCTGTCATTGCCAGGAAATGATAATTTTTTTAATATTGATAAAATGGGATTGGTGCCCGTAGCACAGTGGTTATGGCACTGGCCACGTACACCAAGGCTGGTGCGTTCGAACCCGCCCGAGCCAGCTAAACAATAATGATGACAACCTCAACAAAGAAAAAGTCAGACATTGGGGCAGGCACCTGTAGTCCCAGCTATTTGGGAGGCTGAGGCAAGAGAATCGCTTAAGCCCAAGAGTTTGACATTGCTGTGAGCTTTGATGCTACGGTACTCTACTGAGGGTGACATAGACTCTGTCTCAAAAAATCAGCTCGGCACCTGTGGCTCAAGTGGCTAAGGTGCCAGCTATGTACACCCAAGGTGGCAGGTTTAAATCCAGCCTGGGCCCACCAAACAACAATGATGGCTGCAACCAAAAAATAGCCAGGCACCTATGGTCCCAGCTACTTGGGAGGCAGAGGCAGGAGACTCACTTGAGCCCAGGAGTTGGAGGTTCCTGTGAGCTGTGATGCCACGGCACTCTACCCAGGAGGA
>NW_003852420.1:20635727-20637699 GCF_000181295.1 Otolemur garnettii | reverse complement strand
GAGAGAGAGAGAAAATGTTATAATGGGAACTGAAATCTTTAATGTTTTGTTTGTTTTTAGAGTCAATGTCTTACTCTGTTGTCTAGGCTAGAGTTCAGTGGCGTGATCACTGTAACCTCTTCCAACTCCTGGACTCAAGTGATTCTCCTGGTTCACCTTCCTAAGTAGCTACCAGCCATGCCACCACAGCTGGCTACTGTTTTAATTTTTTTGGTAGAGACAGAGTCTCCCTATGTTGCCCAGGCTGGTCTTAAACTCCTGGCCTCAAGCAAACCCTCTCACCTTGGCCTCCCAAAATGCTGAGATTACAGACAAGAGCCAATGCACAAGGCCCATCTTTAGTTTTATCTGTAAAAGAAGATAGTTTTCCTATATTCCATCACTTCCATTGCTTCAACAATTTCTCTCATCTATAAAGATCTTTGCAATGCCTTTATAGAGCAGCACTTTTCTTGTACTTTTCTCTATAAAAATATTTACCTTTAATGCTTGCAAGCTGGGTGCAGTGAAATCTCAGCTCTTCGAAAGACAAAGCAGAGGAATGCTTGAGGCCAGGAGGTTAGGACCAGCCTGGGCAACATAGCGAGATTCTTGTCTCAAAAAAAAAAAGGTGGGGGGAGGGAAGCGGGGAGAGAGAAAGAAAGAAAAGTTCTTGGTTTCCAGATTTATTCAGAATAATAAATAAAACAGACATATTAGTGGTTTAGGATTATGAAGACTAATATGATGTTTGATTCTCAGCTGAAACAAACCTTTAATATACTTTGCTAAATGATTTTAAAAGTAGCCCATTTCAAAACTTGAAAATGTTAAATGTACAATATTACTCTTCCTTTATTGTAACATATTTTGCTAAACGGAATTTGTATATTAAGTCACAAAAAACAAAAATAATAACAAACAGAACATAAGGTTATGCTGCACCAGAAGATTTCATTCAGCACCATCATTTAGGTAGTGTTCTCTTGTATTTTCTGCAAATACAACATTAATTAATCTTTTCTTTTTAATACAACTTTTTTTTTGAGACAGAGACTTACTCTGTTGCCCTGGATAGAGTACCATGGTGTCATAGCTCACAGAAACTTCAAACCCTAGAGCTTGATCGATCCTCCTTCCTCAGCCTCCTCAGTAGCTGGGACTACAGGTGTGTGCCACTACACCTGGCTAATTTTGTTTTATTTTTAGTAGAGATGGAATCTCAATCTTGTTCAGGCTGGTCTCGAATTCCTGAGCTCAGGCAATCCACCCACCTGAGCCTCTCAGAGTGCTAGGATTACAGATGTGAGCCACCATGCCCAGCCAAATTGGAACAATGTTTAAAAGTACATTAGGGTCAGTAATCCCAGCACTTGGGGAGGCGAAGGCAGGAGGACCAGGAGTTTGAGACTGGCCTGAGCAACAAAATGAGACCTCATCTCTACAAAACAGAAAATTAGCCGGGCATGGTGGCACATGTCTGTAGTTCCAGCTATTTGAGAGGCTAAGGCAGGAGGATTACTCGAGCCCAGGAGTTTGAGGTTGCTGTGAGCTATGATTGGGTCCCAGCACTCCAGCCTGGGCAACAGGGCAAGACCCTATCTCTAAAAAAGAAAAAAGAGATGTTTACTAAGGAAGTTGAGTTTAATCGCCCTAGAGCAAATAACTTGTCTTTCCTTTTTTTTTTCAAACAGAAATAGAAATAGTTTATCTCTTTCACTTTAAATTAGACAAGTTTTGGTTCATTACTCCAGAGGAAAATTTAATTAGAAAAATAAATTTTGTAATTTATTTTTGTGCTTTCATAAAGATTTTAGGTTATGGCTCAGCGCCTATGGCTCAAGTGGCTAAGGCACCAGCCACATACACCTAAAGTGGCAGGTTCAAATCCAGCCCAGGCCCGCCAAACAATGATGGCTGCAACCAAAAAATAGCCAGGTGTTGTGGTGGGTACCTGTGGTCCCAGCTACTTGGGAGGCAGAGGCAGGAGACT
>NW_003852420.1:20618078-20635243 GCF_000181295.1 Otolemur garnettii | reverse complement strand
TAGAGATGGGGGTCTCGCTTTGGCTCAGGCTAGTCCTAAACTCAATAGTTCAGGCAATCCACTTGCCCCAGCCTCCCAAGTGCTGAGATTACAGGCACGAGCCACCACACCCAGCCTTAAAGCTCTTTAGATATTAATTTGGAAATTTCCACAGAAGTATAACACTTTACTTTGAATGCAGCAGAACTATTTTACAGTTATTTTGACGGAGAAACTTTTCCTTCTTTGGGAAAAAGAATGGGTTTTGAAGATGAGACGGACAAATCAAGTTGAGGGCAAAAAATCAATTGTTTCAACCTCCAGGGCCGATCAGCAGCATCTGTGTAGTTGAAGCAGGCAGTGGTTTCTCTTACTAGTATGCTATACAAAATTAGTTAGCCTTGCTCAAATCTCAACCTTGGGCTCGGCGCCCGTAGCACAGTGGTTACAGCACCAGCCACGTACACCGAAGGTGGTGGGTTCAAACCTAGCCCAGGCCAGCTAAATAATGACAACTGCAACAAAAAATAGCCGAGTGTTGTGGCAGGCACCTGTAGTCCCAGCAACGTGGTAGGCTGAGGCA
Source organism: Otolemur garnettii (assembly GCF_000181295.1). NCBI lineage: Eukaryota > Metazoa > Chordata > Mammalia > Primates > Galagidae > Otolemur > Otolemur garnettii. The sequence goes on along the minus strand of NW_003852420.1, from coordinate 20,634,681 downwards.
AGAGAATCTCTTAAGCCCAAAAGAAGTCAGAGTTGAACAGTTTCCTCCAGAGTAATGAACCAAATCTTACTTAAATTAGAGTGAGAGGGATCAGCCAGGTACAGTGGATCAGACCTATAATCCCAGCACTCTGGGAGGCCCTGGTGGTGGATTGCTTCAGCTCAGGAGTTCGAGACCAGCCTGGACAAGAGTGAGACCCTTGTCTCTAACTAAAAATAGAAAAATGGAGGCAATAGGATATCTTGAGCCCAAGAGTTTGAGGTTGCTTTGAGCTATGAAGCCAGGGCACTCTACCCAGGATGACAGAGTAAGACTTTGCAGAAAAAAAAAGTGAGAAAGATCAACTATTCCCATCTACCCCTGAGTGAAAAAAAAAGAGCAAAGAAAAGTAAGTTAGGGTAATTAAACTCAACTCCCTTAGCAAACGATTCATTTTTTTTGTTTGTTCATTTTTCCTTTTCAGAGAGGATCTCACTCTGTTGTCCAGGCTGGAGTGCTGGGACCCAATCATAGCTCATAGCAACCTCAAACTCCTGGGCTCAAGCAATCCTCCTGCCTTAGTGTCTCAAATAGCTGGGACTACAGACATGTGCCACCATGCCCATCTAATTTTTCTATTTTTTGTAGAGATGGGGTCTCACTTTGTTGCTCAGGCCAGTCTCAAACTCCTGGTCTCAAGGTACCCTCCTCCTGCCTTTGCCTCCCCAAGTGCCAGGATTACTGGCCCAAATATACTTTTAAAGATTGTTCTAATTCAATAAAAGTTGTATTCTCTAAGGATTGTAATAATTGGACTTTACTAAATTAGGTAATCTATAACATTTACTGGGAAGGGACAAATTAAGGACAAAGATACTATTAATGCTCCACAGATTCTGAGAACAATGGTTTATTAGCGCAAGGCACTTCATGTCTTTTTTGGTTATATCCCAATCACTTTAAAATGTTGTAAGTTCACATTTTATGCTTCACATTTTTCAAAATTTCTTCCTTCACTTTCTGTAGGATCATTTTTAATCTATGAGAAGCCTGTATGGATAGTCGGGTACTTTAAATCTAAAGAGAGAAAGCAGCCAGCTGAAGGATACTGCAGCTAGACACACACCAGATACGCACATCAGTTTCCTCATTATGATGTCTGTCCTAGACCTGGCGGCTTTATCTAACAGCAGCACACCCAGGGTAACGCACATGTTAAACAAAGCAATGATGTATGTTTCTGGTACAAACTGAGAGTAATTAGATTTACTGATATAATGGATATGTCCAGTGTGAGGATTCCTTTCAACATATGGTTCTCTTTTTATGTAAATCCACATCTGACCAGATATCATCACAACCACAAAACACAGAGTTAAAAATTCCCATAAAATTCTGTGAAAAATAAAATTCCCGTTCCATTTCAATAAACACACAAGTCCACCAATGAGACTCAAAAATATCCCTAACGTGAAGAGACTATGATAATTTATAGGCTCTCTGTTGCTGAGGGTCATTCTCTCTGCTACCCATTCACCTATTTTCTCGGCTGTGAAACCCCTTTCAGCTATATCATAAATGTCATCTGGTATAAATGTCCTTTCAGCAGGAATGTAGAAGAAAACTGGAACTTCTGCCACGTGGAGCATACGAAAGATTTCAGGGCTTCTATCATAATCCACCATAACAAAAAATACCTTGTTGGTGAATGGATTGCGGTATTTCCAGGCATCTGCCAAGATCTGAAATTCTTCAGCAGTGTGTTCACATATTTCACATGATCTATGCCCCAGGAGAATAGTAAACATCACAACAACAGAGTAGTTTCTTGGTGTTTCTAATACAAAATGATAGAACGCGGGGTAACTCATTCTTATCACTCCATTTTTCTTGGTCCAATGCATCATCTGTCTGACCTTTCTTGCTAACACCTTCTTCTCTTGGGCAGGATGTGTGGAAATGCCATGAGTCATGAAGACCAGGGCCGTCACTACAGTCAAAAGTGTACGCCAAAGCCACCGTGGTTCTGCCATATTTGTTTACTTCTTTTGGTTATAAAATGTTTCAAAACATGTAAGCCCAAATTTGATCATTTCTTTCAACAATTAATTTGTCCAAGACCTTTTTTTTCCCCCGTCTTCTTCAATCCTGGTAAAAGAGATATATCACAAATTCTTTTCATGTCCAGTTTATAAACCATATTAGAATTTACAGAATAACCTATGGAAAAAAATACTCTGTGGTGAAGACAGTTTGGGAAATATTGTTTCAGCTTTTAGTCCTTCTGCTGAATTCCAGACCACATTTTTTTTTTTTGAGGCAATCTTACTTTGTTGCCCTACTAGAGTGCTATGGCATCATAGCTCACAGCAACCTCAAACTCTTGGGCACAAGTGATCCTCTTGCCTCAGCCTCCCAAGTAGCTGGGATTACAGGCACCTGCCTCACTGCCCAGCTATTTTTTAGAGACTGGGTCTTGCTCTTCCTCAGGCTGGTCTTGAACTCCTGAGCTCAGGTAATCCTCCTGCTTTGGCCTCCCAGAGTGCTAGGATTATAGTCATGAGCCACCAAGCCTAGCCTTCCAGACCACATGGCTAGTTGCCTACTAAGTAGTCCCTAGATCCACCACGAGTCTCTCAGACTTCTCAAAAGCCAACCTCATCCCCCACTCCCTGCCTACCAAGCCCTTGGTTCTCTGCCTTTCTCTGTTAGAGATAATACCACCCCACCAAAGACTGAGTTTGTTTTTTTTATAGTTTTTGGCCAGGGCTGGGTTTGAACCTGCCACCTCCCACATATGGGGTCAGCGCCCTACTCCTTTGAGCCACAGGTGCTGCTCCCAAAAACTGAGGTTTTAAAACTGAAGGATTCTTCTTGGACTCCTGCTTGGCCCTGGGAAAGACTGCCTGGGTTTGAACCTGGACACATTCCTCACTGCTCTGTGCCTCAGTTTCCCTGACTGTAAGGCGAAAACGGTAATAGTACCCACCTCCTGGGATTGTTCAGCAAAGCCCTCCGCACAGGATCAGGCCCATCTTCCTCTCTCCTTCCAGTGCCCCACTGGAGAGGGGTGGAGGGGAGCAGAGAGAATGTAACCTAGTGGGGAATCAGACACACCTGAGTTTCCATTCCTGCTTTTTGGCAGTTTCTCTCTTGTTACCTGCAAAAATGGGGATAATGCCTATCTTACCTATTAGTTGTGAGGATTAAATGTTAAATTTTTCCAATGTCTAAACAGTATCAGGCGACAAATGAATTTTTTTCCCTCATCTTTTTTTTAGGTGATTTAATTTTGACCATTGTTTTTAATATGCCAGTTATCTCTCCCAGGTTGTGTCCTCCCCAAATACCAAGATCTTTCTTTGTATGCCTTCAAGCAGATGGGGAACATTGTTGGGTGAGAGAGGACTGAGGAAATGCGTGCAATGTTAAACCCAAGTCCGTTTCTGGAAGGAGATTGGCTGTGGAGTGAGCTGAGTATTTTTTTTACATACTGTTCGTACTTTTTTTTTTTTTTTTTTTTAATTTTTAGAGATGGGGGACTCGCTCTGTTGCCCAGGCTGGTCTCCAACTCCTCAGTTCAAGCGAACCTCCCACCTCGGACTCCCAAGTATTTGGGACACAGGCGTGAGCCCCCGCCCAAGTGCTTTGAGCTTTGAGGCACAAAACCAAAGGCCCATCTCTCTGCATCTTCGAGATGGGCCGAGCAGAGCAAACCCTGTAGGCTTCGTTATTTTTTGGTTTTTTATCATGTCGATGCACAACTTTTATCAAAATAAAAATGTTTAATTTGTAAACCAAATGAATGTTATACCCCACGCTCTCCTCCTCACGCACCCCAGCACCCTCGGCCGGCGGCCCCTCGCCTACCCTAGAGGGCTCTGCCGAGGCGGCCCAGGACGCCGCGCCGGTCGCCGGGCTCAGCCAGGAGGCCGGTCGTGACCTCGCGGGGAGCCGGGGTTGCCTAGCAACTAGGAGCGTTAAACAGAGGCGCCGGTAGACCGCCGCTCAGGTGCAAGCCCGAATAGAAGGTAGGAAGGCCAGGGGAGCGCAGGCGGTAGGGGCTACCGTCAGCGCCCACCCCGCCATCCCTCCTCGAGGCTTCCTGGGCGCCAGGACCCGGAGCACTGATATAAACCACAGATGATTTTCCTGCCGACTGGCGGGCTTCGCTGGGAACCAGACTGACCCCAGCTTCTCCCACCCGGTCCCCCGCACGCCCGCGCCACCGCCTCCAACAGAAGGCGGAGGGAGGGAGCGCGATGACCACGTGGGGAGGGGACAGCGGGGGGGCCCCCCTTCTCTCCGTGCCAACCCCATCCGCCTTGGAGAGAGAACTGGGCTCCTTCTCCGAGATCCCCCATGGGACCTGGCCCACAGAGGGGGAAGAGAAAGCTGAACTAGATTAGACGTGCTTGCTGAAAGTTTGGGTGGAAACTGGATTAAGGGCTATGTTTCCTGCCAACTCCCCCAACCCAGGCATTTGGCGCTACACACACACCAAAGGACGCCATTAACCCCTTTTATCTGCTCCAGGACCTGAAGGGTCCAGGGTTTTGTCCCTGCAGGTGGACGGGTTGGAGGAAACTTAGTTAATGCCTCTCTCAAAGTTGTGTAAAGCAAGGGCTGTTCCCAAGCCGACTTCTGGCAAGAAGCTCAGAGCAAAATGAGCCCATCCTGCAGGGGGCAGGGGCATTTGCTCCAGGAGAAGTTGTCTCCTGCAGCCTTGTTTTCCTTCTGCAGGTGGTGTATTTGACCCTTCCAGTTCCTGTACTATGGCCACGCTGAGTGCCAAGCCGAGTCAGCGCTTCCAGCTGTCCGACTGGCAAATCAATAGCCACCTGCTGTCCACCAACGCTGAGAGGCAGCGAGATGCCTCGCATCAGATCCGCCAGGAGGCCCGGGTCCTCCGGAATGAGACCAATAACCAGGTTTGAGGCAAGAGCCCAGTTGGGTGGATGAAGGGCTAGCCCCCACCCACTGACACCCTTTTTTTTTTAATTGAGATGCCCTCTCGCTTTGTCACCCTCAGTAGAGGGCTGTGGCATCATAGCTCACAGCAACCTCCAACTCTTGGGCTCAAGCAATTCTCCTGCCTCCTTAGCAATTGGGACTACAGGTGCCCGCCATGGGACGCCCAGCTATTTCTTTTCTTTTCTTTCTTTCTTTCTTTCTGTTTGTTTGTTTGTTTGTTTAGCAGGCCTGGGCCAGTTTCAAACCTATCAGCCCCCGGGAGCATGTGGCTGGTTCCCTAACCATTGAGCTACGGGCACTCCTCTCTGACATCCTCTTTATCTGGCTGTCTTTTCCAGACCATTTGGGACGAATATGACAATAGAACTCGACTGGCAGAGAGGATCGATACTATCAACCGGTGGAAGGAGATGCTGGACAAGTGTCTGACGGATTTAGATGCTGAGATTGATTCCCTGGCAAAGGCAGGGAGCTGGGGGCCAGGAAACTCTGCTGCAAAGACCCACTCCTCCTTCCCCACTTCTGGATGGGGGTCATGAGTGGCATGACAGTCACTGGCCCCTTGGCTAAAGTGGGGTAATAGCTACTTCTGCCATGGCTCCACAAGCCTCCTGTGTCCCCTTTTCCAGATGAAGGAGTCAGCAGAGCAAAACCTGCAGGCCAAGAACCTACCTCTGGATGTGGCCATCGAGTGTCTGACCCTGCGGGAGAGTCGGCGGGACATTGATGTGGTGAAGGACCCTGTGGAGGACGAGCTGCATAAAGAAGTGGAGATCATTGAGGCCACCAAGAAGGCCTTGCAACAGAAGATCAGCCAGGCCTTCGAGCAGCTCTGGTAAGGGCGAGATGGGCCATTGGTATGTTCACAAGCACTTGCAGGCTTTGTGCCTCAAAAGGGAAACACAGGCATTGTGGATAATGGTAACTGGCTCTCGTGCTACCAATGACAGAAACCAGTGTGCCCGTGACAGAAACGAGTGAGTGATTGTAGTGCTTTTATCACTGCCTGGACATAATCTCAGAGTCCATCTCACGCATGACCCTGCTCTAGGCAGCCAGGATCAATGGACGGAAAGTGTAAGTGATAAAACCCATCGGGCAGTCCCCCTGAGTACCTTATATGTACATTGATAGGTAAAAATGGAAAAAGAACAGCTCAGAACACTCGAGACCAAAGTGTCACAAAGGCAGCACTGTTTATTTTGAAACTTGGGTCTAAGTGGGCTAAGATCTAAAGAATGTTAGTGGGGATTTAGGGAGGGAGGGAGGTCTCATATAGCTGGCTGAGGATGCTGTTGTTTCCATCAGGACATCAAAGATGTTATCTCATTATGGGACTGTCCTGGCAGGTTCTTCTTATCAGAGTGTCAACATATTTCTCTCGGTGGGTCTGTAATTGGGCCAGTGCAAGGACAAGCCTGCAGCATGTCTCTCTTATCTGAGTTATGTCCACTCATAACAGAGTCTCACAGAAGGGCTTTTCAAGGTGGAGTTGGTTTGGCCAACCTAACATACGTGTGAGTCTTTGTGCCCCCATGGGTATGTGTGAGCACTTGGTGTCATCATGTGGTCTGTGGGAATCCCATCTTGATGTGCTGGTCTTTGCTTCAGTTGCAGCAGTTTCAGGGTCTTCTGCTGGGAAGAGTCACCCTAGCCTCCTCACCCCTCAGTGCCCTTTAGTCCAGTGAGGCCTACATCCCAGGCCCTTGGGGGCTGGTTCCTGACTGAGTTTGCATTCTCCTCAGCCTCCTGCAGGAAGTGCGCCAGCAGCTCAACTCTGACCATCGGGGCAAAATGGAGACACTGGAGATTGACAGAGGTTGTCTCTCTCTCAACCTCATGTCCCCAAACATCTCTCTGAAGATCAATCCCACACGTGTCCCCAATGGGTAAGAGGAGGGGTTCAGTCTGTCTCTCCTCCTCCTTTCATGGGCCATGCCCTGAGGACCCCTTATGTCCTGCCGCCTGCAGCTCCACCACACTCCAGCAGTGGGATGACTTCAGTCTGTTCAACAAGGACCAAGCAGAGGCAGAGATGAAAGCAGCCATTGAGCTGAGGGAGGCCATTGCCTTGACTATTGCTGAGGTGACCGCCAACCCCCAGCCAGCTCCGCCTCCACTGCTAACAGGTGGCCCAAGTGCATACCTAGCCATTACTTTTTGTTCCCAGTTGACCAGGTGGCACCCCTTCCCCTCATTTAAGCAACATCCTCACGTGACCATGTGCTTACACTCATACCCTCTCCTTGCCTTGCCTACTTGTCTCAGACCAACAACGAACTCGAAGCCCAGAGGGTCGCCACAGAATTTGCCTTCAGGAAACGGTTGCAGGAGATAGAGAAATTGTACAGTGAGCTCAAGTGGCAGGAGAAGAATGTGAGCCTTCTCCCTGGGCCTGGACTCGCTGCTGTGCAATAAGGAGCTGGATTCCTGGCCAGGAAGCCCTGGAGTGGGTGCCCTGTGGTAAGTTCGGCTGGTGGAGACCCTCACTGTGTCCCCCTGCAGACCTTGGAGGAGATCGCTGAGCTGCAGGAAGACATCCGGCAGCTGGAGGAGGATCTGCGCATTAAGTTACTGAGCCTGAAGCTGTCCCATACCCGGCTAGAGGCCAGAACCTACCGGCCCAACGTGGAACTCTGCCGGGACCAGGTGTGAGGATGTCCCAGTGGGGCACGGGCCCCTTGCTAAAGTTCCCTGGGGATCACCCCCCAGTACACATTCCTGGTGGAGCAAGGGCACTCAGGACTGTGGCAAAGGACCCCACAGCTGATCGGCATTCCCACTCCCCGACCCCCTGCCTCCAGGCCCAGTACGGCCTCACTGACGAGGTTCACCAGTTAGAGGCAACCATTGCCTCCCTGAAGCAGAAGCTGGCACAAGCACAGTAGGTCTGGGGAGTGGGCAGGAGGGGCAGGGAGAAACTGCCTTCCAGTGGAGCCTTTTGCTGCCTGCCAGTTCCCTGCCTCATGCCACCTTCCCAGGGATGCACTGGACGCCCTGCACAAGCACCTGGCCCGGCTGCAAGCTGATATTGCCTGCAAGGCTAACTCCATGCTACTGGACACCAAGTGCATGGACACGCGACGCAAGCTGACCGTGCCTGCTGAGAAGTTTGTGCCTGAGGTGGATACCTTCACCCGCACTACAAACCGCACCTTGAGCCCTCTCAAAACCTGCCAGCTGCAGCTGGCCTAGCCTTGGAGGAGTGAGTGTGGAGGGGAAGCTGAAGCTTAGGTGGGGAAATGGAAGCGGCAGGAGAGACTGAGTCTAATAATAAACGTGCATGTTCTCAGGCCACGCTGTTTTTTGCTACCCCCATACGTAGCTTGCAGGAGGCAGAAGCTTCTTGACCTGCCCGCCTGTGTATGGAGGAGCAAAGATGGGGAACGTCATCGCACCAACCACCACGTTTCAAATCCGTTCCTTCACCCTCCGGGAACCCCTCTCTGGGCTAGACGTACACAAGGCTTTAGCAGTGGTGCCTCCACCTAGCTCTGCCCCTGCACCAGCCGGCCCCTTTGGAGACGGGAGGCCTAAAGGAGGTTGAGAGGAGGCCAGGATCACAGCGGGAGGTCGTAGTGGGGGATGTCTGAGATTGAGTCGGGGACCCTTTAGTGGCTGTCCCACACGCTTATGAAGGCTTTTCACGAGAACTGGGGGCTGCGCAGCGCCTCCGGGCCGCTGGGGGCGCTGTGGACCGGGGAGCGGCGCGTGGGCTCCAGGCCACTGGGAGGCGATGTGGGGCCGGAGAGGAGGGAAGCGGCGCCGGCGGCACCGGAAGTGGGGGCTGGCCTGCGCGCGGATGGCTGCGGCTGCTGCGGTGGTGATGGCTGCGGGCAGTGGCGGGGCCGGCGCGGCCCGCTCCCTCTCGCGCTTCAGAGGCTGCTTGGCTGGCGCGCTACTCGGGGACTGCGTGGGCGCCTTGTACGAGGCCCACGACAACGTCGACCTGATGTCAGTCCTGCGTCACGTCCAGAGCCTGGAGCCTGAGCCCGGCACGCCGGGGAGCGCGCGGACAGGTGGGCGGGGCCGGGCACACGAGGGGAGACGGGTTGGAGGGGACGGAGTCTGAGGTGTGAACTAGTCTGGCTGTGAGATGAGGCTGCTGCGGGCAGCGGGGCCGGAGCTTGAGGACCTGGAGACTCCTCGGACTCGCGGGCCCAAGTCTGAACTGCTTTTTACACTTTCGCTCCGAACATTCCCCAGCTCGGGACATGGCAACACCAGCGTCCCAACTGTGCAAGCCAGAAACCCGGGCGTTATTCTCCTGGATCGCTCCTGGTTCACTATACAGATGCCCTCGATTTATGATGGAGTAACCTCCCGATGAAGCTATAGTAAGTTGAAAATACCTTAAGTCAAAAGTGCGTTTTCAACTTGCAATGGTTTTATCTGGACTTAGCCCCATCTCAAGTAGAGGAGCTTACTGAATCCGTATCACTTTAGCACCATTGTAAAGTCAGAGATTTATAAGTTGGACCATTGCAAGTCAGGAACCATCTGTATATCCCTTGCCTTGCTGATTTGACCTGTCTTATTCAGTTCTTTGGAATCATTACACCAGCAGGGAGTGCTCCTCTCAAAGCATAAATCTGATCCATCCTCCTTGGCATAAAACCTTGCTGTGATTTCCCAGTACCCTTAGGATAGAGCCAAATTCCATAACACATCCTACCTGGTCGACTGCCCTCCTGTATCTGCGATTTCATCTTATGCCAGCCGTGGCAGGAAAGCTAACTCCCTTTCCCTTTTCCTTCCCTTGTGTAGTCAGCTAATCACCCAGATCTCCGCTCAAGTGGCAGGTTTCAGGTCAAGCAGAGATGTGGGTCTTCCTGAGTCATAGTCAGAACCCTGGAAAGCACACACATTTAGGAGGATCACAAAGGAGGTTGTAAGAGAGCTAGCGGAGGAAACAGTTTGATAGGAGGAGAAGCAGGAGGTGTCATTAGCCATACCTAGGGAAAGAATTTCAAGATGAAGATGCCAGTCCTCGGCTTGGCGCCTATAGCTCAACCAGCTAAGGCGCCAGCCACGTACACCTAAGGTGGCGGGTTCGAATCCCCAGCCCAGACCCGCTAAACAACAATGACGGCTGCAACCAAAAAATAGCCGGGCGTTGTGGCGGGCACCTGTGGTTCCAGCTACTTGGGAGGTGGAGGCAGGAGACCTGCTTGAGCCCAGGAGTTGGAGGTTGCTGTAAGCTGTAATGCCACAGGCACTCTGCCCAGGGGGACAGCTTGAGGCTCTGTCTCAAAAAAAAAAAAGAAGATGCCAGTCCTTGGTGTCATGCTATAGAGGGGGAAATCTGGATTTTGAAAGCATTTTCGGTAGGTTAAGGAGGAGATGAAAAATAAGAAAATAGTATGGTTTGGTATGAGGAGAAGGAGAGAGATGAGTTCTAGTTGTAAAGACTAGATGGAGGGATGGTTTTTAATTGCATTTTTGGTTTCATGTGAAGATGAGGGAAAAAAGAACCTTAGAAAGCCCAACGCAAAATGGCCCAAGTGAAAAGGGAATATATTGGCTGACATAACTGAAAAGTCCAGAGGTAGGGCCGGCTTCAAGCAGAGCTGAATCTGGGGACACAAATCATTTCCCCAGGGCTCGGTTCCTCTCCCTTGTTCAGACTTGCTTTCTTCTGTGTGGGCTTCACTCATTCTGGCAGACCCCTCCTGTGGGATGGCCCCCAGAAGCTCCGAGTTACTCTCAGCTTAGCAACTCCAGCAGAGGAAGAGTTTCCCTTTGCAGCATTCCCCCCAAAAAGCCAAAATTAGGTCTCAGTGGCCTGGCTTAGGTCATATGTCCATCCCCAAACAAGGGAATGAAGGGTTCTATTTGATTGGGCTGCTGGTGGGGTTAGTACCACGTCCTAGTCACCTGCAATGAAAGTGCAGAAAGGTGAGGACAGTGGGGACAGTGACCAAATGAAAAGAGAACAGATGCTATTCCCCCAGAAAGGGAGATGTTGAGGATACAGGAGAGGACAAAGGAGAGCAAGGTCCTGGACCTCGGGCCTTTGAGGAGCACTGGGGGTGCAACTGCAGATAAGATAGCTGTTAGCTCCTCCTCCTGGTGAAGGAGGAGGTAAGGACCGCCCAGGAGTGAAAAGGGAAGAAGAAAGCAGAGTTTGGGGATCTAGACCCTGCCAAGAGGGGGTGTAGTAGCCATGCAAGAAATGGGAGTGGGGCCTCTTCGGGGGTCTGTTTCATTCTCTGAAAGCAGCTCTTCCACAAATAGGACTGTCCCTGGCAGGCTCATAGCCCATCTAAGCAGTCACAAATAAGCCAGAGCATTCTGAGCAAAAGGAGGTGAGCAGCTGGAGGAAGAGAGCGGGCCTAGCGGGGAGGACCCTGATCCTGACCCCACAGTAGGTTCTGAGGATGTGTAGGAAGGGGCTAGACAGGAATGGCATGAATGGCAAGGCCATGAATTTGGACCTTATCCTGAAGACAGTAGAGTGCCATGTGAACAGGCGAGTGAGGTGAGGAAGGTGGTCATCTACTTTCAGGAGGAATTTTCAGGCATGTATAGGTTGGATTGGAGGGTGGGACATGTGCAGGTCATATTAAAACTGGAGCTGCAGGGGTGGCAGCCGACAAGGATGGACGGTTTTCCTTCAGAAATCAGTGGGACATGGTGACTCGTGGGGACTTGAGTCAGAATAAAGAATTGTTGAGGAACCTGGGGCTAAAATTCGAGAGCTTCCCAAAAGCCTGGACGGGAGTAAGAGACTGACTTAAGGTCATTGCAGTTGTGGTAACTAAAAAGAATGAGCAGATGCCTTCACCCTGGAGTCTTGCACCTCACTCTCACCCCTGTCCTCTTCCCACAGAAGCACTGTACTACACGGATGACACAGCCATGGCCAGGGCCCTGGTGCAGTCCCTGCTAGCTAAGGAGGCCTTCGATGAGGTGGACATGGCTCACAGGTAAGGGGAGGTGGTCCTGGTAAGCAGAGTTATTATACCGCTTGACTAGAGGAATGTGTGCATGCCCAGGACCACCACTCTTAGCAGGACTCTGTGTCTGAGGCTGACACAGCTTCCCAAGCTAAAAATGACAGCACTGTTGGTACATCCTTAGATCCCTAAGACTTCCTCTTTTTCCAAACCAGCCCACTTTTCATTCCCAACTCTGAGAGGCATCCTTTGAACCCTAGTTCTATCTCCTTTCTCTCCCCTAGATTTGCTCAGGAGTACAAGAAAGACCCTGACAGAGGGTATGGTGCTGGAGTGATCACTGTCTTCAAGAAGCTCCTCAACCCCAAGTGTCGTGATGTCTATGAGCCTGCCCGGGCCCAGTTTAATGGAAAAGGCTCCTATGGGAATGGGGGTGCCATGCGGGTGGCTGGCATCTCTCTGGCCTATAACAGCATCCAGGATGTGCAGAAGGTATTTGAGGTGGGCTGGTTTGTGGGCTTCTCCCTCCCTCTTGTGCAGCGCAGATTCTGTAACAGCATGTTGTCTTCTCCCTAGTTTGCTCGGCTCTCAGCCCAGCTGACACACGCCTCCTCCCTGGGTTACAATGGTGCCATCCTACAGGCCCTGGCTGTGCACCTGGCTTTGCAGGGTGAGTCTTCCAGTGAGCACTTCCTCGAGCAACTCCTGGGCCACATGGAGGAGCTGGAGGGTGATGCCCAGTCTGTCTTGGATGCCAGGGAGTGAGTATGGGGCTGGAGGTGTGTGGTGTGTGGGTGCAGGTGGTGGGATGGGGGCCTCTGGCATTGCAACAAGCTGAAACCTCTCTTCTTCAATTGCAGAACCTGGGAGGTGGAGTGGGAATAAACCCCTTTGCTTTGTCTTGCGTTTTAGGGTTCTCAGAGTCCCAGACAACAAAACAACCTACTGACTCATGCAACACCCTCCCATTTCTTCTCAGGGGACACATGTAGGCTGTCAGCCTGACCACACCCCTGCTTACTGTCACATGCAGCCCCTTGCCCTGCCTGGCGACTACACCCTGCTAACTTGGACATTCCTAAATCTTTTCCCTAACCCACAGGCTGGGCATGGAGGAGCGTCCATACTCCAGCCGCCTGAAGAAGATTGGAGAGCTTCTAGACCAGGACTCAGTGTCCAGAGAGGAAGTGGTGTCTGAGCTAGGTGGGTGGACCTGCCTGTGATTTGTTCCCCCTTTTGTCCTTGAGGGTAGAGTCTTGGGTTCAGGGAGGGGGGGGGCGTGTGGAGTCATTTTGCCATGGCCATGCTCTGTAGATCCTTGGAAGGGATCCTTGGCAGAGTCGTGATCTCCCAGTGCCTTTGGCCTTGGGGAAAGGGATACCAGCCACCAGGTAATGATGATAACAGATACTTAATGTACCTTGTGTTTGTACTGGGCACCGTGCAGAATGCTTACAGACATGATCTCACTTTGTCCTCACAACAGTCCCATGAAAGAGTTACTAACTTGATTCACTCTGCACTGAGTCGTTGAATCCAAGAGCAGGAATCTTAGTATTTAGGTAACTTTACCAGTCACAGAGGCATTATGAAATGGAGTCAGGACTTGAACCCAGGTGGTTTCACTCTGAGCCTGTGATCTCAATCACAGACCTGCCTGAAACTGAGAATGTTGACTTGTGGCAAACAGCAGGAAACCTGAGGATCAGGGAGTAAGGCAAGCCTGTTTTCTGGCTTCCCCACAGGGAATGGTATTGCTGCCTTTGAGTCTGTGCCCACTGCCATCTACTGCTTCCTGCGCTGCATGGAGCCCGACCCCGAGATCCCTTCTGCCTTCAATAGCCTCCAAAGGACTCTTATCTATTCCATCTCACTTGGTGGGGACACAGACACCATTGCCACCATGGCTGGAGCCATTGCTGGTGCCTACTATGGGATGGATCAGGTTCCAGAAAGCTGGCAGCAAAGCTGTGAGGGCTATGAGGAGACAGATGTCCTGGCCCAGAGCCTACACCGAGTCTTCCAGAAGAGTCTGTGAGGACCACAGCTGCTGAGGCTATGCCACGTCCAGTGGGACCAGCTACAGCTCAGACTGGAAACACTGAAGCTCCTCGAGCTGGGCTCCCCTACCTCAGTCTTCCTGTGGTATGGGGCTGGGGTCTTCCTTGGGGGAGGTCATTGGACCAGCGGGTGAGGGACCGGTGCCTCCCTCACTCTGGGTCCTGGCTTGCTGCAGAGCTGTGGAGCATTCCCTGGCTCCTCAGTGGGATATGCGGGACCAGGGCAGTTTTGTTCTGGAGGGACACTTAGAGCATTTTCCTTTGTTATCTGGGACACGGGATTTGGGGAAGTGGAAATGATCTGCAGTAGCATCATTTCTCCCTGTTGGGTTTTAGCCAGTTTGCCAGCAAGCCTGCCCTTGACTAGGCAAGGTTTGTGAGTGCAGGTTTTGTGGATTGAGGGACAAGGACTTGCATCCAGCTGATGTAGTCCACACCACCCTTGTCTGTCGTGGAGTTTATTAACAGCTTCCAGCGGAAGTCACAGCAATAAACAGTTTTTGGTAAATCCCACCACTGTTTTCCTGTTTCTGTTCTGTGAATGAATCTGTCTCGCCTGGGAACTTGACCTTCTTGAGCTTAGTGCCTATCTGTCTGGGCTGCTTTTTCCTAGGAGCTGGGACCCCAAGGTAATGAGCTGCTATGTTGCCAGGCAAATTCCTCTCATTCTTCCAGCCAGCTGTATGTTCTGCCAGGAAGGGCAGAACAGGCATGGTTTGGTGGCTCTTCCTGTTAGAAATCACGCACAGTGGCCCAGGCAGCTAGGCCAAGTGCTTTGCCAGAGGCAGTGAGCAGGAACAAGCCACATTTTTCTGCTCTCAAAGCCTAACTTCTCCAAATAAGAGCCAGGCCCAGCTGGCACAGAAACAGGAACCCTGAAGGATCCCTTCTATCACCAGACTGCCAACCTCTGAGTTGGGAGGGTGTGCCATTGCAGGTGCCCTGGGTAGACTGCATGTCTCCTCTATCTTGGGGCTCAAAGGCCTTGCCACACAAGGAAATTATACACAGCATCCATTTTGAAGAAAGGAAAATAGGGAAGAAACACCTGTCCTAACAGCAGGGACATTCTTCGAGCATCCCTCCAGCCTCAGTGGAAAGACAAGCATACACAGTCTGCAGCTGGCCTGAGGCTTGAAGACTGTTGGGCTACATTCAGCCAAGGCGGGGCTCTGCCAGGCTGGGGACTTTTCAGGGCACGGATCATTTCAGGTTGGCTACCCAGACACCAGAGCCAGGGACAGATTCTTGCTGCTGAGCATGGTAGGCAGTAAGCAGGTGCTTTCTGCCCAGGATAGCTCCCTCCAGCCCTTTTTTCAGCTTTAGGGCCGGTACTAGCCCAGCCCTCCGGAGCAAAGATTCACAGTTTCATTCATAATTTCTATCAGATGTTGAAATTTGGCCTTTGGGGTCCTGAGCCAGCTGTCATGGTCCACTACCCCTGAGAGTTTATAGGAATGTTCCGTGAAGCTCAGTCTGACTCCCCCAGCTCCAGCCACTGCTTTCCTCTGGTTTCCTAAAACAGCTCTTGGCATTTGTTTGGTACACAGTCTCGGCAACTTAGAGTGTCAAACATCTCTGATGTGGTGACAGAAACCTGGGCTGGGGAGCTGGAGAGGAATGCATGCTCCCCGAGAGGGCGGGCACACAAGAGCCCCAGATGCCTTATGAAGTCCAAAGCCTTGTTTCGGCACAGCACTGTTTTATATAACAAATTTATTGAAGTTGTGTCAATACAGTGAATATGGTGGTTTTTCTTTTCAAAAAGAAGTCCCATTTTGTTTGATTCCCCAGTGCATTTTTCCCGAATCTTCTGTGACACAGGGCACATGATAAATACGTAGAGAACTAAGCTTCCTATACCAAGTAAGAAAAGAAATTACTAATGGAAAACATTTAAACCTTAATCTTTAAAAAAAAATTAGGACTCAGAGTATAAAAATGCACAAGTAATGTAGTTTTCATAGTTAAATTCTGACATTGTTTATCAAAGCTAGTCAGTTAAGTGGACACCTGCAACTCAGATCCCATAAACATTTCAGAAACGCCAATCACCCCTCCCTGAAGGCTTCAGGAATGAAATTTGGCTGAAGCTCAGCTCTGTGAAACAGCTTTGGGGGAGGGCTCCCCTGGTATCCTGCTTAGTCCCTTGTGTTCCCAGTGGGAGCCAATTAGTTTCTGCCAATCAAAACTTGTCCCTAACACATTAGATTCTAGTGGCTTTGACCCAAGGAAGGGAGTTGAGCAAAGGTATGATTTGAAACACCAAGTTCTTTGGGGTGTCAGGGGGTTAGAAATAATCAAGTGTCACTGGGGCAGATTTGGGCTTTCATTTCTCCTTTTGAAAGTTAAAGTTAACAAACAGCCTGCTCTGGAGAAGTCGTGGGCAGGGGCGGAGTTCTGCCAATGAGCCTGAGGGAAGCACAGCTGAACGAGTCAAGTCAACAGTCATCCTATTTTCAACATGGACAGTCTGGAGACGGCCAGCGTTGAAGCAGTGCAACAAGGCCACATCCTGAATGACCCGGGTTCATACTTAGTGCAGGGATGTGGGCTGGCCTAGTGAGGGCTGAGGCAAGGCCTCTTGCCGCCACTGGGCAAGAATGTCCACCATCCCCCAAACTGATCCTCTCAGCTTTATCAACTCAGCTTGAGCTAGGGGGTGAGGGCTGGGGAGTGTGTGTGTGTGTG